>NC_083360.1:61728744-62044101 GCF_030254825.1 Meriones unguiculatus
CTGCCTATCCTGAATGCTCTGTGAAACTTAACCTTAAATACCATCATGGAATAATCACAAAAAAAGAGAGAGAAAAAAATGTTCGCTAAAGGCCTTATATACTAATAAAAGGACAGTGGTGCTTCCGACATTCTGAAATGCTCTGAAAACCAACTTTTCCAATACTAAATACAACAAAATAACCTTCATAAAATATAACTTTTCTCCATTTACATTTTTTTAAAAGGATTAGCGTCCTATGCTTTTCAAGCACAGGAATCTGTGAAATATCTCCTAACATGGACAGATTTTTTTTTTAATACATAACTTAAGAGCCTGGAGAGTTTTAACTCAAGTCCAGCCTCTAAACAAGGAATATTCTTGTTTACTTTAAAAATGGAAACAACATACAGTTCCATTATAATTGTTAAAAAGTTAGCTTTACAAACATGGGAATTTTAATTTAAAAAAAATTCTTAACAAAACTATACAGTGTACAAATTACTGTCTACAAGGTAGGCGGTTCATTAAGAAGACCTCATTCTTCCCGCTACTCGCAGCTTCACAGATTCATTCACATACTTTTTAATGGAGCTGCCCACCCGAACATTACCTGGTAACTATATTGCTATAATTAAGGTTTTGCCATGTCTTTATGTACAGTCTCCTTCACTGCCTCTCCGGTTTTCTTTCTTTCTTTTTTTTTTTGTTTTTTTTTTTTGTTTTTTCCTTGGGCAAGCTCGACTGGTCATGTCACTCCAGGAAAACACACGTCAGAGGCACAGTGAGTGGTGGGCTACCAAGCAGTACAACCAAGGCTGGACAGTGCCATGAGCTGGGAGCTGGAGACACCAGCCCCTAAAGATGCCCTTGGGTGACCTTCACCATCCTGAAGCTCTGCAGTCTGGGTAAGGAAGGGGCGTGCAAGACCTGCAGAAGTGGGGCCCGTCAGAATATACTTCCTGGTTTAAAAAAAAAAAAAAGAATAGAAGGCTAAAAGTGGATTTGAGATTATCTATAGTAGTGCTTTTTAATAAGTTTATCTTAAAAGAAAAGAAGAAAAATTGATCTAGAAAAAGAAGGAACACTTGCTCAAGGGAGGCCTCTGCACCCGAGAGGCAGGCAGTGTGACGCCTAATTTAGCTAGGATTGTTGGTTCACTGGTGAGAAGGGGAGGAGTCTCCCTGGAAAGAATACTGTGTCCTGTAGGGTTGCACTCTTCACCAAATAGGTCAGAAATACACTAAGAGCTTGGCTGAGAGGATCTGTTATCTGCAGAGCAAGTCTCGCAGACATGGTGGGCCTTCCTCGGAACCTGTGCCCCAGAACCCCACTGTGCTACCTGGTGTGTGGGCATCAAACTAAACGGACAAGTCAGATTTAATTCTCAGGCCGAAGAACATTTTTCTAAAGTACTCAATATTAAATGATCTGCTATGCATACACTTGACAGTTTATTTTATTAGGCCATGGCCTGGGGGTGGGGTCAAAAGAGCTTCTTGACAGCCTACTGTGTGCGTCACTAATTCTGAAAGATCTCCTTGGAGTGAGGAATACACTCGATAGAACCAGGGAGGGCTGAAAAGAAGACAAAATAAAATTGGCCTCCATTCACCTCTAGCTCCTCAGAGAAAATGAACTCAAATATATACTTGAAGTTACCACCCCTTAGAAAGGAAGTCCCTCTCATCATTACCAAACAGGCCTAGTTCATCCACAGGAAAATTAGATGCTTAGAATTCTATATTTCTCTTTGCTCTAGTTTTCAGTTTACAGGGGCAAGTAAAATGAAAGGATTTACTTATTTTTTCTCCTTAAAAACTGAACTTTGATTTTAATCTATCAGTCCAAATACATTCAATATGAGTAACTCTCTCTCCAGTCAGCCTTCTGGGTGTCAAAAAACAAAACCTCAAGTGCATTGCCACCCACTTGAAGTAGTAAGTCCAGGAATATCACATCCTGTCAGTAATAAAATGAAACAGGGCTGGGAAGGAGAGCGCTCCCTCCAGAAGGGAGAATGTGTTTGCTAGAGGAAGGCTTATTCCTGTGTCACACTCACAAGCGTGAAACAGCCAACATCTGCTATGTGGGCACCTCAGGAAATGTCTTTGCCAGAGATGAGACAGGCTCACTTTCCACTGTGGATCCGGGGCTTTCAGGAGAAACTATCAACAACTAAAAGAAGACGGGGCAGTTCTTCTAAGTGCGCCTCCAAGAGGCTTCGCTGTGCTTGCTTTCTCTTCCCATTTTCTTAGCTTGAAAACCAGAAATGAGTTCAGCTTGCACCCCAGGTGGGAAGGGGGGGGAACCTGTGTAAGTTGACCTTTGTCACAGTAGGCAGAAGAGTTGCTTTGCAGCCAGGCCCATCTCAGGGTGCTTCACAGCTACACTGTAAAGGGTTAAAAATCCTCCCACCCACCCCTGAATATATATATATATATATGTGTATATATATATATGTATATTAAAAAAAATCCCCTGTCCATCTCTCAGTACACAAAAGGACCTCATCACACTGCAAAAATAGCAGTGCCCACTTTGGTCAATTAAAACAAACAAACAAATAAACAAACAAACAAAAAAGCATACATTATTTCTTTTTAACTCTGTGTACTTACCTATAATAACCAATACAGCTAAAAGCACTACCTACATAGGCAAAACTTGGTATTGCATAATTCGTATAAATTTGAAACCCCTCCCCCCAAATATTAATTGGAAGATGAAAAACATGAAAGGTTAATAGAAAAAACACCAAAATACTGAAAATATTGCTGGTCGATTACAATTTTTAAGCGGCAACTATACACAGCCATGATATGCTTTATAAATGTGAGATAAAGGTGTAACTGTCTAAAAAATCCATGATGTCACACATTTTTCTTCGTCTGGAGTACAAAATATTTTGTCATAAAAATGGTAAAGATTTAAAACGATAATAAATGCAGCAAAACAAGTGTAGTGATGTCACTTTTGTGTTTTTTTTTTTTTTTGTCTTTTGTTTTTTTAGATTTCAAGGCAAGGCACGTAATGTGGACATTATATCTTCGTGCAAATTAGGATTACTGGAAAGAGTACTTTTCATTAAAATTTTAAGAGACACGGAGGCAACATGTGTCTGCCCATGCACACTACGGATCTGTCAATGCGAGAAACGTGTTGAACAAGGCCAATGCCTGAAAGCACCATGCATGTTTCCAGCACCCTGATGGCGCTTGTCTGAGAGCGCGGTTCCCGCCCTCCTCCAGTGGAAGCTGTACCCTGTGACATGGATTTACCTGCCTCTCTGTCTCTATGCTGAAGATTTTATAGAACCATTTGTACACCCTACGGGTTCTTGATGCAACCAGTAATTTTAAATAAATAATTCGACCTCTGAGGAGGCTGCAGCTAAGCCAACCTAAGTGCTGTGTTTTCATTCTTTTTTTTTTCTTTTTTCTCTTTTTTTTTCTTTTTTTTTTTGTTCAAGCACATGATTTGTCTTGATTTAATGCCTTTTTAAATGCCCTCAAAAACTGAGGGGAAAATAAATTCGCTCAAAATTATTTTAAATTCTTTTTAATCCCCTCAATTTAGAGTCCAAGGGCTGAAGGACTTATAATCATGATTCCCCTTTAGATATAAATTTATAAATTGCACTTGCCTCTGTTAAGTGTTCCTTTTGTGGGGAAAATATTATATTAATTTTTACTGTTGCATGCAGAGGTAACCCTTCACCCACATAGAGGCATTTCTTCCATAGAGCCTTCGAGTTCAAACCGTTTTTTTCCCTATTTTTCTGTTTTTCTTTTTTTTTTTTTTTCTTTTTTAAGGTTTCAAACTGGGTTACACACTGGAAAAGGCTGGGTTAAGGGCCAAAATTTAATAAATCTGTACGGATAACTAAAGGCTACAGAGATTTTATATATATATATATACTTTTTAACTTTTAGAAATCAGAGTGCTTATAAACTGGCTGGCTCATGGCTCTGTCCCCAGCCCCTCTGACGCCGCCTCCTAGCCTTCGTTGGTGACATAACCAGGAATAGTGACTCCATGCGTAAACAACGAGAAAACTAACCAAGAAAACTAGCTTATCATGCAAATATTAAGGCATCTAGAAAGTCAGTTAAAATATATTGTCTTAGAGACAGAACATCTACTTCCCAGCGGACTTCATGTAACAAAGGCTACTTGCAGGGGCTGCAGTGAGATATCATTGACCCTTTCGTGTCACTATAGTTTCAACCTTAAGGGAGCTGGCAGCCATTCGCGCTGCCAGGCCGGTCTGCCGTCTTCTTTCTTCTCTTTCTCTCCTTTCTCCCTTTTGTCCAGTCTTCCTCTTTTTCTTTGTTGAGTGTTCTCCCCCTAAGTTTTCTTATGCTGCTGTTGTGTTTCTTTCCCCTCAGTTGCTTGTCTCTGCTTGAAGGAAAGGCTCTCCAATTATGTTCAGACCATAATTTTGGACATTTGCCGGTAAGATGGGTGTCCTATTTGACATTTGAAAAGGAACCAAGCTAGCCCAGGTACCAGGACTGTTGAGAGCAGAAGGGTGGTAGGGAAGGAAGACAAAAATAAAACAAAAAAAACAAAAAGACAAAAGGAGAATGTTAAAAATTTCAGCCGTAATATAAATTCTAAATTCTAAGTGTATCAAATTACAACTGTTACATTTTTAAATTAAAATCTTAATAAAATTTAAAAATTAATAGCATGCATTAACTTTGCTAAATTATATATAGTACATACATATACTACATGCAATAACTTCTAGATTATACATATCATACAGATGTAATCTACATGATTTCTTTCATGAAAAAACCTAACTGAGATGCAGAAAAACACAAAACAGGATACATTCACAACGGTGGAACGCTACCTGATTAAGGATATTCTTTTTCAAATATCTGATCCCTTCAATATAACAAATGCAATACTATTTTTTATTATTCTAATGAAGAAAAAGAAAAGCAGAAGTTTCTAGTGATACCAGACCATCTAAGCTTGCTAGATGCATCAATTGTATTTAACCTTTAGTTCACGATATATTCTGAATATGATGGGCATATCTGCTACTGGGTTATATAAAATTTAAAATGTAATGACATATATCCTTTGCACTCACATGAGAAAATAATACATCTTCCTGCAGGTCCATAAATGGTATGAATTTCAAAATACCTAATTATCATTACAAAACTGAAGAGTTTTGGACAACCCAATGGCTGTCTCTCTTGGACCACATGGAACCCACTTGGTGGCATTCTGTGCAAAAACCCATTGTGTGTGGGGGGGTGTTGTATGGTACAGCACAGGGGACTGCTGTGTTTGCTGCTGTTTTCTTGCTCTCCCCTATAATCTCCCTTAGAGAGAACAAAACTTTTCTTTATATTAATTATATTAATTTCTCAGTTGACTGGCAGCAGGGGCCTGAGCATTTTACTGCTGGGAATGATGGGATATTTGGGATGCACTGAAGGAGACCTGAGGGAAGGGGCCACGTAGCCAGCAGCACTGCCTCTCACCAGTCAGCTGGTCAGCTGTGTGTCTGCCTTGGGATTTAAAAAAAAAAAAAAAAAGCTCGAAAAAAATTTTTTCTAGTTGTTCTTGTTATCATTCTCATAAAACTATCATATGGGGAAAAGGGATACTAGATTTATAGCACCACAAAACACTCCATCTCAGACATTTTAGGGTACGTCTGATCTGCTGCATTGTTTATAGTGACAGCCCACTGGGAGCTAATGTCAGCCTCCTAGCACCTGTAGCACTATACCAAGGAAACATCACACAGACAATTCTGTCCCCAGTTTAGCAACGATCTGGCATGGCATATGCTCCGTGTTTTAAATTTTACTTAGTACCCTCTACAGTTGAAACCACAGCTGAGGTAGACACTGTTATTGCAGTTAACAATCTAGACATACCTCTCAGTTCAGGCATAAAAAGCATAATGGCAATTGACACAAAGAAGCAATTTTAGATTTAAACAACCAGATACATAACATTTTTTACTCTGAAGATAGCTCAATACAAAACATGGCTTATTTCTACATGTCTAGGTACCATATTGCTCAGCAATGCAGCAACAGTGACCCCTTTTTCTCAAGGGACTTTAGGATTAGATGACTAGATCAACAGCAGCAAAATCTGACCCTTACTTTGTTAATCATTTAGTACATGCCCTAGCATACAGCAGATGGGTTAAAAAAATTTGGACAAATGAATCAATGGTTTGAACTCACACTCAGCTCTTTTTACAAGGTGTTGACCTTGGTTACATGTATTTAGGAACACACTGACATCTGAGTATCTCTGAATTTAAAATTGAGATGCTCCGCATCAAATTTATACGGAAAAAAATATATATATATACCAACTTACATGTCTTCCTTAGTTGGTGAACAACCCCAACTCTAAAGACTGCATATTTTTACTGAAATCTTTTCTGAGAGACTTGACTGTTTTTCACATATTTCTCTCTTCCTACACACATCTTCAGAACTATTTCTGTGTCTTGTGGCAGTGACTGGGAACAATGTTACATAATGCACCGAGAAACTTATTTTCATGTCATCACTGCACTCTGTACATAGTCCTATTACAGCATTTATTACTTCATATCATTATCATCTGTTATCTGCAATTATCTTACTGACTGAAAGGTGAATACCACAGGGGAAAAAAAATGAGTCTTATCTGTTCTTATAGACTCTGGATATAGATTAGATTATTTCTTAACAATAAGGCAAATTACAAAAGAGCCATCTATTATTTTTAACCTAAAGTAAGAAGCATGTGTCAAAAGCAAACAGTCTAGCTCAAAAGATAATCCTTGGCAGTAAAATACAGCATCAACAAAAAGCAAGCCACCCTGTGAAACCAACAAGAATGCCCAACTAGATGAGCTTCAGAGAGTCATTCATTGATTGTATGCTTCAGAGAGAGGGTACTAATAAACAAAACATAGGAGTGCTTCCTAAAAAGACAAATCTACCAAATTCTTGGAGAAAGGATAAGAATCCAGAATAAATGGCTGCTCAGCACCTATTGAGGATTCGAGCTGTAGAATGCACACCAAATTTAATTTAAATGTTTCATTAATCCATCCAAATCTCCTGGCCTGTATTATGGCCATACCAACACTGCAGAATGTAGTGTATTTGTCGATACCGTTTACAAATCTTTAGGGGAGAATAAATCTCAAACGTGAACACTATCTAGGCCCCATATCTGAGTTTTACAAGTCCCTTATCACCAATTCATAGGTTAAGTTCAGAACTATAAGGAACATTCTTTAGAGCTTTGACAGCAGTCCCCTCAAGGGGGTAAAAGCCTGATAAAAGTAACTCAAAGCCTATATAACAATGTTAAATGTTAAGCCAGACTAAATCATTTGATTAAAAAAACACAACACCTAAATTTTCACTGAGAACGCTTAAGTACCACCATGCTGTGGCTCCCTAATACAAACGAATGTCAATGTCCACACATTTATGTAAATCCAGTATGTATAAAAATATGACTTGGTCTTTATTCATGGTAGAGTAACAATTATATGATTTACTGTGCATTCAATTTTTAAAAATCTATACTTCGACTAGTAAGAGTTTTACAATATAACTGAAAGGATTCCCCAAACTTTCAAAGATAGTAATATGTATCTTCAAGCTTGTGTTTACTTTGTTGTGATTCGATTTTCCAATGTCAAGTAACCTTTAGACAAACTATGGATGCATCTTAATGAAATCTGATAACATGTATCTAGAAAACATTTGCAGCCCATAACCACTAAAAATAAAAGTAGTAAGAAAAGGAAACAAGTTTGAAAAATCGGGATCAAAAAGTGCAGAAGATTTTGGCAACATCAGAAAATAAAACACAACTCATCCTGATGGCATATATGATGAGGTATCATACACAAAACACACAAGAACTAAATCAAAGTTCTAGAAACAAAACATTGGATATCTCAAAAATTTTATTCACTTCATTGTGACCAACTGTGTAAACTGACTCTCCCCAACAGGGGAAGAACTAAGCTAATTCCTTTGACTTAGGAGATAGTCAGGGAGGTGATGGCCCTGATTCATTTTATATTGGGATCTCATCTTTGTTGAAGAAACTTATCAAATCATTTAAGGAAGTTCCAGTGTAACAGAGAAGACATTGAATTAGAAATGATTTAGAACTATGAATCATGTCATACGATTTCATACGAGTCAATTCATAAAATTAGCACAAAGAAAGACATTTCTAGATGACAACCATGACGGTAAACACAAGGTACCATCTTTGGCGTTTTATCTATAAACTCCTGAAATGGCCATTATTATTTCTTCCAGTGAGTAAAGAAACTAAAGCCAATCTCTCCCACGTAGTGCTCAGATTTTAACTATTCTGTCTGAGTCCCATGGCCATTTCACTAGGCTATGTTGCCTTCTGAAAGAGTCACAGGTTGGTCCAACCTTGGAAAAAACTTCTGATCAGAATTTTCTCAAGGCAAATGTATTTGCTTCAGAAGATGATGAATTTGCCACATGCCACACAGACTGTATCAAAATCTAGTCAGTGTTGACCAGGAGACTGTAAGTGCACTGAGTGCGAAGTGGTTTGCAAAAGGCAACAAGCTCAGACTCTAGCTCTGTCTTCTTGGAAAGCAAAAATAGTTCTGAGGTAACACTGCAGTGAAAGCTATGAGGGAAAGTAGTTTGGAACTCTCAAGAGAGTTGAGAAATACTAAATAAGACACAAAGATTTGGTAGACTTTTACACACAGTCCAACCATACCTTTAAAACTCACGATATATACTTCTGACTCTCCATACACTATGGTTGTTCTGCTAACGGAGTAGATGCTTTATCTCTCAATGAAAGAAAATAAAACTGCGGTGGGTACCAAAACAACATCTGTTGGTCATTAAAAAAAAAAAAATTATTCATCCTGTGACCGTGCCTTCAAGGCCAAAAGGGATTGGCTCCTTGGCTTTTAATACAATAACCAACCAGAACTACAGGGTGTCAAATAAACATAGATGAAGGTATTAAGTTGAGCAAGAACTAAAGTAAAAAACAAAACAAAACAAAAAAAACCTTTCACCTTTTAGTCTTCGGTCACTATAACAGTGAGAGGTATTTGAAGAATGGCTCAATCCATGTATTACTAATTGGTGCTCGTCTCATAATGAATTACGCATTCCAACTGTTAGGTCATATAATGTCAACATTCTAATTACACTAATACTTTCCATGGGAATCATACTATTGACTGTTTAGATTTATAAACTGCAATTATTTCAAAGATTATAGGTGTTCTTTCAAACTTAAAATACCAAACTTAAAACACTAAGAAATACAGCACAAAGATTTGGTAGATTTATGCCAAGTCGAAACATACCAGTAGCCATATTGTTAGCAGAGAGTGATGAAAACACACAATGGCATAGGAAGCATAAAGACTATATAAAATGATAATTTAGAAAAATCTGCCTTCAATTCCTTTGTACCAGTTTCAGGTGTCACTTTTATTCTTTTGGTCAAATAACAATTTTATTGATAAAGTACTAACATTCTAGTTTTAGTATATCTCTTCCAAAATACACAGGAAAGTATTTTCTCTACTAAAGTGAAAAATGCGTTTGAAAGACTTAGGCTCAGTTATGTTAGCTAAGTCGAGATGTACTACGGTGTATCTCAACTAGTGGCTGGCTTTCGTAAAACACAAAGGCTGTGCACTGTCTTGTGGGAAAAAGAGCACTCAGATCAGTGCACAGAATAAATGTGCAGGCTTCAAGTTGAATCTGTTAATATATCAGAACAAAGAACATGGCATCTAATCTCTAGCACACGATGAGTGATTTGCCAGGTGCTGGTCTAGGCGACTGACCTACCTTACCAATTTTGGTCCTAACAGTAAACATTTATGCTTAGTTTATGGATGAGGAGATTGCAGCCTGAAGTCTTGCCCAACTGTATTCTTGTATCAGGCCATAGAAGCCCAGGTCTCGGCCACAGTATTGTAGTCCTGGAATCTGCATTGTTACCCACACTCTTTACTTCAGCTCTCTCTGTGAAAAAAGCATTCCAGTTTCTTATTCCTATATTCCTACTGCAGGTAAATTATACAAGATATCCAATGGCTTACAGTTAACACTTAGATGCACTAGAACTCCTAAACAAGAATAATTCCTGAGCCAACTTCCACATGAGTAACTAGAATTTATTTATCCAATGCTAGTTGCTTTTCAGCCAAAAATAATATGTGCCTTTGTCTTATGTACGTACAGATGTGGGTGTGTGATAGTAATTTGCTTTTGAGCCCCTTTTTAGGTGAGGCTAGATTGAAAATGAAATATACTATATGCTTTATACAGGTCCTAGGTTTCTTTGATTTATTTTTCCCATTTTTAATGATCATTATCGCCATCTGAATGATCTTATTTGCATGCAAGATGATTTCTAATGATTATCACTATTTGTAATAGTCTGCATCAGAAAGCTCCCTGGCTAGCTCTTACCTGCTTTGCAAAGGACCCTTGTGTGCTCTCTGGGAAACACCAAATGTCATAAACTGCAGGTGGCTCATGGAATGATTCTAACTGCAAGCAATAGCACTTCTTAGTAATGAAAGAGAAATGTATTTATTTCTTAACTAAGTAGGTAAATAGCCTTCTTTATTGTTAATCCTTGGGGAGCCACACTTTTGAAAATCACATCAAACAGGAGGCTGTCAAACCTCATTGGTTTATATTCAATTGTTTCATAGGGCTTTGCTTCTGGGGTATGCTGAATTGAGGGTTCACTTTAGCAGTGCACAAGTGAGAGCATTTTCCAAGTAAAAACAAAAAACAAAACAAAACAAAACAAACGGCACATGCACAGGTGAAGTACTTAATCTAAAGAAGAGCACAAGCAAGAGTGACTTCCTGTGGGAACACTGCAGTGAGACAGTGAACTAGATCACTGCTACCCTTTGCTCTTTTACTGAAGCAGCTTTCACACATGACCCTAGAAGGCCCTTCAACAAAAGAACCCATACACTGAAAAGTCACAAAAACTTACTTGCTGACAACAGTTAAATGTAAATAGGATTTGAAACAAAATCTTCCTCTTAAGGAGCCAAATTTAGCATATTTTTAGAAAGCAACTTGATCTTGTTCATATCTTAGAGCTAAAAAAAATGTATGATAGAAAATCATAAAGATGATTAATTGTAAATGAATTACAGGGCACACAGGCTTACCTATGTAAACCGATGGAGCGGTGGGACGCTTTGCCGATTAAAACTATACAGACTGACAGGCTGACTGCAGTCGTTTGCATCCTGCCATAGACCAGGCCACAGGGAAGCCCACATGTTGACGGCCAGCCTTCTTCTAGTCTGTATTCCTCTCCACTCCTGGGCTCCTTTTCAAAGCTATTGTTACAAGGGTTACTGCTCCTCTTATTTGCATAAGTGATTCTTCAACTGCAGGCACTTCCCTACAAAAAATGGTGCCTTTCACAGAGAAGCTCACCAAGGCATACTAACTGAGAGACAAATGAGAGTTTTGTACAAAAGCCAGAAGACTCCTTCACAAATGATTTTTTTAATTTAAAAGCAAAACGCAGTATTATTTGTACAGTTTTCTAAAGGAGAGGACTTGTTCATAACAGAATTCTGAAGAGCAGGACGACAAAGAGTTAAGAATTGAGTTTATGGCGTTGGGCCTTTCACATGTGCAGAGAACTCCTAAAGCAAAGTGAATAAGGGAGAGAAAACTCACTTTCTACAGTTTCTGACACGCGGCACGTATATTAGTAACATTCACTGCGCTGAAATTCAGCAGGCTTTTGCCTTTACTTCTATAACATTACATTTCCTTTGAAGTATATTCCTTTCTAGCTCTATTATTTAAATATGACCCGACTCACAGTACACCTAGTTCCAGCTCCAGGATCACAACAGCAAAGTAATGGCGTGTGGGCCGTGATGGAGCTGACTTCCTCAGCAGAGAATGCGCGTGTTTACGTGGTGCTTTGCATAAACCATCTTCAAACAAGGTCAGCATTTAGCACACTTCCTCTAGCTGCAAAGGGTTAATCAGTAAGGTTTGCATTTGAGAATGTTCTGAATCCTGCTCCTCCCTCTCTGGTTTGGCTGCCAAAAACCATCTGACAGGAAACGGAAGATTAAGTTTGTCCTACCTAGGCGAACAAAGAGTGCTCTGAACAGACCACCGCTTTACTGCAGAGCGGGAACTTTTCTAATCCTGCTGGAATCTGCACTGCTGCTCTGAAAATACCATGAAGAAAGTTGTTCTCTTTCCTCTAACATCTTGTCCCTGGATCATCTCATTTTGGTCATCCAGAAAGGTTGAAGGAAAGCCCCAGACATAATCATGTGGAAAATGGACATTATTGATTCCGATGGCCCATTGTTCCCCCATGCTAAGTCCCTGAAGTTCAAGTTCAATCTGGAATTACATCATGTCTGGTTTCTCCTGGTTACCAGACGGCTTGAGACGTGACCACAGCTACAGAAAAAACAAACAGCCTTCTTCACGCTTCGGCTCCCCTATCGATTCAAACGTAAACTTTTTTTCTTTCTCTCAAGTATGCTTCAAGTATGGAGCATGGTTAATTTAGAGATTAAGTTCCAAATTAGATTATCTAATGGCATCTTAATGGATTGCTGACCCATTTCCTGTGGGGTGGCAGCGTGCAAGTCTGGCTGGAATACAATTAATTTCTTAGGAAGTATTCTGAAGAGTTCGTCTAGATAAAAAGGAAATGTCCAGTTGGACAAATCTTTCTTTATAAACAGAGAAAGGTAGGTGAAAACTGCAAGTCCCAACACAGCCCTCAATAGCCAGATCAGAGACACTGTGTGTTTGTGAAAACCATCTCAGATCATTTTAATAAAATGCTAATGACTTTTGTTTTGACTTCCTGACAGGTGCAGGTAATATCAACGAGAAGAGAAAGTCACCCCTTTCAAGAGACTGTAAAATCCAAAGAGCAGCAGCAGCTAGCTGCCCTGTTACCAAATACTGCTCACAGGCAACTGAATTTTGTAATTTTCTGCCTTGAACCAAGCACTTGCCTATGCATCTATCTTAGCAGCATTTCTAATGGTCTCAGAGTGATGCTAGCGGCTCAGAACGGCACATAAAAATCTAAACAGTCAGAAAACTCTAGAGCTAACAGCTGAAAAGGAGGTTCAGCGATGGAAATTGGCTTCCCCCTTCTGCAGGAAAAAGGAAGCTGCTTGACCGAAGTTCTGTGTCAAGATGAGAAATCCTGAGCCCGAAATGCTAACCTAGAGGATGTGCAGGGATGCTCTGAATATAATGCTGAAATTAAAGTTAACTTAATTCTCTCTAAGGACAGGACTGTGCACATGCCTTTATCACACACACTCCATATATTTGTATATATAAACATACATCTGTGAATACAGACAGTTTGCAACCTCTTAAAATTTATCATTTAAGTTTTTGTTTTATAGTCTTTTGATAGAGAGCATACACGTTCTAAAGACAGTATGAGCATGGGAGAGAAACCGGTAAGCAGCGTTTCACAGTAACTACTGAAATGCACACTCTTGTTCCTTCATTTTGCCTCCTTCTCCTGCCCAGCCAGATCCAAGTAACCTTTACTGGCTGCTAAACTTCTCTTGGGAAATCAAGCAACTCCATGGAACTGCAGTAATAAACAACAATTTCTTACAAAAACATGTGTAAAGTAATGACAGGATGAAGTATTCGACTCCTAGAAAGGACCAGGGAACACATGTAACATGGAAAATCACTGATAAAAGTCTCTTTGGTGCCATTCAATTATGGCATAAGCAGAAACAAAACAAAACAAAAAATCCTTCCAATTATTTCAGTAAAATCTTCATTTATTCATTATTTCAGGGGCTGAGCAAATGGTTTGTGTAAACATATCCTTCAGTAACACGCTCATGTTTATTTTAGCCATCTGAAGGCTTCTTCTATGTTTACATAAGCCATCAGACACATACAACCACTCACTTGTGGTTTTGCGTTTTCTTAAGGGGTGAAGGGGGAGAAGAAAGAATGAAACAATAAATGCAGTTTCTCCGTATAAAGCACCCGTCCGATGTTTTAAAATAACGTGTTTATATTATTCTTAGGTTGTCCTTCAGCTTTCTCTTTCACTGAATTATACTGTTTCTTCATATTTTAAAGTGCGAGAAAGAGTCTGGTTAGGGTCTCAAGAAAGCAAGCCAGTTAGCAACTAACTGTTCTATGTGTTTATACCTCACAAGGTACTTGTGCAAAAGCAACAAAACTTGTGCATGGAGGAGGACAAAAACCAAACATAGCAGTACCTAGCTCCAGCAATCCATCATCTATCATGCTCTTAAAAGGTGAATCCACCACCTGAGGTGGAAGCAAGACCTCAGGATTTTATTCTGTACGAACTCTAGCAACTAAGCATTTGGTTAGGCAGGGAATTCCACTTTCTCTAGATATGAGTAAGCCCTTAGCTTGTGACTATATATATATATATATATATATATATATATATATATATATGGCAACACATAGAAGAGAAAGAGAGAGAGACACACAGACAGAGAGAGATCACAAAATGTTAGGTTAAAGCAAGCAAGCAAACAAACACAAAAACACCTTCAGGACTGTAACCTCAAAGGTCTGTGGAAACCTGGCCCTGATAGTCACCATTAGTGCCCCAGGTAGTTTCTGAGCTGGGGTGGGATGTGGCAAGCAGATCTCCAGTTCACAGAGGATGCACACAGCTCCCTGCCACTTTCGGCTCTCCAAAGAAGCTGCATTTGACATCGTACCTCAAGAGGGTAACTGGGGGTCCAGGCAGGAAATAAAGCAAGTAAGGACAAGTCAAGTGGCAACACACAATTCCAAACACTTTGTTTTGCTGTGCCCTTTCTGTCTATAGCAATGCTTCTCAACCTTCCAAACGCTGTAAGACTTTCATATAGTTCCTCACGTTGTGGTGACCCCCAAGCATAAAATTATTTTCAATGATACTTCATAACTATAATTTTGCTATTGTTTTGAATCATCATGTAATTATACAGGACATCTGGTATGCAACCCCCAAAGAACCCACAGGTTGAGAACTGCTATCTTTTGTGTATGATTGCCTTTGTATATTGGCATATGTATGCATACACATGTGTGTGTGTGTTTCTGTGACAACAAAAATATAAGAAAATGGTTATCACTGTGAGAGTGGGGAAAACATGGAGGATTGGAGAGTGGGTAGCTGGGAGCAGCTGAGGAAAGGACAGAGAGAGGGAAAGTGATCTTGTTCTATTTTAATTAAAAAACATATTAAATAACAACAACATGCCAAAATGAACAATAACCACAACAAGCATGGCAGGTTTTGTGTCTCCACATATCAAAGTACATTCAAGTCTCTAGCTGAACAAATCTATCTTTGACTAATATTCTCAAACTACTGAGTTGCCTCCACAGCTTAAGCTGTCCTGACCTCTCTTGAAAGTGACAGTGGTCCAGACAGGATTTTTCTTTTCAATATTCTATCTATAAACAAAAATCCAGAAGTTTAAAAACCAACCTCAGGGCACCATTTATAAATCATGTGTTAGAGCACCTTGCCTCACACTCAGGAGACTCACCTGGCCCAGCCTCCCCTGTGCTAGGACTAAAGGCTTGCTCCACCATGCCCTGTAGTTGTGTCCAGTTTTGAAAATGGTAGCAAAGCAAAAGTGCACTTGTGTCTCATCTGAGCATGTTTATTCTAAACTGTGATATACATTCAAAGACCTCTATGGGAGCCTCTCACAGCACTAAAGATAGACCTTCTCTACCCCTGCTTCCAACTCAGTGAATCCTTGCAGAACTTATAGCTGCAGCTGAAACACCAATGATGTGCCTTTCTGAAGCATGGCAAGAAGAGCAGATGCAACCAAGGAGAACCTCAAGGCTTTGTTGGCCGGACAAGCCATCTCATATGGTGAGCCACCAATCCGAAGATCAGTACCCTCAGAGAAAGGCAGAAATGAAATCCGTAAACTCAGCTGGTCCCTACCTGATTCACTATGATCTGAAATTGGTTGCCACATCAGTTTTCTCGACGCGACATGGAGCTTCCTCAAATGCTGTTAGTCATTGTGGTCACTCCTCCTATCCACATGTGTGTTACTTTTGTTTTGTTTTGGGGGGTGTGTGGGAAAGGGATACCAAGTTCTGATTCCAGAATTACTCGGACCTAGTTCAAGTTGGACTATAAATCACCAAAATTTTATATCACTTTGGTTTTAATGTTCTTCAAAGACACTATCATATTCTAGATCAAGTAAAGGCCTATCAGTAGTCTACCTGTTACAAAGTAGTTACAAAGTTTTGACAGCCAGAGTCACATTTAGAAACTTGAGTTTCTTCCATCTAATTTACTGTCCTTGTGAGCATAGGCCATTCTGCTGATAGGCAAAGCATGGAGTATAGGATTGTTACTTAATAAACTAATGAAAACAATGTGTTATCAAATCTAATTAAATTAACTTTAAATAGCTTACTAATTCGGACTCTTAAGCCACTTTCATTCATTTTAATTAAGCACCATTAATCATTGAGACTATTTAAATAAGATACTTCCATTGGGTTTATCTTCAGTTTGTAAGTATATATTATATAGATTTTTTCTAACTAATATAAAGCTTCTTGGGGAAGAACAATATATATATTTTTAAGAAAAATGATATTACTACCAATATTTAAACAGAAAAAAGTCATACCATAATAACTTAAGTGTGAATTAAATGTCAGGTGACTTTTAAAAACTGAGTGCAGGGCTGGAGATGGCCGAGGAGTTAAGAGCATTTGTTGCTCTTGTTGAGGACTGGGGTTCAATTCCCAGCATCCACCTGGGGTCTCACAACCAGCCTTAGCTCAAACTCTGGAGAATCAAACGGCTTCTTCTGCAGGTACCAAGCATGCACATGATGTAATATACACATGCAGGCAAGACACTCACATGCAAAATAAATAAATCTAATTTTTTAATTGAAAACAAAAACGAAATCCAGGTGGCCCTCTTAGCTCTCATCCAAGTAAATGGAGACTTCTGACACCTTGAATGCAGCTGATCTCATCACCTACTATGGACTCAAGCCTCACTTTCACAACTAATATTTCAGCACCCGGTGTCAGGAAAACACTACAAATGATCACCTTCACAGCAAGGATAGAAACTGTTGACTCCACTGTCGGGAGGCTCAAGCATTACCTTACTCTCTTTTGTTCATCTTGATGCTATACCATAAATTTTTTATTTGGCACAAACTGCCTTGAAGAGATTACCTTACACATAATATTTAAAACCAAAATATGAGATAATATCAAAACTATTTTCAAATAATTATTTTAGCCAACCTAATAAAGTCAATTGTATCAGTGTGCAAACAGAAATTAAAAACACTTAAACAAAATTTCTTCTTTAATTACACCGTCGAATAATCTTCCCACTCCAAAGTTCACTGGTGCTGTGAACAACAGATAAATTGATTGACTTGAAATTTTTCTTCTAGTCTTTCCTCACTGAAACACGAATAAATGATACTAAAAAGGCTTAGAGTCAGCAGGAGAGAAAAGGGTTGAAATGGGAAAGTGCACATAATGTAGAAAACCAATGTTTTATCCTCAGGTAGCAGAAAAATCTTGCCTAAAGCTATGATTTCATTTTCAGGCCCTTAAATCTAAATGTCACATTACACTCCTCTGACTCCCACCAAAAATGTTATAAATTGTCCCAAACATTTGACAGTATTGAGAAATCCCAATGACTAGTTAACATATGCTGTAGACCCAGAACAATCGGATGCTGCATTTAAATAGGAATTAAAGAAAGGGATAGAGGAACAGGAATGGTAGAGCCAAACAACTAAACTTTTATCACATTTTCTGTACAACTAATTAAAAACAAACACTCCAGGTCATGTAATTTTTACGTGTAAGTGTAGGGTTGGAAATAATTAAAATGTTACCTTTGCCAAGTAATTCCCAATGTATCCTCACTGGTACTGGGGTATAAATGCCTGCCGTTTTGATTCATGGTCCAGTCACAAATCCTCAGCTGTCAATTGAAACCTAGCAGTCAGATATGGGTCGAGCAGGACTACAGTTTTTAGTATTTAAATGAACACATGCAAACTAGTACTGAACATGGCATTACCCTTACTTTCCCAAGAGGCAACTTAAAGAAAACAAACAAATTAAACAAAATAAACAAAATGAAAAAAAACAACAAAACAAAAAAATCTTACTCAATAAAGCAAAAATTTCAGACTTTCCCTTAGAAAAAAAAGTTATTGCAAATATGCTTCTCAATTAAGCATAAAGAGAAACAAGTGCTTAGAACATAACAATTAGCCAGTATTAGAGTATAAATTGAGCTGAAATAAAAGAAAACGTTAATAGAAAATGTTCAATAGAGAGATTATTTTAGAAAGGAAATAAAAATGCAGCTTTTTTTTTCTATGTGACATACGAAATCATCTTTGCAGAGTAAAATAATCAATATCTGTAAAGCATGCAGTTTGCAAAACAGAAGACATGCAGTTTAGAGGAGGAAGGCCCCGCCCTGCGTTCACCCTATCAATGGCTGAGAAGCTGGAGGCTTCCCATTTCTCATGTTAATTTTACCTAACTTGGCATTGTTCAGGAAGAGGCAAAAATGAGCTTGAGGTTAAAGTAAAATTCAGTGTCCGGGCATTATAAATGCTTCCCTGCACTTGAAGAAAGTGGAGAAGGCAACTTGACAGGGCCGGAGACAAATTCTCCCCAGATCCACACATGGGCTCTACTCTTCAGAGTGCTTCCTGGTAACCCTATCCGGTTCTGTTTGGTTAACAGCTGCCCTACAGTGCTAGCAGATTTATTGAAAAGATATACTGCTTATTTTTATGCTTAAGAAAGTAAACTTATCTGGCACTGCAGGGGAGAAACACACTAGAAAATTACGGTTTTTAACCTTTGGGTAAGCAGACTGTAAGTAACTGCATCTCCCAGAGAAGAGGGGCTGCTTTGCTGAGTGCACTAACCTGGCTTGCCTCTCCTCCCTCAGAGTTTCTAGATGGCGGCTGCAGCCAAAAAGCCTTTCAACTTGGGACAAACTGCTTTAACTCTGTCCTGAAAACATGGTGCTTAAAAAAAAAAAAAAAAAAGTGGGCTACTCCCTGTCCGACTCCAGTGTCTGCAAGGCCTGACAGTCCGAGGTTTCAGAATGATAGCTCTTGTTCTGAAAATGTAATCTACAATTTCAAATGTGTGTTTAAATTACTTCAATATTTGAGGGAAAAGTACTTTTGTAAAGAAATGGAAAAAGTCTGCCGCTCGGGTAGAGAGAGAGGGAGCTGCACAGTGCTGGGTGGGTTGGATCTGCTCAGCTCGACGCTATAAAGAAGTCATAACAGAAAATAAATGGAACGAAAAGTAGGTATTCTGAAAACAGGCCATAATTCGCACAAAGGAGAAAATACATACTTATTCAGTTTTAAACAGATGACGTATTTCTACTATTTCAGAGAAGAAAATGTGTTTAGTCTATAGTGTGTGAGAAGCGACATTGTGAGATTTGTTTGTGAGGGGCACACAAGGAATTCGCTGTGTCGTTCAGACTGACCGTGGACATGCTGTCCTGAGCCTCCTGAGGACTGGCATTATAGGCCTATCTAGCTGTGCAGGCTTTGGGTGGTTTCCTGTTTTTAGTTTGTTGTTTGTTTGTTTGCTTTGAGTTCTCTGAGTGGGCCTTCTAAACAGAAATTCAGTGTTCTGGCTACAGTGTTTATCTTCAGAAATAAGTGAAAAACATTTCAAACTATGAGCTGTAAAAGACAAGAGCTTGACCCTTCTGAGGTCACTGTAGGAGCCACTCACTGATCCGTTTTCACCAGTGGATGCCAGTTTTGAGTGAGGTCAGCATTTCAAGAAGCAAGATGTATGTTCATGCACAACACAAGCAATTCTGGTGGTGACCAGCTACAGGTTAATGTCTAAGGGACTCAGCTTTCTCTGATAACGATTCTGAATGTCACTCATGGGCTGTCTCAGAGGAGGCTGAGGCACTGTGGTCTTTCTGGAAGGGTGCTTATGTAAACTGGCTAGTTACACTCAATTTGCTTTCTTCTCTAACCACTCCTAAAAATTTCATGTGAGCAATCTTTGGCTTCATCCTGAGCATTTAAAATCAACATGCTTTATAGTTTTCTTTCCTACATATACTTTCAAAGAGGCCAAACCTATTTCCATTTATCGCATATATATATATATATATATATATATATATATATATATATATATATATATTCGTACAGTTATGTGTTTTAAAGTTATGTTTTCTTTAAGACAGAAAAATGCTTAAATATATACAAAATAATCAAAGACTGTATTCTACAATAACTTAATGCCAAGGAAGCTGGCAAGATACTAATTAATATTGAATTAATTTTCATCCACTAACTAAAATTATAAAATATGATTTGAATTTATTTGTCTATATTATAGACCAGCAATGCATACACTTTCAAAGCATCTGAGGAGACAACTGTTTGTGCTGGATTATATATTCTCTCTCACTTGAGCCAAGCTACTAGAACAGAGCAATTTTCTCTTTTTTAAAAAATTATTATCTATTTTATTAACTATCTTTAACTAATAAACTATCCAATGAGGTAAAAATTTAAAGAGTGTAGGTGTAAGGGAAATAGTTAAATAACTAAAATAAATTAAAAAAAACAAAAAACAGCTATTATTCACCAAAGATTTCCCTGACAGGAATATCTATGAAAATTATGTTCTTAAGTATTTTTTTAATTTTATTTTTTATATTAATTACAGTTTATTTACTTTTTATCCCAGCTGTAGCCCCTCCCCTCCCGTTCTTAATATTTTATTTAACCAAGACACTCTCTGACCAAGCAAACTCAGTACAGATTTTTAATACTGAAAGACTCAAACTTAACGTATTTAAGCTTCTTTAGGAGAACATATAAAACATTTTATTATTATAATTCAAGGTGCTATACACAATTTCACTTTAAGCTTTAAGTAAATTTTAAGTAATAATAACTTTTTAAATTTAGGGTAGTGACAGTCTAGCCCAATGGTTTTCAAACTACGGGTTGTAAACCTGTTGGGGGTCCAAAGATCCTTTCACATATCATATGTCCTGCATTATCAGATATTTACATTATGCTTCATAACAGTAGCAAAATTAGAGTTGTGAAGTAGCAACGACTAATTTCATGACTGGGGGTTGCTACAACATGAGGAACTATACTAAAGGGTCACAGCTTTAGGAGGGTGGAAAATCTCTGGTCTAGGGCCAGTGCTAGAAAATTTAACCGTCAATTATTTCCAATCAGATTTTGACGGGGATTTTAACTGGTACATGAACATATACCTTTCAACTCAATTACATAAGTTCAAAACTTCTGTGTTGAGTTTTCTAAGAATTTTTCTCTACAAAGTGAAGGAGTTAATCTCCTGTCTCACAGGAGTGTAAAAGGCCACCTGCAAGTGAGTTAAGAAACTCAGTATGTTAATGCAATGTGTCTGTGTAGAGAAGGGGCCGATTCTGATTTTTCTGATACTCTAAAAATCAGACATAATAATATACGTATCTGTACAAAATACAAAGTCACATCCCATTTTAATTATTTAACTTATATGTACCTACAAAAACAAAAGACTGTCTATAAAACCAAGATGTGCCCAGTATTCCAAAGAAACAAATAAAAGAAATAAGAACACCCCTACAAGTGATCAGCTTAGGGGTCAAATAAGAACTACCTGAAACTAGTAAGAAAGAGGTGAAGATGAAAATCTTCCTGCATATGCTATCATGCTGGAGTTCCTCCACTTGAAGGGGATTTTAGCCCTAGGTTTGGTCCCTGGTCTTCAGATGACATACAATCAAGTATGGTGGCACATGTTTATACTTTCAGCACTTGGGAGGTGGAGGCAGGAGGATGAGAAGTTCTAGGTCATGCGCTATTGCATAGTAAGTCCAGAGCCAAGTGGGAAGCTCAACTGATTAAGTAATTAAAATGAAACATCTGCAGAAGGAGAAACAACTAAGTGGAAATACCTCAGAAAATGCACTCAAATAAGTATATTATGTTGCTGATAGCCATACAGAATCGATATGGCCTTAAATTCAAGTTTTTATATTCAGATAAAGGCCCTTCATTGTTATACATAGATACTTTATTTATTAAATGCATAGCCATTTGGAGAAAAAATAAAAGTAAGAAAAATGGCCAGATTTGCCAGTATCATTGAACAGGCCTACCTTCCATGATGGCAATAGCCCTCAACTGAACCAATAAACCACTGAATGTAAATAACCAGCCCAAGCAAGTTTACATCTTCATTTTATTTTATTTTAGGTTTATGAGACCCTCAAGGGAACACGTTGAGTTTTATGTTTTATATTCTCTTGAGTTTCCCCATTTCTCCTGAGGGCTCAGGTTAACAGTCTGAGGAAGGAGGGCGATAAAGGAGTGTGAAAAGGATCATCATTCGAGTGTTCGTGATTTCCACTTAGTGGTTGGAAGGGTAGAGGTTTCTTCTATTCCTATTAATTAATTGCTATGGAGCATCTGGAAGGAATGTGAATGGATGCTGCAGAACTTTAATGAACAGGGAAAATGATCACAATGAAACTGCCAAGAAGAAAAATCAAGACCACCCTGGCATCTTAAAGTCACTCCGTCAATTTTTGAAGCCATGCTTCTTGATACTTAAAACAAAGTTAAACGGATATGAATAGTCCATGAACTTAAAATCACATTAAAAGTTGGAAAAACAGGGGCTCTTTCTTTTCTATGGAAGTTTCTCCTGCCTCCAAGACTTAAGGTATCTAGGAATGCTAGAGACATGTGACCCTTTTCCTTTTTAAGGCCTGTCCAAAGTTAGACACAGCTGTTCCCATCACAAGACAAAGGCCAAAGTCCTGACTCCTAAACCTTGATTCCCACCACACTCCACCACGCCTGTCCTGTCCCCACTCTGCCACGCCTGTCCTGTCCCCACTCCACCACACCTGTCCTGTCTCCACTCCACCAGGCCTGTCCTGTCCCCACTCACCATGCCTGTCACTCTCTCTTGCCTATCCTGAGCTTCATGTACAACTCAAATTGTTGTAATATCTTTACAATTTTCCCACTGAGAGCTTTTGTTTCAGGAAAGAAGATAATTTCCCCCTTGTGTTTTTGTTGATTGAAAGTTAAGGGTGCATTAAATGTGATTTTATTTTGACATTAATTCAAATACTATATAGAGAGCCCTGTCTTTGAAATCCAGAAAAAGTAAATAAAGGAATTGAAAATAAAAGACAGAAAGATGATACAAGCATTTTCTTTTCAATTTAAAAACTAGCCCCCAAACTAAACATTTGCATAGCCATTAGTTTAACTAAAACTTCCTTTAAATGTGTTTCCTTTTCAGCAGGCATATGTGAAAAGTGACCTCTTACCATTTACATACCTATCCAGAAATCATGTGATTGGCTTTTGCGTCATGCTGTCAATTATGATAACGGCCACAATAAGAACCGCCTGAGTGTTGATAGCCTGCTTCCTGACTCCACTGAGAAGCTTGTTCATAAGCCACTTGTGTCCTTTTTCAATTGCTTGCTTCTAATGACTGACTTTTCAATAGTTTTTTATGCTCCAAGATTTGGCTTTGTCATTTGCCAGGACAAATATTATAAGAGGATTTCACTTCATGTCTTACTTAAAAAAAGAAACCCTGCAGAGGCGATTTCTTTAAAAGCTATTTTGTATAACAGGAATCTTTAGTGTAATGAAAAGCACTTTCAAATTCTACCCAGGGAAGTGTTGAAAATATTTCAGTATAACCTAGTTGGTAGTTGAACTTGAAATAACAGCGTTGCACAGTCACATGAGATGTAACTGCTGAAGCTCAAGCACCAGTAAAACCCACGCAGTAAGTGACAAGGCGCTCAGCCAAGGGCTGCAGTCACAGACAGCACAGACAGTCAGGACATCCTTTTGAGACTGAGAATCAGTCTTATTTCCTACAGTTAGGAGCTTACTTTCATTCAAGGAAGGCAAAGCAACTTCCTACTCATTCCACTTACAATCTCCAGGCTACCAAGGGTTACTTTCATGTTAATGTGATGGCTGGTTAGTATGGTGGGGTCTCTTAGGGCTGTGAGGTGGGGCCCATGGCTGCACAGAAAGTTTCTGAGATGCAAACTTTTAGCGCCAATTTACAATAAAGTCTGTCAAAAAATGGTGTGGTATTGACGTGTATTACTAAAGGATTCTGCTTAAATTACTAAACTTCCTATGATAGCAAATAAGCAAATTGTGAAGCTCAGTATATAAGGAATGGGTTAATTTAACTGAGTTGTCTCACAATATGCATCTACACTAAAACTGTAAGGCTGAATTGTACAATAATTTCTATTCTTTCCAAGCAAAATCTAACATTTTGCTAGATGGTTCCATTTCCTCAAGTAGATAAAGTTTGGGAGATAGGGTTGCCTCCCTGTCAACAGGAAGGAATGTGTGCAGGGTGTATGAGAGGTAGAAAGCAGGAAAATAAGGACCACATCCCTTGGGATTTCTACACAGGGAAGTCAGAGAAGGTACCTTCACCTTCTCTGAGGTGTTCCAAACCAAGACAAGGCAACTGGCAGTAGAGAGCAGAGCCCAGCTTGCTAAAGCAGGGCCCCGGAGTGCGTCAAGTCTCCACACAGAACAGTGAAAGCAGAATGAAGCTCTAGTTGAAAGGGTTCTGGTTTGGAGATTTCTCCTACGCCAGTGGCAAATGCTGCTAATGATCCCAAGGACAGGCCAGTGCCAGGCCTTGAACAATGCCCAAGGTGGTGACATGCCGTAAAGGCAAGTCCTGATCAGCTTTACGAGCTGAGGGTTAGCCTTCTCGGGGAGGGCTATTATTAATGACAAGCTAGCAGCTGCTTTTGGAAATACTGCTTCTTGGAAATACTTGCCATAATTAAGTGACTTTATTTTTTTAAGTTCAAATGAGATATCACATTTATATGATAGGTCAAATTCCAACATCAGAAACACACACACACACACACACACACACACACACACCAGTTGTTACTTCAAGGCAGCTATGAACTGGCATTAATCAAAAACAATCATTGTAAAAAGGAGCTTGCAAAAGTGTGACTACTAAGAAATATGTGTAATAAGCAACTAAGCATAAAAGCATGTGCTTCACTATTCAAATTTGCCAGAACGAATGCACTTTAATATTTTACATTTCAATTTAAACGTCAATGTGACCCTGTGTTAGAAACAGCTACGGTGAAAGCCCTTCTGCATTGTCATTTTGTGGGAAGGTTATGAGAAGACAGCCAAAAATACAATAATCTTAAATTTATTGTTAACTTTAATTTATGTCAGCTATATTAAAGTTCTTTTCTAAGGGAAAAATAGCATGCAACAATGCATACCAATACTTTTCATAAGCCAAGAGGATAAATCTTTACAAAGCAACCCACAGGACCTCAAGAATGTACCTGGTGACAATATTTATTTTTAAGGAGTCATGTATATTAAAGGTTATGGGGAATGTTTAAAAGAGCTACCTCGGACTAAAGCCAGTGCCTTTCTAATTTCTGAATTTCTCCTCGCTAATATAAAGTGATTGATCACTTTTATTTCATGTACCCCTTGATTTTCTTTTGCATTCATCACTGAGTGCTTTAAACCCAATGCATTTAGGAGCTGCCCTTAGGAGAACTGTCTCTTCTAAATCTTCCTAAAGTAATGAGAGGACACAGTAAATCAATCTCATTTCTGCTAGTGGAAGAATAACCTTCACTGAAGTCACTTCAACTGTTTGGCCCTCTGCATTCCTGTACATTGTAGATACATCTTCATCTCTCCTGTTCTTAATTTGAAAGGCTAAAGATAACAGATTTTAACTGGTGCTTCAATGAAGTGATATGCTTACATCATGTGATGTATATTTACACTGTTTTCTTCATACCTTAAAATCATAATTCATTGTATATTTGGCAAACTGAGTTTCTTCAAAAAAAAATCCCATTATAAACAGAGAGATAAATTATCTAACTGCTCAGTATTTGCAGATTTTAACTGAGGAGCATATGGCTTTTTGCTTCCAAAATTTAATGCATGCCATGTATTAATAAATAGTAACCACGTTTGAACTCGGATAATATATTCACATTGTAAGTGGTCTTTATTCAACACTGCCCACTTAAATAACAAGGGTCAGTCTTTACAGAAGTGTCTGTCGGATACACCCCTCAGATTAAAAGGTGCCCAGATCTCTGCCCACCTTGAAGTTCATGTTCTCACTCTGCTGAGCATGATGCATCTTAGACAATGTTAAAAAGAGAAGTTCAGTCTGAATAAACTTTTTGTGATTGTCATTATAGGAGACCCTGACATTAATCTTAATTGGTATATACTAAAACTGCCCTGGACTAGAGCAAAGAGAGAGGACAATTGCTTCTGAATGCATGGGACTGGTTATAATATTCTAAATGTGTTTGGGGCTAAAGGTTAAATAATGGAGGCATGTTTTTTGAATTAAAAATTAACTGGAAATTAGAGATGTGTCATAAAGAATAATAGCAAGTCCCATGACAAAAATATTCCTGAAAAAATGTATAATGATATTTTTAAAAGAACAAGTTTCCAAAACCTATAAATCCTGAGTATGTTTGAAAAACACAACAAACACATACGTTTGTTAAATAGAATTATAGTAACATATTTATATTATAGCAATTTTGGAGGTGAAAAAAAAGGCAACATTCCAGAGAATTATGTTGAAAAGCCATTGGCTAGCAAAGCCACTAACTGTTATTTGGTATTTCCATAACTATATACAGATGTCTCCAGTCAGTTCTCTTGTGTTCTGTTTTGCTATTTTAACCTCGCGAAATGTCAAGTATCTTGAATGAGCTATCATCTCTATGGTTTTCTCTGAACTCTGCATGTGGTGACCTTTACCATACACAGTCTATCACGTTGCCTTGTGAAATGGAAGGCCTGGAGAACAGTAAGCAAAATCCAGATAGGCCGTTCTAGAACTGAGTAAGTGGGCACAAGTAACTGTGCATGCTTGATACATGTATAGACCTCATAAAAACATAGACGATTCACAAATGAAGAGCAAGGTGTTTGTTCCTGGCTCTGCCTTATGGACTGTGGCCTACATTTTTATGGAATGTTTTGCATACGGTTAATTTCAAACTGCCCTGGTATCCAAACTTGAGAAGAGTGAATATATGTCTCATAAAATAGACGTCAATTCTGAAGAGTTTAGAAGTATATCTGTGACCCTATAACTAGAATCATGGGATTTCTATGATGGTGTGGTACATGCTTTTGACTGTGGCTAATTTGTTTATAAGCTACCATTAATCCTGGCTGTAGTTTTTCACAGTTTGGGTAAACACTTCATTTGCATTAAATTTACAGCATTAATGAGATGTGAAATTTAAAACACTACTTGAAACATAAATGATGTAAGAAGGCAGAATCACCGACCCCCTCTCCCGAAAAAAAAAAAAAAGTGTTTTATCCCATCTGAAACCAGTGAAGCAATTTACACTATTAGTATGGGAATAATCTGTCCCCCATGAGCTCAGTTATACAAAGCGCCCTCCTCCTGGATAAAAATACATAGGAGGACTGAAGCATCTGGAGAAAACAAAATTGCTTCCAACACAAACTATGTTCTGACTCTCAAATTGGTTTTCCATGTCAGCCCTTGAAAGCCACATGGGCTAGCAAGTCCTCAGTATCCAGTAAGGCAGAACAATACTGTGTGGCTGGAATGCGGTGCCTCTGTGGATGCTATCATTATGTGCTATGAAGACAGAGGAGGTGGGGAGCGAGTTTCAGAAACTCCAGACAGGTGAGAAGCAAAGGATAAATGAGGAAAAAAAAATCTGGGAAACAAAATGATCAATTTTGGTCTTGGAAGCCCCGTGAGCCCCATCCTGAGTCCAGAACTGAGAGGCAACATGGAGAAAAGCGCCGAAGCAAAGCGTGGCTACCCCATTCCACCTGGGTGAAACGTGCCCACCTGTTGCTGATGCAGGAAAGATGGGTCTCTTGGGCTTAGTCCCACATATCGATTGGCTTGAGATGTGCCTGAGGCTGTGTAGGCTGATCAAGGAAGAACAAAAACAAAGATAAAAATTGTGAACTGTCAGAATGAACACCCTGTCCATGTTTAAGAAACCCAGAGAAGTGGGATTTACTACCAAAAAGGAGTCTCCATTTCTCTTCTCTTTGGTCTGAGTGAATAGCAAGTAATGAAAAAGAAATGGTAAATGAATTCAAATCAACTATTCCCCCCACTTAAAAAAAAAATCGATGCAATAAACCACAATGTATCCTCTGGTGTGGGTGTCTCTCTGTGTTTGCTGTAGCTACTGGACTGTCTAGAGACTGTGGTTTGGCTACACTGGAGTCTTTTTCTGTGGACACACCTATCACCTAGGTCTAATGATGGTTGCCTGTGACTCTCAATGTAAAAGTAGGCAAAGAGTCAGGGAAATTGACAGTTTTCAATGACAGAGTTAGCAGATGTACATGACGATTATGAGATGAAAAAATATTGAACTTAAGTGTGTATACAACTTTGAAAAAGTTCACTAACACTTTTTTTAAAAGAGGACCCCAGTTGGGTTACAGCACATAGAATGACTCAGTTCCATATTTGTTTAGTATGGGGAACGTCCTCAAATATAGTAGAAAAAATTGTGACAAAAAATGGAAAGAAATCTTTCATGTTCTGTGAGTGTGAAACAGCTATCAATTGCGACTGGCCAGGACGAAGCTAGTGTTAACTGTCACATACCTGGTTGCCAGGTGGAGTGGATGGCGGGTGAGTGGTCTCTACATTGCTGTGCTCTAGTTTCCTTTTTATTTATTTTTTAACAAGTGCCTTTCTGTTTGTTGGAGTGAACTTCCCAGAGAAATATTCTCATTTCTAAGCCTACCTTTTTTTGAGAAAAAGAAGAATTAAGCCTATCGCTCCATCGCAGATAAAAAGAAAAATTGAGTTTGTACCATATGTTACACTACGAAGTCTGAAAGGTTTAAAACCTTTATAATAATTAGGAATTCAGACACTGACTTTCAAATGGCTAGCTTTTAAAAATCAATATATTATTTCTTCATGTTCACCTAAAAATGTATCATTTGAACTTGGATACTTTTAGGTCAAGTTTTTAAAAAAACGAAAGATTCTCGCAAGTTATGTTCGAATTACTGTTAAATAATAAGGGGCACCGGCAAGTATGATTGCCGGCAACCAGCATTTGCTGCTCTTCACCAGGCTGGCGAATTCAACGCACAGGCTGGTCAGTGACAGAGGAGCCTTGTTCTTACCGTGTGAACACCATGCCTAGGCTCATGTGTGAGTGTCCTTCCCAATCACAAACAGAGGCTTTCTTGCCCTCTCCATTTAGCTTCACTGATGTATAAATTCAACATCCAGTCTCTCATTATCAGTGGTGTTACTTAGCACATTTATTTTACACAGGCATGGAAAAGCCTTCTTTTATTGTAAGCTAGATAGTCCTTTTGGATATTTTAGAAAATTTTCTAGTCAAGTAAGATCTTTTTTTGGAACGACCTCTGCATGAGTATATAAGAAATTTTTTAAGAGGGGGAAGGCACACTGTGAAAGGGCCATGGTTATCTGGGTGGGAGCCTCTCCTGAATTTGATGTATGGGTGTCAGCATAAAAGTAGGCACCAGAAGATCCTGGAACTTTGGTTTTGATCATTTATCCTGAGATAGTGTTTTGACTACCTTTTAAAATCATGTTGGGTTTTTTTTTTTTTTTTAATGTGCTTTTATTTAAATTGTTGTCTTGGCTCAAAGATGTTGTGATGCTCACTTTCAGAATGCACATATAGTGTCTTAGTGATTGTAACATACACAGAAAACATTTAGAGGAAAAGTCTCATCCATCTTTGCATTCAGGAAAATGCTTCTCAGGGTGGGACTCTTTGCTAGTGAGCTACTTACCAAGCATCGCTGTTTAGTGCTGTGTATCCCCAGCCTATCCGGACTTACTACTTCATAGGGATCATGAATTACGATAAATGGATAAATGAATGTGGAGAATTCACTGTGCAGCTAAGGTGTTGTACATTCTTTCATGGACAGTGTCTTTGCACGTTTTTAGAAGCCATTTAAAAAGAATGTTTTTTCAGGGCTGAGAGAGGAGAGAAAGACAGAATACGAGCCAATGATGTCTCTGATATTATACTTCCACATGGGAGTTTCCAGAGCACAAAGATTTCCTTGTTCTTTGCAAATAAAAAGCTACTGGATTATAAGGCACACATCATAGTGATGGAGCATGCTTGTGCCTCTCAGATGAAACCTTGCCATTGGCCAGTCTATGTGCACCAGCTCCCTCTAAGATGGTGGTAGTTTGGGGGAAGCCAATTGAAAATGTATTCCTTACATAATTCCAAATATTCTACATGATGAAGTGGAGGAATCATTTGGCTTACTGATGTGTGCTACATAAGGATACTGCCTAAGCCTGACATTTACAATGTGTACTATGTAAGGATACTGCCTGAGTCTGACATTTATAGTGCTATGGCCATGCCAACAAGCATAGTATCTGATTGTAATGTGATAGCCAAAATAACCAAAAGATTTAAAGAAAATGTAGATAATGTAAGTGTAGGTACCTTACACATACCTAATCCTAAATTTCAACGTGTTCTTGCCTACATGGCATAATGTGTGACCGCTTCTCACAGTGACATAACCTACAGTAAGGTAAACATGTAATTATCTTGCAGAAACACTGACTCCATTCGCCTAAGGGAAGGGCTTGGTTTCTAGAAACGCTCCAATAAGTATTAATTACCTAATCTCTCTTTGGTGATGTAAAACTTCTTTTTTTATATTGTGTTGTGTTATCAGTGTAATTTCAATGTCTACCTTGAACAAGCAGGCATGGGTTATTACTTTTGTTATGGCTGTTTACTCAAAAAAAAATGCTTCTCCCTTGTCAAATATGATGCACTATCAGAAATTTGATAAGAGAAAGCATGTGACAGCCCGGCCACATACATGCCTGCTAGCTCCACTTAAATGAGAAATCTCCATCTGGTCAGGTAGCCAGAAACATCCCTGTTTTCCACCTTGGATCATGTATCCAACGGTGCCTTTGATGGACATTTCTCATTTCCTACAGAAATACTTACTGGTTGCTGTAGGTGAAGCTGCCTCACCTTCAGTGGATGTAGTGATGGGTTTAGTATCTGTCATGGTCAGGGTCACAGGTCGCACTGCACTGGGATGGGGAGAGGGTGCCAAGACAGGAGTGAAATGTCCAGGCACTTTCCCTACTACTTGACCACTGCTGTTAGGCTACAAAACAAAAACAGAATGCGGGGTGAAGCAATCCAAAAGGCAGACATTCCTGTCCAGCAACTCCACTCAGTGTGCGCATGTGGATCTGGAGGTGGACAGCCTCCAGGAAGACCCTCTCAATCCGAGCTGGGATCCAGTCGATGGTTAGTGGTAAAAAGCAACACGACAGCATTTCAAGCAAGGCCTTGATCATCAATGCACTTTGCACAGGTGACTTCCTCTTTACAAAACCCCCGGAGCCCAGTACACCCAACCCTCTCATGTAGTAGGGTAGAAAACCCACACGGAGAGTGAACCTTAGTTAAAGCTATAATGGAATTCCTTATCCAATTCTCTACAGTAAAAACCCAACCGTCCTCACTCTACCTCTTAGTACAGTATCTTCCTGCTGAACCATGGTGTCGCTGCCATAAGGGAAACAGGAATGTCAAGAATAGGAAACATACCCAACCCTATACAGTTTCCTTCGCTTACACTAAGTGATCCATTCTTCTTCATATAGGACTCCAGCTTTCTCTCACACACTGGTAATGCAGACACACGTATCAGGTGACCTAGACTTTAGGGTGTCCAGTCTACATTCAATGATTTACTAACACAGTGTAGAGAATAAGACTTAAAGTATCTAAGACTTGAGATGCTCACCAAGTTATAAACTGTAAAAGTAAGTCACACATTATGCTGAGAAATAAAATACCCCCAGAGAAAAATGACTGTGATGCACCGAATTGAACACAAAGACCCTCAGATTCACACTGCTGTTGTTGCTCTTCCATGGCTATATGTGAGAAGTTACACAAATGCTTGTGAGAATTAATAAAGACATTTTCCTGTCCAGTTTCAGAAAAGATGTTGTTATTTGAGTTTTATGTACTTAATACAAAAACAGTTGCTATGGTAGGAGACAAAACACTAAGGATAAACTGTTTGAAGAAAGCTTGGAACATATTACCTCAGGTAGAGAATGCTGGTTTTGATTATGCTCACGAAACAATATTTGCTGCGTGGTCTTCCTAACAATTTGCAATAAGTATTCTCCACAAATATATGGTCTTTATGAACTCAACTTTCCCAAGCAAAGAAATTAATGAAACAATGTGTATCTAAATACTCACATATACACTATAACTGGTGATTTCTTTAGAGAAAGATAGCACTTTTTGACTTAGAGGCATAGATTAAGTCTTTGGGTGGGTTACAGAGGGGCTACCTCCTCTATTTTACTTTTAAAAATTGATTTTGAATATCCTGACAATTCATCATGTATACTTGACTATTTAACTTTATGCTGAGAAAACAAACTGGAGTTTTCCTCTATGGAAACCTGTCGGAGACATATCTTTAAGCCAATTTTATTTGAAATATTCCACTGAATAGCATGACTCTCTTGCAATAATTGGTGCCACAGTATTGGAATTAATCTCCAAATTGCTGTTGGGAGGAGAAGGCATCTCAGTTGCTTAAGAATCCAGCTCAGTATGGTGCTGGACAAGGCTGGGAAGGAGCTGCTGACTGCAGGACTTGGGGACAAGTGGTCCTTCCCCATCTCCAGCACTGCAAAGGTACAGAGAAACAGTAATACTCTGAAATGCAAATGCTTTGCATTTGGAATAAGACATCAAAGCAGATATAATGTCCTTTAAAAATATATTTCTGCTATTCACTATAAAGACCCATTTTTCTTTCTAGGTCAATGTCAGTTTCTTAAAAATGGACATTATCAACTTCTGGCTATGGGAACATTGTAAATGACTGCTTTGTGTATGTCCCTGGAAAGAAGAAAGCTCTCATTTTTGTCCTGGTGGTACTGTCACTGGCAAAAGTGTCTCTACATAGTGTTCACCAAAACAATTCAATACCTACCCAGAGCAGAAGTCATATGGTAAGAATCCCAGTGCAATGTCCCACTGAAGATAAGGTTGGATAGTGTACACTTTTGTCTACAGGAACTGAATGATTACAAACAGGTGTTCTCCCATTCAAAAGTGTGAAAAAGGACAAGGAGGAGTGACTAAGTCCATGGAGACTCTTCTAAAACACCAGGGTCAAAGGAGGTTTCACTCTTCCCTTTCCCACTAGTTTAAACACATGAAGCTATGTTCTGAAGCACCTGCCCCTCAGCGGCTGTTGGATATAGAGAGGGGTGTCTCTCAGCTGTGGAAGACTGGCACTAGAGATGGGCTATCCTATTTACTATGTTTCTTCCAGTATATAAAACTAGGAAGGTTTTTATTTGAGTTTTTGGCTTTCAACTGAGATGGAAGTAAGATGCTTCTCTAGAAGCCGGACCTTTACTTTGAAAACATACAGGAAAAACTGAGACAAGAGAGGCAGATTATCACCTAATATGCACTTTAAACTTATAAAGAAATTGAAATATATGTAAAACAAGCACTGAATAATTAAAGAAATGCATAACACTAAGGGCCTGATTTTAATTTGCATAATTTTCCCCCTAACAGTGCCTAATTAAGACATCAGTTAAAAAAAAAAATCCAATGGAACTCTAAGATTTTCCACACTGAATTAACGTTAAGGACTTTTAATGGATGTCTTAATTAGACTTTGTTATTCATGGAAATTCTACACAAATTAAAATCAGACCTTGTGTGCACTGTTCCCAGCTGAGTCTAGCAAAATACTCTATGGAATAGAGACTTTTGAATCCATACTCTGAGAGCAAATTTTATTTCTGAACTGGCATCCCAAGATCTCACCCAATCCTTAATTGTCTTTAGTCTCATCCTCACTATACCACATGGACACTTTTTTTTTCCTAAAGCACAAATAGATGTTTAACTCACAAATGTTAATATTTAGTTTTATATATTAGTTAGTAAAACTAAAAGCAAAGGTAACTTTCTAAGCCACACGAGGGGTACAGTGTTTTATGTTTAACATAAAGCATCCAAAGGAACCATTCTCCTTCATTTAACAAATTAATACAAAAGCTTTTTTCCCTGAACTTTGTAACTGATACATACATGCTCATATACTTTAACTTTGGCACAAAATTTAACAGTGGTATCATAAAATGTTGTATTGATTCCCCAAAGTCTTAAAAGTTGTTAGAAGTGAAAAGGGTTTTTTTTTTTTTTTTTTTTTTTAGATAAAACCACAAAACCCAATACTAGTCTGTAAGATCAAAATTACATCAGAAACCTAGATACTGTAACTAGACTAGCAGCTGAAACCACTGATAGACTCTATTGGCACAAAGACCATCTAGCTGACTATGGAAAATCCTCCTGTGAAAAACCTCTATGCAGTGACCTCTCACCAGAAAACAGAAACAAAAACAAAACAAAAAACCCAGGCATCTAGCGTGAGAAATGCGCAAGAGTTACTGCAGTTACACAAAGACTTCCTAGAACCACTATATGATGTTGAGAGAGCCAGCGAGCGATAGAGAGAGAAAGAAGACAAAGAGAGAAAGAGCTAGAAATGCTGCTCATTACTAAATTTAAGTCATGTCTCTGCAAAGAGTCAAGGAGTCATCAAAGGCTGCTGAAAATGTTTACATTACCAAAGCTGATTTTAATGCCAAATAACTGGCCTATAAATACAGCTGTAAGTTCTTTTGTGGGTGTTTATTTTAGCACATACCTTGCTCCTGCCTGAAATAAGCACTTTGTCTCTACATCAAACCAGGTATTTCAGAGGTGTGAACTCCAGCTCAGGAGGTTTTTGGCAATGAACATTCTGCATAAACTTTCAATCAATGAAAATCCAAAACATTCAACCCAAAATGGCTTCACAAATGTATCCCTTTGGGGCAACACACTTCCTACCTGTCATTCAGCCACCTTTAAATTATATATATATATAAAAAAAAGTATTGAGTCACCATACAGCTTTCTGAAGACAGATTATAAGGCTTGATGTTGTACCAGAAATACTCTCTGACTAACCTCATGCTTAGAATTAGACCTGTCCCACATCCCTTAGGCTCTATAGATTTTGTTTTCTCTTGTTTTTACCTGGCTGGTTTGAGGACTGGATGGGTCATAAGAAGGTACGTAGTTCTTCAGAGTATCCTGAGGATTCAGGTGGGGAGGATATCTGATTGTTGGATGAGAAAAGTAGCTTGACGGGGCTGGAGGAAGGATAGCTTGCGTTGGAAACGGCAGCGGTGAGGGTGGAGGTGGAGTTCGAGTTGAGATGACTGCAGAACACACACACACACACAAATAAAAAACCAAAGACTGGCAGTCAGTGGACCGTCCTCCTGCTTCTTTCACTTCCAGTGCTATAAAAGTGGAGACCTTTTGTTTACTTGCTCCCATAATTAAGTAAACTACCTTTCACTTTTTTATTTTCCTGCACGCTGGCACTGCTAAGGACATATAGACATTAACTCCACCCACAATAACAAACCCATCTTTCTTTCCAGATCCATGAACAAAACACAATATTTGAGTAAGTTACTTTCCATTCAAGATACATTCTTTGATTAGGGAGTCTTTGTCTCCCTAAATCAGACCAAGTTAGAGCATTAATTAGAAAGAAGCAGACCCACACTTTCTCCTACAACTCAAAATAGAAATGCAATTCAGTTTTGAATAAATCATCTCTCTATACAACCTAGTTGACAGTTGTTTAAAATGAAAGGCAACGATTAACAGACCAAAATGTCAGATCGTGAGTAACGGCCTGCTCACCATGTAAATACTCTTGAACATTAGCACATGGAATGGGACCCTTCCTCCTAATGAAGATGATTCCTTTCAAAACCAAAAGATCTTTATCCTGCGGCTAACTTTTATTCTGACTCCAGTTGTTACTAAAGTTCAGCAGCATTGCTAAGGTATGATCAAAAATAAAAGCCACAAAAATGTCAATTTAAATTTTTATGTAGGTAAACAGATGACTTTACCCATATATTTGCAATAATATGTTCTACTTGCAGCATGAAATACCATATAAAATATGTGTGTTCATAATGTTCAATGGTACCTTTCCACAATAGTATATGATATAATGTTTAGTTTTGAAAAAGAATTTTTTAAACCTTAAATACGGAGAATTTTTAGCCATTATTTCTATAGAGTTGCTGGAAATAATTACTAATTAAGACAACAAATACCTACAAGTAAAGATTAAGTCTCCATTGCCTTAATATTTTGATCTAAGTCATATGAAAATAAAAATAGTGCTCAACATTTTAGAAAACAACCCAGCAAACAATATGAAAACTAAGTTCTTTTTGTGACTACAAATGTAGATTGTCTATAATGATCATCTTCAACTTTGTGATTATGTGAAAAAGAGAAAGGGGAGAAGGAGAAAGTTTAAAGAGATACTGTCATTTCCCTCAAAGAAAACACTTAGGATATAAAAATTTAGGAGTGCATGGTGAAGAAGTACAAATTTAGTTGGCCAGGTCTAGGAGACTGGTCCTTAGGGCTTGCAGAAGTGTGGGAACAGAATACATGGTTTAAATGTCTTCCCTGTGGAACCCTTCTGTCAGATGCTGTGAAGCCCAACTGTACATTTTTTTAAAACAGTAGTTCCCATTAAGGACTTCTGAATTCTATTTTAATAAGTATAATTCAAGGAGATGCAAATGTTTATTGAAAAATAGGACATTTTTTAAAAACTTAATGTCTAAGGATTTTTTTTAACCCAGGACCAGAACCTCAAGTGTGCTTTCTAACAACGAGCCACACCCAAAGTCATATGTACTCTTAACCTCCCCACATTTTAATTACAGCTCTGTGTGTACACAAAACCCTGTGAAACACACATGTAATCCTAACCTCATATGTAATCTTAACCTCCCCACATTTTCATCACAGCTTTGTGCGCATGTGTACATACACCCTGTGAAACATTGTGAAACATACAGGTGACTCCATCTTGGCTTCTGGGCTTGAGAACTAATTAGTCTCAGGAATTCTAAAAACAAAAAAAAAACTCTCTCTTCAACAGAATCAGAACATCTAAAGTTTGAATTCAAATCTTCGGGAAGTTCAGGAACTGTAGTGTGCCTGATACAAGCAGGTAGGATTTTATATTTCAAAATTAAAGTAAAAATGGTTATCTTATTAATAAAAGCCATTCTAATCCTTTGAAAAGGACAGAAAGACAAATTACACAACAGAAATGTTTTTCTTCATTAAAAAAAATACATGTGCACTTTTTTTGCTTCCATTATTACAAATCCTTGTTAATTGTCTTTCTCTCTCTAGCCTGGCTCCTTCCAGCTCTTCTGCTTTAGTTCTGTACCAACGACTTTTTAAAAAGTGGGTCTCCCTGTGTTTCAGGCCCCATTTCTGGATCGCTGGCCACACTGGAATTTGTCCTTGCTGTGGTGACCGCACTGTCCTGGAGCGTACCTGCCTCTGCCTGAGCCAGGTATCCTTCTTGGAGTTAACCTACCCTTCAAACTTAGACTAGAACATATTTATTTCAAGTATCTGGTCCTTTTGAGATTACATACTTGGCCAGGGATGGGTCCATTGACCCCTACTATATCATAAGTCCTTTAAGAACAAAACCTTTTTGCCTTGACTGAGGTTCTGACCACAGGCAGACACCTATTAAGCATACTAATTGTATATATGACTGGTATTTTAGATATTTAAATATTTGGTAGAAACCAACATATAAAGCTTACTATGGAGGTTTCATGTTTCATTATATAAAAATACTATTTAAAATGTTAGAAGTATAAATTCTTAATCAAGTGTCGTAATGCAGATGCCATTGATGTATGTAAATTCTTGAGGCCAAATATGCAACATTTATGAAATGGTTACTAATTTTTTTTCACTTAGCTCAAAGCCTAAACAATTAATATGAAAATTTTTATTCCACTGTAATTTTTATATTCTTATCTCAGTTTCATAATTTCCTTAATGATAACATCTGAAGTCATGCATTTTTAAAAAGCAACAATAAACCCCATGTTTCAACTTAAGAGTAAAAATTTAAAAACTGGATTTAGTGGGAAAAGGGTCATTTAACTACAAATTAGAAGCAGTAAGAATATCATTATAAACACAATAATATATATAAAACTATCAAAACACTACTCTCTAGGAGACTTAAAAGTAAGTGGCACCCAGTATATAGTACTGATTACTAATTGTATATAGGTTTTAAAATTTTTCAAAGGTGTTCAAATATAGTGTCTACGAAAAAAACCCTAACTCATAAATATACTTTGAAACCCATCTTTCTCTAGCGGAATATACAAAACTAGAGCCAAACTTGGGGTTAAAGCTAAGATGAATATATACTCTATTTTTGAAAGTTCGTGTGATTGAAATTGTAAAATTTCAAATGTAAATATTGTGAAATTATATATTCTTTAATATTTTCTCATAAACTGGTAGGAAAAAAATATTTTGTTCATTAGCAACCATAGTCACCGTAGCAACAACAATAAACCTCCCATTCACCCTTAAGTGTTTGGTTGTGGACAGAAGGAAAGCTTCCCTCTCCCCTCAGAACGCCTCACCACTGTGCGCGACTCCAGGAATCCCGGGATGGTGGTGCTGGGGGAAAGTGCTCAGTCTTGGGGAAGAGTCCTGTGGAGATGTAGAACTAAACAGTGGCTTCTCGGGCTTCTTCATTGTAGTTGGAGAAGACATATCTGCAAAGCAAAAGGGACACACTCAACCTGCTTGGCCTTCTTAAGCAGTGTATCAAAGTAACAGATCTCATTTTCCAATCCTCTGGCATTCTTTTGTTCTCACCCACTTAGAGGAATCTAGACACTAGGTCCCAGAACCCAGTGCTGCCTTCTTTGACTTCAATGACTGAGGCCTATCTTTTGACCTGATGGTGACCTTGTGAAAATAGCGAGAAAGTAACTGGGTGCTAGCGTGTGAGAAACAATCTCTTTAAAAAAAAAAAAAATTTTACTTGTTTAGCAAAGACAAAAAAAAAAACACAAACAGTCTTTAACTTGCTAATTCTACAAATATTTATCAGGTTCCTCTATTTCCCAGATAAATATGAATGTTAAGGTAAATAAAACACAATTCCTGACTTAGGGACATTCGCTGTTAGCAAAGAGGAAAATGCAGTGGAGACCTCTGTCAGCAGTGAAGAGGAAGTCTGTGGGCTGGGTACAGAGACACTGTGGCACTTGCTGTCATATTCCTAGACTCTGTGTGCAGAGGACTGTTCTCTGCCTCATCAGGTTAAGGAGGGCAGTCCCCACGTGGTGCCAGTTTCAAGGTAGCCAAGGGGATAACAGGTCTACAAAGTAAGTATTCGAAAGTGGTGGGACACATAAAATACTCAAGTAGTCCAAGTGACCTGTGAAAGAGGGAGATAATCAGCTGGGATCTGAAGCGCTCATGTTTGAATGGTATAGAGGGGTAACATATGACAAATAGACAGTTTAGATGGCACACACCCTCCAGAAACTATCTGGAGTTGGACTATCCACAGTGGACCCACTATGGACACCCATTTCAAAAGGCACACACAATCCATGCTCAATATATACTCATTTCACAGGTATGCACGAGAGGCCTAATAGATGCCTGAAATGACATCACTTTCTGGGGATACAGTTGTGAACTGGATTTACTCTCTGCATCTATAAAGCTAAACATCCAGTGAGAGAAAGTAAAAAAGAATTAGAAAATACTGTCAATCATGCCATGATAGATGTATTCATGATTCCAGTCACCCATTCCATAAAAACTTCATACTTCTAAAATCTAGAAGGTGAGGGACTGAAATAAAAGTGTGGGCAGAGCTAATGCAACAGATAGGAGAACAAAATTAATGCAGGTAAATGAATGCAGACTCTTGTGAAGGCTCATCATCTCAGGTCGCTCTGGGTGACCTGCTGGGTATTCTTGCCAGCATGTCTGATAAGAGTATCCAGCAGGCACCAGTGTAAGGGAGATGACTTAGGACTTAACATCTCAAGTAAAGCTTATTTTTATGGAACCTTATAAATTTATATCAAAATGTTCTAACAATAACACAGCCTATAAAATTTGTACTTTATCATTTAAAATTTTAAATGTGTGCATAGCAGACAGAATAATAATGGACTTCTTGCACCTAGCAGCCAACTTCAGCCATTATCAATTCAGAATCTCACCAACACATTTGCTCCCTGCATCACTTTTGAAGTAGACCGATTGTCACATACTTTCACCTCTGCATGTTGTTGTGTACATGTTTAAAAAGAAGACTCTGTTAAAAGAAGACCACTACAACTTTAGTACTGCATTAAAAAATATTATCTGCATTTTCTATTCATAATGTTCTAGAATAAGAAAAAGGCCTCCAGTGTTATTAATGTAAAAGACTAGTGTCATTTTTTTTTTAAAAACCATTTGAAAAATTACCTGAGTTCTTGAAAAGGCATCCAATAAAACTGAGGATGAGTAGTGAGCATGCTGGCGCTTGAGGAATGGCATGCCTTTGAAGGGAGTAGACAGCAGAAGCTACAGAAGGCAGAAGCTACACTTCTGACTATGGGCGGCCGCTAATCTAGAAGACTTCAGGTTTTGTGGGGGGTTTTTTGTTGTTGTTTTCAGTATACTTCTCAAAAAGGCAAAAAGAAAAGAAAGTTGTTCAGGAAGCCACAACAATTAAAGTTGCCACAAAGGGTTGGGGCACGGGCCAGAATTCAAAGGAAAGGTTTAAAAAACTTATAGGAAAAGGAAGCTCATTTCAGCTAAGGTATCTTGAAAACAGCAAAGACAATACTGAGCTTCAACCAAGAACTATGCCACCTTTAAAGGAATGACTCCCTATTAGGTTTGACCTACTGGAAGTTGAACTTAGACATACAAACTGTTAGAAGAGGAAGAAGCTCAAGTTCACTCCTTCTAATAGATAACACAGTGTTTCCATTCCAAACTGTTTAAAAACTCTTTAATCCTTCAAAAGGATTGACTATTTAATGTGGATGAGTGTTTTGTCTGCATGCATGCATGTATGTATGTATGTATGTATGTATGTATGTACCATGTGCATGCTGGCTGAGCGCAGGTCAGGAGACTGAACTTACAGATGGTTAAGGGACCACCATCAGTGGTGGGAGCTGAGTCTCAGTACTCTGCAAAAGCAACAAGTGTTCTTAACCACTGAGCCATCTCCCCAGTCCTCATTTCAAAATTTTAGTGGTTGGTGGTTTAAAAAAGACAGTAGCTTAATACCGACTCATGTTTACCTCCGCCTACAGGTAAATTTAAAAGAACTGAAGCTGTGTGAATCAGTTTCCCAAGTCTTCTTAGGATGGGTGATAAAGTGCAACAGGCATCACATAAAAAAGTGAAGTTCCCTGTGTACCAGGAAGCAGAAAAGAGCCATTCTGGCTATACCATCTGCAAAGAACGACAAGAGCCCTAAAACTACCACAACCACTTGAGTGCTCCCAGAAGACAGCCAAACTCCCGGAAGCCTCCTTGTATAAAGGAAAAAGTCAAATATTATTTGTGTCAAAGTTTAAGATTATGAGTGATTTTGTCATTTTAAACTTACGTGATTTATAACTTTTCTTAGTCAAAGTGATAGCCTTAGCTTTTGTGAGTAGCTGCTAGATGTCCACATTTTGGGGTGTCCTCCTTTGGTCATGTGCCTAATAACAGCAGTATTTTCATGGGCAGTAGAGACATGCCAGAAACAAAGTGACATTGGCTACCCACAGGGTGAAAAGGACAAGATATTTCCTGTTTAACAGCAAAAATAACTCCAAATAAAGACAAGCATGAGAAAGTGTACCTGCCAAAGCAGAAGTGTTGACTTTAGAAAGAGCAAGGGAGTAAGAGAATTTAGTCTCATTTCTTTGTCTACCCATTAAGTGAAATTAATTCTGGGCCCATTAATCAATAAAGAAATGCTGCTCTGGGGCATGGAAAGGACACAATGCTGAGCACTCACAGACACAAAAGTGAATTCCTCTCAAAGAAAAGCACAACTATGGACTGGGGTGGGGGTGGGGGATAAAAGGCAATTATGCAGAGAACTCAGGGCTGAGTTTCTAGACATTACATTTTAACTACGAATCAAACTTGTATTGTTTTATTTTAATTTTATTTTCAAAGTCTGTGGTGTAATTGACTTTCAACCTAAAAATGACATCATTTCTATTTTTAATGTACTCATATACTACACAAAAAATGTTTGGGGACTGAAAATATGGGATGGCTTTCGGTGGCCTTTCTGTCAAGAAAAACAAATGTTGTGCTTTTTGCAACCTACTGTTCCTCAAGAAGGAAGAATAATACATAAAAAGATGAAATTGAAAACTAGTTGAATAATAAAGCTGGGTGATGTATAAATATATAATAAGTTGAATGATAATACATACATAATAAAGGGTAAGTTGAATAATACATAAGATAAGACCACTGAAGAGAAAGAAAGACAGTAAGACAAAAGCTAGCTGGTACTTCTGGAAGAAGAGGGCAGGAGTAGCTTAGCACTGGGGAGAAAAGAAGCAAAAGCCAGGAAGGCCGAAACATTAATACAAGATGTAAGTACGAAATGATTCCAGATTGGAAAACTGCCCCAAAATTTGACCATTGTTCTGTTTCTTTTTTCCAGATTGTGTAATTTTTCATTTATTTATTTGGTTTGTATAGCTCAAACTTATATAGCCCAGACTTGTCTTAAGCCGAGAAGCCTACTGCTTCAACCTTCCAAGTTCTGGGATTCCAGACATACAGCAGTGTGCTTGCCCCCCAGCTGTTGCCCTGTCTCTGCCTGAACTAGGAATTTTAACAGTGTACTTGGGGGTCGGAGGAATGTGCGTCCATCTTGCTCTTCACTCTTAGTGCCTGACTCCATTCCAATTTATCAAATTAGGCTCCCCTACTCTCTTGTTCTACTTACACAAAAACACCTCGTCCAACTAAACATGCTTAAGCAAACCGTAATCCCACCTGGGAAATTTTTGAGGTCTATGGCCCAGCAATATGGCTCAGCAGGCACAGACATTTGTCCCAAGCTTGACAATCTGAATCTCATGCCCAGAGCTCACACAATAGGAGAGCAATGGCTTCCGTAAGGTTTCCTCTCATCGCGACATGCTGTCCAAGGTTTGAGCACATACATGCAAGCGCATGTGAGCACACACAGCAAACAAAATAAATTAATAACTAAAGAAATGAATAAAGAAAGTCTGAGTTCTAGATTTCACTGCCAATTTTACACTTCCATCTCACTTGATGACTAATTCATCTTATCTATTCCACCACACACACGCACGTATGTATATACATATGTTCCATCACTATATATGTTATAAATTATAATATATATTCTCTTGTATGTGAGAGAAGCAGCACAGTGATGGAAAGAAACTCAAGATGGTTAGCTTCAAGTGCACATTCCATTAACCGTAATCAGAATATATTATGTAAGAAAAATATATTTTCAATGAAAGCAAAAAATAAAGTTTATAATGGAAAGTGATTTAACAACAACACAAATAAGAGTACTTGAATGGAAACCAAGGGGAAACAGCAAAGTCAACCACTGAGTGGCCCATGAGTGTAAGGGGGTTCAGCTGGACGTGAAGTTCAAGGTGCTGAGCAAGACCCACTGGCCCTGTGCTGGGGAAGCTCACAATCTACCTAAAGGGGCAGATGGGAAAGACAGATTTTATTAAATCATTATAACCATGGGACTATTAGATTGTACCAAGGATTCTTCCTAATGACAAAAGACTAGGGAGGCTAAGTCTTCAAAAGGAAAGGTTCGTGTTGAAGGAGCTGCTCCTTGCTGTTCACACTTGTGCTCTGATTCATAATTGGACAATTAGCTATGGCTTTAGAACTAATTATATAGTGAATTATAAAATAAAATATCTCCAGCCCCCCCAAAAAGTCTGAGTAAGCTACTGATAAAAGTTCACATGGACTTAAGCCTATCTTTAAACAAGTATTTTGCAAAACAAGTTATAATTTTTACAGGCTGCACTGTAAGGTTTTGGCACTGCAGCAAGCACACATCCTAAGCTCTGATGTGTCATTCATTTCACAGCATCACTTCAAAGAGATAAAGGCTTAAGCAAATAAGGAGCTAGGTCAACTCATCTCCCAACAAGGTAATTTCAGCTACCAAAGCAGAGAGCGGCAGCGAGGGCAGCCTGAGCACTCAGCTCCACGGCAGCTTGCACACATGGCGCTCCAGATGTATATCTGTTCAAGTCAGCCCAAGGCAACAATTTTGATCGATTCTAATGTGATAAAATGCTGCGGGGAAAGTGTGTAGAAATGTGTTTACGTCAGCCCTTAATTAAACTGTTGTTCACTTCCAAAGAACCCTAGGAAACACTAATGAGACATGAGTTTTGGCAATTTCTTCATCAAAGCAAAGACCCCCTTCCTCAGTCTGTAGCAGCCTGTCATCTAAGTTGCTCCCAGGATAAATGTCACATGGCACTCCAATCACTTAGCCACCTGTTAGCAGAACTTCACTAAAGTCAACTAGTGAGCGAGGGCAAGCTTGAACAGCCACCTTTTAACACCTGTCCCCCGGGAACACCTGCTCCTGTCTCATGTATTCTGGGACAATATGTCAGCCTCTCCAGCATGTTCAAGAACACCAAAACTATCAGTCCAATTGCTATAGCCTCCTTAGAAAATACAGCATTTTCTTTTATCAGAAAATGCCTCTTCTTTTCCCTGTAATACTTCATATTTGTGGCTGTTTCAAATTGATTATGTAAAAACACAGGAGAGACCCTACCTTCCTGGGAGCTGTTATTTTTAGCTAACCATGACACTAAATTATAACATAATAACGGCCGTGGCAGTTCTATTTTTCAAGAAAATATATTTCTTTGTAATTAACAAAGAAGTAATTGCATCCAACTGTTTTAAAAGTTTGATGACTTCATGTACTCCTCAGCCGTCTTCCTTACTTACCTGGAAGACGTATAAACAAGCTTCCATGAACTTTACGCATACAAGACAACACTGGCTGTGTTCTTCAATGCTAGCGTATGTTTCATCTCAGTGCGCAAAAAGCTATAACCATGGTTTAAAATGTCTTCTTTGCTTTTTACATTATTAAGTTGTTGACATTTTAAGACATCTCACCCACCCACCCCCACCACACACACACACACACACACACACACACACACACACACACACACGAAAATCAAGGTACAGTGCAAACGCAGCTGGGAAACTCCTGTGAACTTTGACCCTCTGGTATGATGCAAAGCAGTGAAACAAAGCTCATATGTGGAAATATTTAGCTCAAAGACAGTGCATTGACTGTAGTTTGACAAGATTATATTACACTAACATCTTACTAAGTTGTTAGTCTCTCAGAGTTCTCCACTTTTCTTTAGATTTTGGACTTTTATAGGTTTTAAACTTTTATACATTTTTAAAAAAATTTATAGGTTTACACAAAATCTGATGGACACTGAAAATCTCTTCAGAGACCAAACTCAGTTTTGGATGAAGGCAAAGGTGGTCAACACATCCATTATTTCATTGAAACTGTCAAGCAACACACAACACTAAAAGTGAAAGATGAGCTATAAGCTAAAATGGGGCACTTCTGCTTTCCATTAAAATGTTGAGTAGAAGCTGAAAGACAATATAAAAAAGATGAACTATGTGCATAAAATAATAATGTTATTTAGGATAGATGAGATAATAAATGAAAGGCTTCCAAATCAAGTGTGTGGGATGATTTCTGGATCTGGAATCTGGTGTTTTTACTTTTGGCCACAAATCCACAGTCAACTTTGAGACAAGGAAATGGCTTGGGCTCTGTGCCCAGAGGAAAGGTGAAGGCAGAGAACATGGTTTGCCAACTAAATGCTAAGAGAGACTACAGTTTCTCCTCCTGTGATTTTGCCTTGGGGAAGATGAAGTTGAGGAGAGAAAGGTTTACCTGTTATTTACAGTGCCATAGACATTATGTAAAATCTAGCAGTCAGCAAAGCTAGTTTGAAACAGCCTGATTATTATTCCAGTCCAGAGCTCAGATGTATTTATTTCAGTTGGTTTCCCTGTGCAGACTGGCAGGTCCTTTCTTTCACAAGTTTTACCTATACTGCTGGCAGGAAGCTTGCCCTGGAGGATGAAGAAAGGACAGGGGTGGAAGAAGGGCGGGAACAGAGGAAAGAGAGAAAGAGAGGGCTAGGAAGGAGGACAGAGAGAGAGGGAGAGAGTGGGGAAAAGAGAGTACACAGTGGGCTATGTCCTTACTTAAAAGCTCTGCACAATCCTTACGTGTTCTTCTAGTTTCTCCATTTCTTTCACAGTAAAATGGAGGTAGGCAAGGTCATGGGAAGAAAAGATGTGCTGTAATCCCTGACAGCTTAAATGACATACAGATGATATTTTAAAAGGTGCAGGAGTAGAGTCAAACACCAAAGAAACTGTTTCATAAACACGTTTCACAGGACATCAAAATCACAGAGCTGCTTGCTGCATTTTCAGGATTTCTTCTGTGATCAAAAAGATAAGCTAGTTACACACTGGTAGTATAAATGGAAACTGATCAAGACTTTTCTGGATTCTCTGTCAACAAGGCTTAGAAAAGGACATGAAACTGCATCCAGTATTTCACAGTAAGATGTATGTATCTATTCCTTTAAGATCTTTATTGATGACTTGATGACTTGCTATGATGCTACAGTTTGTTAAAGACCAGGGATGGTGAAAACAGGGAGGAATGAGTTTAAAAGAGTTACAAGGATTTCCATAAAGTAGTGTTCATTCTTTATTAGCTAATGATGAGAACTTAGAAATCGCTTACAAATTCACCAGCAAGCAGGAACTTAAAGAGTTGTTATTAATTGGGTATTGTGGTGCACACTGATAATCCTATCACTTAGGAAGTAGAATTAGTTCAAGGCCATCCTCAGTTACACACTGATCCTAACTCAAAAAGAAAAAAAGGCAACAAATATGTATATATATGTATATATACATATTATATATCAAATACACACACACACACACACACACACACACACACACACACACATATATATATATATATATTATATGTATCCAAAGAGTAGCATCGTTAGGACATCTTAAAGCGGAAACTGAAAACTGCATGACAGGGTCAGCTGCCAATATATTACAAGTGAAAAACAGAACAAAACAACAACAAAATCACATCTCATGTAGGCTCAGCCTTGCAAAACTATGACTCATGTTAAAACATATAGAGAATGCAGTTAAAACTACATAGAAACTAAAGCTGGGCATGGTGGTGCATGCCTGTAATCCCAGCACTCAGGGAGGCAGAAGCAGGCAGATCTCTTTGAGTTTGAGGCCAGCCTGCTCTACAAAGATAGGCAAGACTACACAAGGAAACCCTGTCTCGAAAAACAAAACCAAACAAAAACCATAGAAACTGAACTAGTACTTTTCAATCAAATATTAATAGAAGTCAATCTAGATTTTACCTCAGTGTGATACAATTAGAGGCAATTATTTTTATTATTTGTATTTTATAGTAAGCCGTCCTAAATTTCCTATAAAAAGCTATCACTTTCACCAAAGTACTAGCAGTACTTTAGAAAAATATTTTACCAAAAATATTAGAAGTATGTTTGCAGCTCTACAGACTGATGCATAATTCCCATATTGAGGTGTCGACTATGGATCCTGTTGTGTGCCCAACATCACAACATGAGAAGGAAAGGCCTTACTCTATAAAGTTCTAAGATGGAGTGCTAAATGGAATGGTAACTAAGTTAAAGTTATTAAAGTGTCTCTGAAAACCCAGTAAAGGGAATATGTGAATGTGAGTCTAAGGACTCCTGTAGATGTTGAGATTTCACAATAGTGTGGCAAATGTGGGTAAGTACTTCCTACACACTCCAAGTTAACAAAATGCTCCGAATGCTATGACAAGACATATGGACTTAATCCCACTACAGTAGTTTGATGATGATGCCAGATGATTCAAAGACTGTGCCGTGCTCAGCATCTATTCTGCCACGAATCCCTGTATCTATTCACAAGCATATCTGTAATCTCACACTCTAAAATTAACCAGAAAAAAAAATGGCATCACAAGGGTAAGATGTCAATTTAAATACGAGTTTTCAATTAAAAAAAAAATCAGTTTTTCTTAAGGGGAAGAGCACGATATCCTTTGTCCCAGATAAAATAATTCCTGCTTTAAGTATTGAGCCATTCAATCCTACTCACACTTGAGTGCAGTACTTATTGTATTCTTCAGCAACTTGAAACCCTTTGTGATGGCTGAAGCCTCTTGTATATTTTAACCCAAGCACAGTGGAGTAGCTTGTCACTACAAGCCTGTACTTTACCAAATCTCCATTAAAAAAAAAAAAAAGGTATTTAGGCTACACCTATATCTAATGCGAAGCTAAAGCTGAATTTGCTTTGAAACTCAAAAATACCTTCCTGAAACAGCTTTTTTAAAAAAAGTTTTTGAATAATAAAGAACAGTGCTATAGGAATGAATACCAGATAAATGAAATTGCTTTTTAAAAACACTTCAAACTGCTTTTGTCTATTGCCAATTTAACAGACAATTATAAAGGATCTCAAGTAATATCCATAAACATAATTTGAAAGGGGAAAAAACCCACCAAAACAAATATGCAGGACGCGGAGTACATTCTCTTCCCTTGTTGAGCATCAGCAGAGATAAATAAGTGGCTGAGATTCAGCAGTCTCTGGGGGAAAGTTCTAGCCTTGGGGTCTTGTTAGTGTTGAACATTTGAGAGCCATGGATATAAAATAAAATCAATACTGTAACCTTAACTGTAAAAGTCAGGAAGATACTGGAAGTGTTCTAATTTAACAAGATTACAGATGACTTTTTGGAGGTGGGCATCTGGGAAACAGCCACGCATTTAGAAACACTTACACTGCTAGACCCTAGCGATCCTATACTGTGGATCCTGCTGTCTTCCACACTGGTAAGTTAGGGCAGTTTAACAGATGTGCTACATTAGTAGAGTTACAGGAAAGCCTCCAAGTCCTAGAAATGACCCGGACCAGACTTCAAATAAAACCTGAGAAAGCGAACTAATTGTTTGGGTACAATTATGATTTGATATAGTTTAGCAAGTGGAAAAGAAAACCATGAAAATTTTCAAGTCATCCGTTTGGTGCTCAATGCAAACATGATTGCTGTACATAAATCCTGTCTCTTACAGTGGAAAAGTAGTCAAAGCTAGCATAAGTTGTAGTGTTTAAATCTATATTTTTCATCCAACAAATGTAAATGAAGGAAAAAACATTCCGTCAACGAAATTACTGGGATGGCATATTTATTATCCTAATGGTTTTAGAAATCACGTGAAATTGATCAGTAACAAAACCTCTATTTAGTAATGGACCAATTACATTTTCGAGATAATGTCAGTGAAACAGAATATTGTCACAGGATAATGGTCTCCTATTGGTAGGCCCCCAGTCACTTAGAGAAAATAAATGTTGCTGTCTGGCTGAGTCATTTGTTTTCAAAGTAGAAGACACTGATCCCATAACAAGGTTCTGTATAATAACTCAATCTCTATCAATCATTGGTTGTAGCAGAATGGAACAGGATGGGACACGTATTTGTGAGATTTGGGCATTCCTGAAGTATAAGGCAAAACATTCAGTGCCTCCAAGCACATAAACAATCTAATTATTATGCTATTCAGTGAGAACATTTAAAGTAAACATTTAAAAGCTAACGTAAGAAATGAAAGACTTTTGAATTTTTCAAACTATCTACATTAATGAAAGCTTAAAAATTTAAACACAATAACTCAAAGCTTAAAACTAAAACTTTTAGTCAAGTGTCCTTTCTGTGAGATGCTTGGGGCCAGAGGTTTGGAATTTCAGAATTTGGGATATTGGCACACATATAATGGTGTATCTTCGAATGCAATTCTAGTCTAAACATGAATTCATTTATGCATATACACTTTATACACTAACCCTCAAGGCAGCTTTCTACAATATTTTTAGTGTGTGTGTATGTTTAGACTGCAACCCAAAACATTAAGTCAGGTGTGGAATTTTCCGCTATGACATCATGAAGTATTTCTAGAAGTGATTCAAGATTTTCAAAGGCCATGACTACTGACGCTGCCAAACTCTCCGACTACAACTGAATTAAAATTTGAAACTGAATTAAAAATTAAAACTGGACACACAGAAACCTTCGTACCTAAGTTTGTTTTTCTACAGATGGGAAAAACTCCAACCACTGACACAATGGTTAATATTCAACGTTTAAGCCTTAGGGTGGGCCTTTTAATAAGATTTTTTTTGTACTATTTATTTGGAGAGTGTACGCAAGCCTACAGAAGCAGAGGACAATGTGCAGGAGGCAGTTCCCTCCTTCTTCTCTGTGGGGCTTGGGGATTAAAATCAGGCCTTCCAATCTGGTGCCTTTACTGGAACCAGAGGTGAGATTTTCAAGAGATTTAAAGCTATTATAAACTCAGCATCTGACAGTTATTAAGTAGTCAATAAGTGATAGGTCCAAATAAAGACAGAACCTTGACTTTCTCACTTATATATGTCATTTATATATATTTATATATATATATACATAAAGTATATATATACTTTAAGTTTTTATGGTTTCTTTAATGATAAAAGGAAGGGGGAGGGTATCTGGTAAAGGATAAATACAGATTTGAAAGTATAAATAAAACATGGCTAGCGGCAATGTTAGAATTTTTACTCAAAAATAATCTTCAAGATAGGATGAGGTCTTAACCTGGAGTGGATATTGGGTTATTATTAAGGAGCTGTATTTGTTAAACTAATAATGGCAAATGTGTTTTTAAACCTGTAAGAAACTCTTAGAAGTCTATATATAAGTAAATGGTATGAATTACTTAAAATATTTTTTAACTGCTGGAAAATAGAAAACACAAAACTAGAGTATTAACAGTTTACAAGGATAATGGATTATGTAGATGAGCTTCAGATTTCTCTCTATATATTTTTCATAGCAGAAAATCTCTAAAAAATTGTACCCAGTCACCTGCTTCACACCAGCCTTTTTCCTCAATTATTCATCCAAACTCATCATACTTGTAACATTTTTAGTAAAAAATATCTAATCCTATCATTAATAACTGAGGTTTATGTACACATATTTACATATTTTACATAGAATTGGGAATTCTTTCAGAACCCTGAAAATTCATGTTTATTTCCCTTCTCTCTTTTTTGTTCGACGGTGCCTAACAGGATCAATGAGGAAGCTCTCCAGGAAAACCATTTGCCTGGAGAGACTTGTGAGGGAACCTGGCTGGGTCCCCTTCTCCCTGAAGAGGGCCCGCGAGCTGGAGGCAAGACACCCACTCCACTTCTCTTGAATGATGTATGAGGAGGGTTCCAGCGCTTTGTGATCAGTCTAGAAAATCAAGCTCTCACTGTGTGGGCTATCACTAGTCTAGTAACTCTGACTTTCCAAATGTCTCCAAAACACTCCTGAACAGTAAATCAACACGTAAAAGGATTTAAAGCAAAAAGTTTGATTATGCCATGGAACGCTGTGAAGCATTCCAGGGCTCGGGGGCTTTGGGGGTTCCTACGTGCCAATTTTAATCTGCTTCATCAGGTTATCAAACAGAAAGCTGTTATTATTTGGAACTAATTATGTATTAGGTTTTTCTGCAAAATCGGTGCTTTTAAATCATTAAGTTTCCAGAGCACGAAACTGGGAGCTTAACTTTTCCATATTAACCAGTACAGCCCCTTGGAACATGCACACAGCCTGCCCCACCCAACATGCCTGTCTCCATTCAAGCACATGAAAGGCAGACAGATATCTGTTAATTAGCAGGCAACAAGAGGAACTCTTAACAAGAGCTTTCAGGAACAATTTACTGTTCTCCTTTCTGTTTTTGAAGATGGTCATGTGATTTTTTTTTCTTTTTTCTTTTCTTTTTTCTTTTTAACCCCCCAAGCTCAGCAGTGTGGCTGAAAGGAATAATCCACACTTGGTGGGGGTCTCTGAGACTGGCTTTCTGATACCACAGTGGCACAGGGTGAGGTGGGGAAGAGCTCAGCTACAAACCAAGACTTCTAGGAAGCTGAAGAAGTTAGATTTAAAACGGGGCCTTAAACACTAAATTCAAACCTGCTTCTACACATACTCATCCCGCCAAAGGATTATTACCTCTGTTTTTATTTTTCACGTTAAACGAAACTGATATTTGAAGATTTGCTATTTGATTCTTGTGATGCCAACTCTAAGAAGGTGGTCAATGGGTCCCCAAAAGCGGCCGGAAAGTTTCGCCTGCCAGGTCACTCCCTGCCCTCTCCAGGACCGCCCTTAACGTTAATGACTCCCTGAGAACAGCCACCCAGCCAAGCGTGAAAGCTGTGGCTTCACTTAGCTCCCAAGCTCACAGAAACCCTGAGATTCCAGCCTTCATCAAACAGAAGTTTGGGCTCTGGCACTTTCCCAAAGTTTGGACTTAATGCTCCCCCTAGCTCCTCCCACTGTGGGGGAGGGAGGCCTCTGAATTCACACACATAATAAGCATGCTAATCGAGTCAGCAGCCTCTCCTGGAAAGTAACAGCACACAACAGTATATTAAATATTCCACATATGCACTCAGCAAAGAAAAAAAAAGTTTAAATTGAGTTAGGCTATTACTTTCCAAACTTAGTTGACCACCGATACTAGCACACCTGTGAACAATCCCTGAACTCACATTAAGCAGGACTGGTCTTGAATCTGGTTCTCTCCCGTGCTACCTGACTCCATGTTCTCACACTGATTTCCTGATTTAGCTCGAGAGAGAGAGAGAGAACATTCATCTCCCGTTCGTTCCCACTCTTCCTGCAGGCCCTCTGCTTGAATTCATTTGTTGAAATCTAACACTGTCTCCTCAGAGAGCTCTAGAAAGTGCAAACTGAAGGCTAGCACACTGGAGACTATTTCACTGAGGGAAGTATTTGCAAAGTTAATGGCAGGAACTTAGAGACAGAGCAAAAGAAGGGCTTGCTGGAGAGGCTTTTTTATATGACACCACTTACCTGCATGTGTTGTACACGTGAGTGTGTGTGTGCTCAGCCAGCATCCTACCTACGACTGAGCTGCATCCTCTGCTGGTGAATATTTTTAAAAAATTAATAATTGCATTTCCTAGAACTTTGCTGTAATCAGAACATGACGTCTAGGTAGTCTTACGAGTTCAGTTTAAATTTTTAACTAATTCTAATTACATATAAGTATATAAGTGGTGCCAACTTTTCTAAGATGCTACCTTATTGATTTGGTGTGAAAGCTTATAGCTCATGGTGCTTCAAAAGTAAGTTAGCTCCACAGCATAAAGGTAATCTCTTGTACCTGCTTTACTTATTTATCTTTGGTTAAGCCCTTTTTTCATAAATAATAAGTATTATTTTGTTCAGCAGATCCAGAGCTAGCGACTTAATCAATCATATTTGTGTGCCTACTATAAAAATTCTCATCATATGATAGGAGTTTGCTAAATGTTAATGAGTCACATTATCTCAATCCTAAACACATAAAAATTAATAAAAATTTGCTGTATAGTAAGTCCTTTTAAGTTTATACTTTATCTAAAATTATAAGTGACCGTATTATTAATCAGATTGAGAAGCCAGTAAGTTTTCCATTCAGAAATTCTCAACTATGTACCACAAGTGTGCGATGGATCACAGTCTCCTGACTTTTACATTTAGACCTAGACGACTCCATGGGTATTCAAATAGCAAGGGCAAGGTGACCTTGATGGTTATTATTTGAAGGTTACAGCAGCCTGGCATTGTGGCACATACCTTGAATCCTGACACTTGGGAGCCAGAGACAGCCTCTCAAGAACACACACAAACATACAAGCACACAAACAAATGTCCAAGTAAATAACCAGTCAGTCTGTGACATTATTGGACATCAGAATACAACCAAATTTAGCTTCATGAAAGTGACCTGAAGTAGAGGAAAACTATGATGTGCATCAATTTTCATCTTGTGTTAGAGGGATCATTTAGTCCTTTTTAGAGAAGTTACCAGGAATCAAGTGTCTCAGTAGACTCAGGGAAATGTAATTAAATATAGACAAGTTATCGGGAGATGTTTTCATGGGTAAAATGTTGGAATCAAAGACATGTCCAGCCTGCATGTTTTATGAACTTAAGCATTAAAATCTTAATGATTAAAAAATAAAAAGCATCCAAAAGAAAGACCAGAGTGTAGGACGGGGAGGAGATGAGGGAGGGGGCTACCCTTGGGATACAAAGTGAATAAATTGTAATAAATAACAATAATAATAATGAAAAAATAAAACAATAATAAAAAGAAATACTTAAGTGTGAGGCTGTAGCTCAGCGGTACACTGCTTGTACTGTGGGTACTAGGCCTTGGACTGCATCTTCGGGATGGCCCCCACCCCCAGAAAAAAGAAAAATGAGGCAGTCAGAGGTTTCAGGCCTAAAAGAGACTAAGAAAAGGAAATGCTCCAGCCCTTAGGAAAGGAATACAGTGGTTACTCCATATTCCTCATGTCCCCTATTACTTTCTTCTTCGATACTGACAATTTCTTTTTTGTGGGAGAGGAGGGTTCAAGACAGGGTTTCTCTGTGTAGCCATTGGCTTTCCTGAAATGTGCTCTGTTGACCAGGCTGGCCTTGAACTCAGAGAGCTCTGCCTGTCTTTGCCTCCAGAGTGCTAGGATTAAAGGTGTATGCCACCATTGCCTGACATTGATACCGAAAAATTTAATTTCTATCACTATCCATGACAAGAAACTTAAACAAATCATATAGTCCTCTATCAACTATTTAACACTACTAAATACTACCTACTTTAAAAATAGTCTTGTCTACCTTTGCAAAGCTATAAACTATAATTTTTATAATTGGAAAAAGTAACTTTGTGCTGGAAAGAACACAAAATTAAAATGTTTTGTAATAAATTATTAAAAACTATACAGGTATATGTCATCACATGAAAACTAGATTTAGTATGAATGTTTCGTATAAATTCTTTTTAAAATAAAACAGGAATAATACCTTGGTAACATTATATCATTTATTTTAACTTTGGAATAAAAAAACATTATAAGCATACTGTCCATAATTTCATACCTTTTAATCTTCTATTTCAAAATTCAGCTTTGATAGAGTTATCCAGAAGAGATTTTAATAGACAGCTAATAATCATTGATTAAGGCAAATATCCAGGGAATAATAATGAATTTTTAGCATTCCTGCCAATTGATGATCAACCAGCGAGTGTTAGTGAGCACCACACAGGGCTTTGTGTGAGGAATGACCGGAAGGTACCAGCACTTCCAGAACTAGCCTTCATGACAAATCAGGATGCCTCAAGAATGGAGTGAAGATGGACAAGAACAGCAGCAAGGCATTTCATTTTGCAAATTTAATTGTTTTTTTCTAAGAAGAAAAATCCTCACGTTGGGCTTAGCAAGCGTGTGAAGACAGTGCTGTCCTGGCCTCAGTTTTTTCACTGTGGTTGGAGTCTTCTTCCCTCAACGGCTTATTGTGCACATTTACAAAGTCCTCAGGGTCTTCGCGTTTCAAGTGACAGGTGTTTTTAGGCAACGTATGAGAACGAACAGTCCTCCTTACTCTTACTATAATTTGCTTTTACAGCCTTCTCCGATAGTTTTAAGTCATCTTGACAATAGAAAATCATCAAGACAATGCAATGATTTTACAAAGGGAGAGAGTGACAGTTTCCCTTCTACTTCTCAAAAATGTTTTATAATACGATGTGAGATTGGCTTTCCTGAAGAGCTGGAAGGAAAACGATCAGTTCTTACAAAGTGACACACTCTATAATAAAGAACACCACACTTAATCAACACAGTCATCCTTAAGTATTCAGTGCTGTTATTACTACCAATAGGATCTGTCCCAGAAAAAAATTTTTGACAGAGAAAATAGAGCTTTGTTTAGAATAAAGTGACAATGTCAGTAAAACAAGGAATAATGCATGAAGATCTGTAGATTTTATTGTTATTCTTACTTCTATAGCTCTGGTATTTCTTGCCTTCACGTATGAAGCTGGATGCCTATCAGTGACTCACTTATCTGACCAATATTAACTGTGGCCTTGTGGCATCACTGTTGCCTTTGGTGCTAATGACAGCCACGATCAAAACTGTTGCCTTCCAAGTATAGATATATCTAAATAACTCCTCCAACAAATAAATACAGAATTACGTATTATGAATACAATGAAAGAGCAATACTGGCTGCCAAGGCACAAAAGCAGGAAGGACTAATTTAGACTGAAATTCGTCAGTGGATCACAGACCATTAAAGTTATAAACAAACTTGCCAGATGAGGAGGTAGGAAAGAACCCTTCGAAGGTACGGCTTCTAAGAAGTTCTTGGGCATGGCACTCCCAAACCCAAGCAAAGCAGTAGGTCCAGATGCCAGCAGGAGTGAAAAGCACATTGTGTGCCTGTGGTCAAATGAGGGACAGGTGGTTTTTGCTTGAGAACGCTGGGGGGTGACTGATGGAGATGAAGCAGAAGGATGAAACAATGCATCGTGATTACACTTTCCTACCGCCTGAAGAACAGATTGAGAGGGGGTTGCAAAGCCCAAAGTCTCCAACTGATTTTCCAATCCTTCTGTAAAAGGAACCTGTCATACCCTCACTTTCCTTCCCATCAGTAGAACCAATCTCAAAGCCCAAATGGCCATTCTGGCATTTCTTCCCCACCTCAGTGCCTCCCAAGCCTTGGTATGTTCCAAACTGTCCCCTGCCCCTGTATCTTTACTAGTTGAATTATTTAAATGAGGGGCTAGAGAGATGGAACCACAGTTTAGAGCACTTGTACCCAGAAAGCAGATCACACTATGTGTAACTCCGGTTCCAGAGGATCTGATGGCCTCTTTAGTCTCCACAGGCACCTGGTACCCAGATGCCGCCCACACACACACACACACACACACACAGGCTAAGTGCTCATACACATAACATAAAGATAAATAAATCTCTTTAAAAGAAGTCTTTTAAAAATATCAACATGTGAAGGGTAACCCAACTGCCAGTCCAGTTCCTCCATGAAGGCCTCATCCCCATAGAAACCCTGTGTCACTCAATATGAATTTCTGAGTAGAAAGAATAAAATCCTGGTAAGAAAGTAGCATTGGTTAGGGTTAGGGTCAACAGTCTGCTAACATTTCTCTGCATACAGCTACCCAAGCTCACAGATAAAAAAAAACAAAAAACAAAAAAACTACACCCTGGGCTGAAAACCAGTAGGCTGAAAACCCTTTTTCATTTTTAAACATACACATCTGATTTAAAAGAAATTTACAAATATGTTTTATGGTGCCACTATAAAAACGTATTTGCACACATGTACAGACAAACCAACAAAAGTGGTAACTAGTTGATTTGTCTTTCCCAAGCTTTTAGTATCTCCTTATTGTGCAGAAAGGCATGAATATGTGATATTGAAGAAAAACACACAGGAGATCCGATGCATTTCCTGAATAAAGACCATGTGAGAACTCAGAAAGCTAAATCGTACTTACGTAAAGTTATTCTCCTCAACTATCCTAGAACTGAGTCATAGCTCTACCTAGGAAGCAACTAGATTAACTGAGACAGGATCTCTTCCATGACACTTTCAACTATTATCTGTGCTCCACCCACTTCCAGGAGGAACCACAGCTTCCTTTAAGTGAGAATTCTCCCACCTGCCAGCTGTCCTTTAAATGAGACTTCTCATACCTGCCAACTGCCTGAAGTTTGTTCTTGGGGGTGGGGGGAGAGAACAATGGGAGCTCACTGAGTCTGAACCTGACACTCTGTCGAGACTCTTGGCCCAGTGTTGACAGGCCCAAGTCGTTTGCAAACATGATTGCGGGCCCTGAAAGACCATTTTGTATGAACATTAAGGTATAATGAATTTTGTTACAGGATTTTTGTAACTTTGATAACATTTGACTACTTCTGTTGTGAAATTATCTTGGTAAGAATCTTAGTGAAATTATTTCAGTATAATAGTCCATATGAGCACCCCAGAAAGGGTGATGAGGAACACGGGAAATAAGCAATGCTCGACACCCTGGTGCCCCTTGGAGGTGTCTTCTCACCCACCTTGATCTCTTTCGTGCCATGTTCGGCTTCCAGCAGCTGGTGAATTTGGAGAGGGGTAAAAGTCTCCTGTAGGACTTGGCTCCATATTTTCATCTATGGATATAGTTTTGGGTCTTTTGCTGTTAAAACATAATAATAATGACATTAATGGCATTTACAAAAAAATGACTTTATAAAAAAAATAATTTCCAATAGATCCAAGTTAAAGAGTTTGAAAGAATAGTAAGTGTTCAAGGCATCCACGGGAGCAGCGAACATTCCCAATAGTAAATGCTACCTATCAAAGTGGTTGGTATACCTAACTTTTCAGATTTTTTAAAAGTGAACTAAAAGTGAACTCTCTCAATATGTCTTTTCTGCTAATATGAAAATTTTAGATGAAGGAAAAATGTACCAATTTATCTTACATTTTTGATATTAATAGTGTTCATAGGACAGACAATGCGATGCTTTATTATTAGTCTGGGGATAAGAGAAAGGGATGGGGCAGTGAAGCCGCATCACAAATCCTGTGTCTTGCCTGTCGTTAGCTCCAGCAGCAGGTTCCTCAACCTGACTAAGCTCAGTTAATCACCTGTGAGGTGGAAATAATAAAAACCAGTTTAAAGAGTCTGGCTGAGAAGATGAGGTAAACTAATAACTATAAAGCTCTCAGTTAAATCGCTGGAAGCTTAAAGATACTTATTAATATTAATTATTAGTGTTGACCTTATAATTAATAGCATGAAGACCGTTTCCAGAACTTTACTAGTTGTAAGGATCCATTTTCTTTACCTTTCCCTTAAACAAATTAGGCTACTGGTCCTTTATTCTTAAGATCAATCATGAAAAATTATTATTTAAGAAAATACTTTGGAATAACCTATTACAAAGGAAAGTGGATATCCAGCAAAGAATAAAAACTATTTTATGACGTGAGTGATACTTTGGGACAGTCTGCTTCAGTGTTCTCCAGCCAACATCCCAGTAAACAGCTAATTATGCTAATTATTGACTCTTAAATGAACACTTTTTCTTTTTCTTAAAGAATTCTTACGTGTGCCTATGTTCACATGTAACAACCACAAAATGCCTCCTGAATTAACTTTATGTGCTGTTCATAGTTACAGGGACACCAAAGTATGGTGCTGTAGATTATCTCAGAAATTGCATGCAAACCAAGCCCCCATTAAAAAACAAAAAAACAACAACAAAAAGCAAGGGTACAAATCTGGAGAAATTCAGCGAATCTGCCCAGGAAAAGTGAACAGAAGGGGTCACGCCAGGGGGGAGGTCTGCCAGCCAGGGCGTAAGCTCTCGGAGCCTGTGCACAGCTCAGTCTATTTGTAGATGCACTGCAGTTAATTGCCGCTGATCTCTGGAGTACAGATTGAGTGTGACAATTTCTCCCCGCAATAAAGCTTAACAGAAATGATATTATTCCTTTAGTCTCTACCAAAGAATCCAAATTCAGAGATCATGCATATCTTTCAGAATTCTCTTTTTAATGTAATTCTCTTCCACTATGAGTCAGCAGTGGTATTCAAAGAAAGAAGAGAAAATTATTTCCAGAAGGAGCAGCAGAGCTGTTTCACTTGAAGGACACAGGAGCTGACCCTAGGTGGCCATGAGCAAAAGGCTGGCGCTGACAACATATACATCCAACAAGGAAATTCAAAAAATCATAATCCACATGTTAAATTTAGAAACATCAAAGCACTTTTCAGACTTCAACATATCTTAGATAATTTTAGCGATAATAAACCCAACTATCTTGATATACAATTTAATTATATGAAAATACAGTTGGGCCATAAAATCGATTTTACTTTATGAACAGTATAAATATGGATGTTCCCACAACTTTTCAAGGCTGTTATATTTCATTAGTGAAAAATGTCTAGAGAAATACTTTTCAGGATTATCTTTAATTTTTAAAATTAGCATAATGAATAATGCTTTTTGGGAATTTGTGTACATTCATAGGATAGTCTGCGGACATACTGAATACTCTGGAAATGAGATTATACTTCATACGTGAAAGACACAACTCAAAATAGGAAAAACATCTATATTTATCTTGAGTGAACGTTACAAGACTAGGAGAGAAGGTAAACATGCGAGCGAGCAGAGAACTGAATGCCAAGGAACCTCATTCTTTATCTTCCCCAGCTCAGGCCTGCTAAGCCAGCCTCAGAGTGGCTGAGGCTCTCGCTGGTACCAGAAGAGTTAACTGATTTAGTCAGAGAGCCTCGCCCGCCTGAGCACTGCAGTCTTGAATGAGGCGTTGAGGCTGATTTTTAAAGCTAGGGAATGTCACTCTCTTTCACGTTTCATTATCTCAAGTACAGATGGGGCATTAGAGCAAAGGTCATCAGGATGCTCTGAGATTAACAAGGGGACACTATGGCAACACTGCTTACATGTTTATAAGGTTTGCTTTTTAAGTCTATGTGCACGAATGCTCTACCTGTCCGTGTGTTATGTATATGCCTGCTGTTCACAGAAGTCAGAAAATGGTATTGTAAGCTCTGGAACTGGAGTTTACATATAGTTGTGAACCAATATGTGGTTGCTGGGAACCAAATCCAGGTCTTCTGTAAGAGCAACAAGAGCTCTTAACCACTAAGCCATCTTTCTGACTCCCATCATCAGTTTTAAAGTTGCCAAAAGATTAACTAGCAGAATTCTATTTCGTGCCATAAGACAAAAATCTCATTAACTTAGTTTCAACTTCATTTCCCCCTCAAAATAAAGACTTTAAAGGTGACATCAATTACATTTGAAACAAATGATTCTAGCAAAATTTCAAAGTCTGAATTGTCAGCAGAATACTTATTTCCCCTAGTTGCTGGTGGGTCTGTCTACACAAAGGGTGGAAGACGACGGACATTCATGTCATTACCTGCTCGGTGGCGAGGACAGCGACCTCTGCAGGTTCACACCAGAGTTCATGTCATGATAGTATGGCTGGCTAGGAATTTCTCCGATGGGGAAGTTGACTCCAGTTCCCTGGGTTATGGGTGCTGAGGAATAATTTTTTTTTTAAAGAAAGGTTGTAAGTGATGCTCACGTTTATCTCTGTTCACATATCATATCACTATTTTTTCCACATGGCTCTGGGCAAGAGCTCTCTTTACTTTAAGATTAAATATTCCCTGTATGCTGCAGACAAGACCAGAAACCTCAAGTCAAGTCTGGGCTTTCTGGACACTCACACTGGCTCTCCGGCCACCACGTCCGCTGGTCACACTCTGCAACCTTTTTACTCCTTCATATTAGAAGTCACTACATCTGTCAGTCTCCAGTTTGTGGAGAGAGCCAGGCACAACAAATGGTCCTTACCACTTAGCACTAAATGAGTGGCTTGCACTGAACCAAACAACTGTTAAATAAATAAATATAAGGCTTTCACAGATAAGTATACAAGATTATTATCCTGTATTAGTTCTAACATCAACATTAGAATGAGTTAGGAATCATGATGGTTAATAAGGTCCGGTGGTGTACACCTGCAATCCCAGCACTACAGAGGCTGACGCAGGAGAAGAGAGAAGCAGGCTGGCCAAGAAGCAGGCAGGCTAGTGCCTGTGTCTCTTGCAAGCAGGCATTGCAATGGATACAAAATATTCTCAGATACACCTGCTTAGAACAAACAAAACACTTGAGCAAACATAAAATACCGGGACAATTTAAGACAGTAGTAAAACTGTTCCAATAATATAATCTGCAGGGAGAAAGGGCAGTACGGACTTGAATAGCCGAAAAAGAAAAACAAATAAACAAACTATAGAAAATCCCTGTCTGGAAGTGGCCTTTGGAGAAGGAGCAAGGTATTGAAGGAAGATTTTTCTGAACTGATATGACTGTTGAAGTAGTCAAGGATAGAGACAACAAAGTAAAGAATCAGGCAGCTGGTGTCAAAGGGCAGAGGGCTGGGCCAGCTGAACCCTCAAGCCTTCAGTAGCTCCAAGGCCTGTCCTGGGGACTTAGACTTCTGGGGTCCTTGAAATCCACTCACACAACCTACTCACCACAGCCTCTCCTAACTGCCTCCAGATGAGTGTGTAACTCCAAAGAATGGCTAACTTTCAAGAATGTCTTCCCACCTTGAACTTAAAGGATTAAGGTATATTTTGTATCAATTTGATTGGGTTTTAATATCTGTCAGACCCAGACAGACTTGAGATGTTCCGAGGAGAGTATGATTTCAAGCCACACGCTTTACTAATCAAGGATGATGCAGAGAGGGTCTTTCTCTACTGAAGTACAGGAGATCTACACACACAGGAAGATCTCAGCTCAAAGGTTCCAGAAGCCCTGCCTTCTGTTAAGTTGCTCAGATTTTAACTGCTGTTTAAATTATTCGATATACTTGAACCTTTCTTATAGAGGAAATGTTTTTATACTGAATCTAAAGGTCATTTGAATTATTTAGACCGCTATGGTATTGATGTTTATTGTAGCCTGAAGTATGCCAGAGTTTTAAAAATGTGGAATTTTTTATTTAACAGTAACCACATGCTTTAAAATGTATTTGTAGAACCATGGTCTACAGGGCATTGGAAACAGCATATGTGTAAGAAGCAGGTAGCTGATTTTCTCAGAGAATGTGAATAATCCGCCTGCCTCCTACAACAGAGATGTATGTGTCCATTTTAGGCTGGTGTTGGCCCCTCCTGTGGAGCCCAGACATATGACCTGTGACAGGAGTCTTTTGCTGTACCCTTGCCTAATCCAGTGGATTCTTCAAGAGACAGGCTGTCTGAAGTCTCCAATATTTGTATGAAGCACCCTCTGCTAAACATCCTCTTTGTTCTGGCCACTTCAGAAATCTGAGTTCTCTGATAGTGTCTGGATAATACTGACTAGACATGTTTCTACATGGCTTTATAGTCACTACAATTTGCTTGGCCATAAGTATGCTGGGTATAGCATGCAGTCATGTGGTAATTTAAAAAACTTCAGGGTCAGGCATGGTAATGGATGTCTTTGATCTCAGCATTCAGGAGGCAGAGGCAGATGGATCTCTGTAGGCTCAAGGACAATGTAGTCTACCTATTGAGTCCAGGCCAGTCAAGGCTACAGAGTGAAGCCCAGTCCAAACACTGAAAAACTTAGAATGCATTCTGACAGTAAATGGGAGGATATTGAAAAGAAAGTATATCAATAACAAACATAACCAAAAACTTCAAACAACACACAGTTTCCTGAAGGACACTGGGGCATTTGAGAAGAGCAGGCCTGCCAGGTCATCCTGCTTCTAAAGCCCAGGAAGAGCCCAAAGCAGATGGAAACACAACTCTTAGCACCTCTTCAAGCCAGAGCTCCAAGAAAGCCAAAAGCTGCAAGTCCTGGCTACAACATGCCAATGGTCTCCTGAAAGCCATTCACCAAAGAGCCTGGGTTTCTAAAGGTTAGAAGCCCTAACCAACTTTTAGAATGGAGATAATGTCATTCAACAGAGCTATATCCTGACACTGAACAGCTTCATGAGCTAAAGTCAACATGCACATTAGGTCACGTGACAGTCAAATGCTAGAAGATAGATCCAGGGGCAGGGGGCTATGAATCAAGAAGCCAGAACCTCTAACATACAGTATAAGGCTTGTGCTGAAGAACCTGACGAACCCTGATTTCAGAAACAATATATGCTTCAGCCGTGTAAATAAGATTATAGTGTGAATATACTAAAATACTTAGAATAGAACTTTCAAGAGTCTCAGAGACATCTATTTACATATGGAGGGAAAAGTAAATGTTTGCTGAATAAATTAGCTAAGGAATGAATATGGATAATTAATGTACTAATTACACATCAGTAATGTTTGTTATGACACATAGCTTAAAAAGCTCTAAAAAAATGACAGTGTGAATTAAGAAAAAAACAAATGAAGTGTTAAAAATTTACCTTGTGAAATGTTATGAGAAGGTATGTTTAATTTACATTTTATGTTTGAAATTTCAATTTTTCAAACTATCATTCTGCTCTCGTGAAGGTTCTGAAGTGGCCCCCTTTGATAGTATCTGGCATACTGTTATCTATAATGGGGTTCTTCGTGAGTCCATTCTGATGGGCGGCTCTACTGCCCCTCTCATAAGAAAAGAAAAAATCCATTCCAGAACTTGAAAAAATGGTCTAAATAATAGTTTCCTATGTACCATAGCTACATAGCTCAGCCTCTTGAGAAGTATGTACATGTGCTAGAGCTATGTTATAGGCCACGGTTCAGGACTCTGAGGAAACCCTAGCTTGACTGCTAGCTCCTCACAGCGTCCAGAAGTTTTACAAGTCTAATTTCTATCAAGAGTGTAATATTTAAATATGTATATTTAGCTGTCCTGCCTGATGCTGCTTCCAAGTACATGAACCCATGACGCCCTTGTCTTCTCTGAACTCTGACAGAAGAGACATGGTACATGAGGTCTTGAGTGTTCACATGTGTCATTCTCTGATAAATAAATTTTTGTTGCTGTTGTTCTGGAAAGTTCAAACATCTGAGTCACTCAATAGACAGTCATCTAGGAGCTTGGAGACAAGAGTTTGCAAGCAGGACTCTCTAGCTGCTTGGTTAGCCTTACCCTGCCAGCTCACTATCTTTACTCCTTACAATTGGCTATGGCCCTCATCCCTAAACTCTAGAGTTCATACAAATGTAAGACCAGTTGTTGTTGTTTTTGTTTGAATTTTGTTTTGAGACAAGGCCTTGCTAAGTAGCCCTGAATGGCTATGTAGCACAGCTGGCCTCAAACCTGTTGCCATCTTCCTGCCTCTTGCTCTGGAGTGTTGAAATTACAGATGTGTGCACACGAGGATAAAGACAAAGTCTGGAGTGCCACTGGATCATCTAAGTGACACCAGTTCCAGGCCGTGATACCTTCTATCAAAACATGAAGTAAGAATACAACCCTCTAAGTGACGTGAACAGTCTGGATCAGAGATGAGGCAGGAAAGAAAAGCAGCACATATCTTCACATCATCAGTGTATTAATCCTGTCACCGTGGATGTGTCTGCTCACACCAGCCAAAAACAAGAGCTGGTTAATCAACAGAGCTTCCCTTGGCTTTGGTAGTCAGCCAGGTGAGTTCACCCTGCAAAACCCAATCCCACTGGCCAAGAATGGCGCCTCAGGTGAGGTACCAAGAATGGCACCTCCTGTGGGTGTAAACAACTGGACATTGTTTGCTATAACAATGCTGTCTATCTATATCCAAGTATAATCTGCAAAGTTCATTTCTGCATCCCCTTACACACTGCAAGTGCTTATGCATATCCTGTGTGTCTCCAACCCCCACCACATCACTCCAACTGAAAATGCCCTTATCTACAGGAAACTTATGTGGGCTATCCTAACAGCACAGAGTACATTTAATTAGCTGCACTTCCTTTCAGATGAATGCCCATCTATGGTCACAGAGAGAACTGGACTGAATGGACACCAATATGAGGACCAATGAGAACAGTCTGAATATTAGTATTATACAACACAAGGCTTTGATGAGTTGAATGAAAATATTTCACAGAATTAGACAATGCATTCACTTATTTCAGTAGAAAATTTAAGATTTTTTTAAATCTTGAATTTTTAAATTCAAGCAACTTTCATGTAGTCAGTGTTCACACTGTATTTAAGATTCAAAATTTGCAATATTTTAATGAGTCTATGTACTTGTATAGTAAGAAGACAGTTTTACTTACTTCTGGATACCCTCACAAGCTCTGATACATTGAAGACTCCAGATTTTACAAAACTGTCCTCAAGGTACCCTGAAAACAAACATCAAAGGAAAAGGGTCAGCATATGCAGGGAATAAAGTTGCCAATTAAGTTCTAGAACTTGTTCATTTTCAGACTAGAACAAAAGCCAAGGATGCTTATTCTAAAGACAAGTAAGAGCAGAACCCGAATATAAACCGAATCTGTCTTTCAAAAGTAAGAAATACAAATAACATAATCCATGGAGTTTTCCACGAACATTCTAAATTTGTGACTGGTAGAATCGTATTTGCCATGGAGACATATGGAGAAGGAAGGTTGGGGAACAGTCTGAACGCATCTCATGCCGCAACGCCTGGAGAGTCACAGGCTACCTGTTAAAGAGGGAGGAAAGGGGATAGAAAGGAAAGGAAAACCACAACCACAATTAGCACCTTGTTGGAAATGCTTCAAGGACCTCTCAAAACCACTGCTCTTTCACAAATCCTTCCCAGATTAAAGAAGAGCGAGCTGGGACTACCAGAATTTCCAGCCTTGTTCCAGGGGCACTCGACAGAAGATGAAAACCTGGAACACAGCGAATCCCTCCTTAGACCAAGCTAAATTTGTGAGCCTTCAGTTTTCTTTGCCCACTTTCAATGCTTTCCTTACTCTTCCTACTCCATATTTTTTTCCTGCTCATCCCCTCTCTATTTTTGCCCCAAGAACTAGATGTTGTAAATGCAATGAATCCAGACCTTCCAGGTCATATCTAGACACACAGTCTACAGTGGTTACGGGCCACAGCTCAGGACCTTGAGAAAACCCTAGCTTGATTGGTAGCTCATCACATGGTGTCCACAAGTCTTAAATTCAATTGCTATCATGAGTGCAATGAAGGTGGGGAGACAGTGGACAGCTGACTCTATGTGGCCCCCAAGGAAACATAAAAGTCTGAAATGCTCACAACAGAAATATTTGTAGAGCAAAACTCCTCGGAGTCTCAGAACCCCTGACTAGACTGGATTTCACATGCAGCTTCATAGCTGACAGAGGATCAGACTCCATACAGGGAGGTGACACATGGATGCAAGCCACATGGAACATCAAATCAAAGATCTGGGAGGCAAATCCCCGGCCCAGTTTGCCAGTTAAGAGATCTTGTCCACGTGAGTGGACCTCATTTTGTTTCAGGTTCCTTTTTTTTTGTCTTCTACTTATAGGCAAATGGGAGATAGAAAAAAAAAAATCAACCAACTCCTGGAGTTACTATCAATAAAAAAGGAAGTAAAACATCAAAGCCTAGATAGAAGCAAACACAGTCCGGCAAGCCAATAATCCCAGGAGACAGAAGATTCTCTATGGGTTGTGACATAGTGAGACCCCGTCCCAAAACAATGGCAAACACTCGTTAGATGTGAGTATGTCAATAACAGCAGCCGAAGCACAACCTGAACACGAAACTGCATACACTAAACTCCAGAAGCCTCTTATAAGCTGAAAATTTTTAGTTAGAGAACCCAGCCACCCAGAGTACCCAAGGGGTAATTACTGCATAGGCACTGGTGACGTAAAAAAAGCATACATGTGGAAGCATGGGTTCACACTCACTCGACCTGTCCACCTATTAGAAAAGCCGAGAGAAAGAGCAGAAAGGAAGTGCAATGTTTCATTTGATGACAGAGACTAAAGTCTCAAATTTAGTCATTACTCCGGTGACACACACAAACAGACATACATACAGATATATCCACACACATGGAAATATATATCCATATATATATTTCTATGAAAATAACAAAATATCCCTAGCTGATCTACTCCTATTTTAGAGAACTACTTGAGCAATGAATTCTTCACTAGGTTCAATTTGTTTCAGAGACTACTGAGAAATAATTGTGCAACCAGTACTCCATAAGGTGTTCAATGTCATAAATGTAAAGGGGGGGTGGACAATTGATTGCATTTGCCTGGATGGGAACGAAGATGCTTTAGTGTTCTAAGCCACTGTAGGTTTTGTAGTTTGGTTGAGCAGCTTATTAAACTTGACTTTATAGATGGTAAATGCATCTACTGTGTCAAGCAGAAACTCATCAGTTATTTAGCATCTCTGCAGACCTTACACTGTTTTCCTCTGCACTCCTCCTGACTAGAAGAACCCGCTCTATGTGCTGCCTTCAACCCTCAATGTCCTGCTTCATGAAGACACATTCTGATGGACTGCCACCTCCCCTCCCCCCCTGCTTCCTCTGACCCTCTCTGGCAAACGTAACCCCTCTCCTCTGGGCCCGCATCACACTTACTTAGTCCTAATTTTACACTTTACACATTCAGATTTTCCAAGATATTTGCTTTCAAGTATTAAATTCTTTGTTGGATTATCAGTTCCTTTATTTAGGAGAGTGACTAGGTTTTGTTTTTCACTGTATCTTCTCAGCAACTAACTCAGTGTCTATATACAGAATAAGTACTAAATGAACACAGTACAGTATTTTAAAATTCAGCCTTAAAAACCGAGGTCATAAATTAGCAGCTTAGTACTCTTATAATAAGGTAGCTATAACTGTACTGGCTCCATCACGCCCTGAACTTGTTTGCCCAGGGCTTTACTGTAGGTATCACGACTCTGCAGCACATGGGTCCCAAAAGAGCTATGAATGTGGCCCAATTCATCTGGGGATGGCACGTTACAATGTCAACCCTTTGGGGACAATGGGAAAAGCAGCAACTAGGGTCAGATTACAGTCCTGGTTCTGCTGTATTTTGATGTGTAATCTTGGGCAGTATAGTGCAGATCAATAACCAAAGGACTCAAATAGGAACATAAAATGCTTGTAAAATAAAGTTATAAAAGAGAGCCACTTAGAAAGAATGGCTAAAGTCACCTGTCACCAAGCCTGACAACCTGAGTCTCCTCCAGTGCCTATACACAGATACACACACACACACACACACAGATACACACACACACACACACACAGATACACACACACACACACACAATTAAAACTGACGAATAAGGAAATAAATGTTGAACATTTCAGCATAGTCACATGAATTATATCACACGTAATACACAACCTCTCAGAATGTAGGTGTCGTCTTAAGACGATTTTATCATTATAAATACGAGTAGTGAAGGCTCCACATGTTCTTAAGTCACAGAGATTGAGAAAGGTGGTATAGGGACACTTTGAGCCTAATCGCCAGGGAGGGACGAACCACCTCAAGGCTAATTTTTATGCAGGAAGATAGGCAGTCTAACACAAAATAACGATGATTCCCAGTGATAGGAATTTGAAATCTACAAGGAAAAAAATGAAAGATATGTTTTACCAAAACTATGAAGAATAATGGAAACACGTCAGAACCCAGTTGCTAAAACCCCACAGGACCCACTGGGCTCTCCTCCTGCATAGCGCATGGGGCCATAGGGTCCAGGAAGCATTGCCAAGCAGCAGGAATAATGCCTACTGACAGTAAGCCAAAAGGCTGGTGGCAGGCGATGGGTAGCTGCGTTTTGTAGTGGCCCTTTTGTGTGTCTTTGTACACAGCATAACCTTTGCAGCAAACAAGAGTCATCTAAGACAGAAGAAAATGGATGGCGTGGCACTTGCACAGCTAAGCACCTGCTCAAGTAGACAGAGACAAGTACACAGGCAAGTAACTGGGAAGGATCTTTCTCACAGAGGGTTTAGAACCCTGCAATGACACAGAGTGAGGGATACAGAAAAGTACCAGAGTACTGCTGAGCCCATAAAACCCATGATAGCCTCCAGGGCACAGAGACATACAGAAACACAGTTTCACACGCTACACAGACCATTGTAAATCTCAACAGCTCACGCAAAGGCCAGATATCTTCAAGTAATTTGTAGAGATTCAGAGTAAACTCCCTTCATGTACCAAAGGAAATGTGCCTGTTTTTGAGGCAGAGCAGCTGCTTAATGGTTATAGAGCAATATTGCACAACAGCGTAAGCCAGGAGAAAAGAACAACTCTGCATTTGTGTAATGCTGTATTTACATACATCTATGCTCTTTAAGAAAAAAAAATTGAGTGGAAAATAAAGAGCTCCACAAACATAAAAGTCTCAAAGGCGATATCAAATTATATTATTTTACTTTTTTATTTTTCTCTAACAAAACAACAGTAAATCACTACTCAGAAGTTAATATAGTGTTTAACCTCCTTTACAAACAATAACAGAAGGGACACAATGGCATATTTGTTAATATCTCAAATTATAATCAGCACCATTTAAATGTTAAGCAACATTTACATAGAAAATCCAAGGGAAGAATGATAACACTCATTTTTATGGTCTACTGTGTTCTATTCTTGAAATTAAAAAAAAGAAGCCACAGGGAAAGCAGTTATTAAATTCATGAGAGCTGTCTTCAAGTATTTGAAGGATTGTTAATGTAGATAGTAGATTAGACTTATTCTGAATAATTCCAGGAACTGTTTCTTGGCTCCATAAGCAGATTTACCATCCAATGAGGAAAGTCCTAAAAAGCAATGTGAGCCTGCCATGTTAATATTAACCAGCACAGCTCAGTGACTATGCTGAAACCTTCAGAGCCACCACTTGGCAAGAGCCATGACAGTAATGTCGCCATTTTAGAAAAGAGGAACTTTCTCTCTCTGGAGGTGGAAAGATTTCTGCCAAGTCTCCACACCACCACTGGACTTGAGAACTCTCACCTTGGGTTAAAAATAAAAGCAACATCGATGACAACAAACGCCTCACCAAAAGGCCCTCTGAAGCTGCTCAGGCTCTGCTCTCCTGTGTTTACTCCCCTACGCTACTTTTCTGGCACTGTTCTTTCAAAGGTGCTGGCATAAGCACCTACAAGGCCTTTCGTTCCAATCCTATGCTTCCATCAACAGAACAAGATAACTTAACTGTCCATTTATGGGTGCCAAAGGGATATGGGAAATTTATCTCACATTAGCTCTTGGCCAGTCTCACGGCATCACGGACCACAACGAAGCCACTGCTGCTTTTGCAGTACAGGTGTTATGTGCACAGCTCTACTTTTAGCCTCCCGAAGCTGGTCAGAACAATCCACAGTTGAAGCCAGAAATGGATAATGAGTCTCTGCGTGGAGGCTAAGTCTCAATCCATAGCCATGAAAACATTCTTTTTTAAAAATGTTTTAATTTATTTTTTTATTAATTAGTTTACTCACTTTGAATCCCTGCTATAGCCCTCTCCCTCATCCCCTCTCAATCCTACCCTCCCTCATCTCCTCCCATGCCCCTCCCCAAGTCCACTGATAGGGAGGTCTTCCTCCCCTTCCATCTGACCCTAGCCTATCAGGTCTCATCGTCTGGCTACACTGTCTTCCTCTGTGGCCTGGTAAGGCTACACCCCCCTCAGGGTGGAAACCATTCTAACACCTAGGATAATCTATCTTTCAATATAAAATGTAAGTCCCCTATAAGCAAGATTTAAATGATCAAGTGTTTAAAAAAAAATGTCCCAGTATTTCCAGATTCTGGCAATGCTGAGTATTTTTGTATATTTTAGTATTTCCTTTCAGTTTTTAACTTTTTTTCTGAATGTCTAATAATTATGTGGATTTATAAAATTAAAGCAAATTTTATTTGAACAAATCCATATGTTAAAATTTTCCTTTTGATGTCCTGTCCTTTCCTGTTTCAGAGGCATGGTTTCCGTGACTATTTTACATACTTGATGTGACCATTTATTTGACCACGCTCTTATTGTTTGGCATTTTAGGTTATTTCCCATTTTAACAAATACTATAAACAGTATCACCATTAAGATCCTCACACACAAATCTCTGTTAGCAGCTCTCATGATTTCCATCGGCTGGGGTTCTCAGGGCTTCCAGGTCAAAGAACATGCTCCCTCCTGAAGCTCTTGGTCAAGACTGTCCAGCTGCGCTGTCTGAAGGCTTCCTCCCAGCTAGGCTCCCTGGGGCGAGCTGCAGGTTTGCCACCTTACCCTGTGAGGCACGCTAGAAATGGCTTGTCTTTAACTGTGGCGAGCTGATGTGGGCAAGACATCACAGCAGGAATACTGTAATTTTCATTTGCTTCATTAGGATAAAATTGGATTTTTTTTCCCTCAGATACGTACATATTATTTCTGTGTCAAGAACTTTCAAAATAGAGCTTTTGGAAAAAAGGAACATAACACTGACAAAAACCAAACACTATAAATGTGTAATAGAATGGTGTGCTACCAGGAAAACTTAATACTGAATATTACTTCTAAAATGTCACATTTAAAGACAGTTTGTGAATACTTTTCTTGTCGTTTGAAAAAAGAAATGCTCACCAATCTTTATTTTCCAAACTTTAAATTTTTCTCTGATTATAATGGCTTTGGATGTCATGAAATTGCTCTAAGACATCCACTTTTCCCTTAGACCATTCACCAGCGCTTTACAGCACAGGAATCATGATCCATGTTCATCATGGAAGACAGTTTTTCTGTACTGACAAGCCAGTTCCCTCTGAGTTTTCTGTGTGTGCTGGGAAAAGTATTGTAGCAACTCCGTTCCTGTGGAATTCTCAGACCAGAGTGATGGAGACGCATCACAAAATGAATTGGAAGACAAGACAAAGCATGGCTTGATAGACGTTCTTAGACGTTTAGGGGGAAAATCACTGATGAAATCATCCTCCAGCCCATGTCTGTTTCTCAGACAACATGGTGTGGTTTGTGACTACTGACTTGCTTTCTACTTCTTGAAGTAATTTTTTTTTTTACATTCAAAATTATATATGATATGATTCTATCTTTACCTTCTCAACTGATTTGAATTTCTCATGGCAAATGCTGGAGACAGTGTTTATTAGATGGAAACATAAATCATTACAATAATGCTTCCTCCCATTAAAACTGAATCTCAACCTATAGTCAAGATTCATAGCCTAAGAGTCTGGTAATTTTTTTTGTGGCACGGGTCTGTATACATGCTATACAGCTTGGTGTTGTGCCACCAAGCTTTGTCACTAACCTGCTACTACTGATTTAGAGTTAAGTTTATCCTTTAATATCAATTCTGAGCAGTGACTGAACTAGGGAGAAAGAACACAAATATACAATTTAATAATCACTCCAAGAAAATCTTCACCTTTTGGAAACAGGCATTTCGTGATGAGGAACATGCTACTTAGTTTGCCTGATACAGGCTGTGCATGTGCCTTCTCCTGTCTATGGATGGGAAGACACGTCTCCCTCTAAAGCACCAGAACTTAGTTCAGCAGTGGTGGTCCCAGTCACTTGTGTGACACGCTACAGCAGCTCTCTGTACTCCATCTTCCTCTCCTCTGAACACAGAGGACGCCTATGAGACAGCTCAGTAAGCATGCCTGACAGCCTGCGCCTCGTCCCAAGAGCCACAAGGAAGGAGAGGACCAACTCCCAAGAGCTGTCCTCTGGCCTCCATGTGTGTACCACTGAACACAGACAGGCAAGCACACACACACACACAGAGTAATAAATATTTATTATAAAATGAACAGAAAACAGAAGAGGGATGTAATCACAGTATTAAAAAATAAAGGAATGGGATGTAAAAGCTAGTAATAAGTATAAAATTGTCATGGAATTACATAGCATTTCTGTATGCTTTTACTGAGCTTTCGGGAAAAACATAAAGACAAGTGTGAAGACAAATCCACGTTTGCAGCACAGCCACTGCTCAGCCCAAGCTCTGACGCAGGGGAGGGTTGGTACTCCACCAGTCTTGTGCTGATGGTATTGATGATGAGGCTGCTAAGAATAAAGAACTGATAGTTTTAAAATAACGAAATTAAAGCTAAAAGCTGAAATGCATAGATTTGAAAAGAGAGACAGAAGCATGAGGTGGCTCAACGGTGAAGAGAACTGACTGTTCTACCAAGATTCTATTCCCAGTGCCCACATGCTACCACACAGCCGTCCATAACTCCAGTTTCAGGGACTCCAACACCTTCCTCCGGCACTAGACATGCACGCGGCACAGATAGGCGCGCAAGTAAAATATCCATTCACATAAGATAACTTTTTGCAAAGAAAAGAGAAATATTAAGATGATAAAGAAAGAAAGAAATGATTCCCTTGAAAAGAACAGAAAGCCTGTTGCAAGGCTGGCTAAGAAAAAGCAAGAAAGCACGCCAGTGGAGCAAGGAGACATAGAAACCAGCTGCAGGGAAAGGAGTGGGAGAGGATCGCACATAAAACTGACCACAGCTTCGAAAGCTCAAACAAGCAATTACTTGGTAAAATAAAAGTAACCAAAATTGCAAAGAACTGGAAACCCTGAAATAGACCAATTATCCTACTGCAGAGTTCCCCAAAATTTGCTCAACACTATGACCACCTGGGGATCTTAAAACCCATGAATGCTTGGATTCCAACCTCAGTTATTCTGACTTAATTCCTTTGGGGTGAGACCTGGACAGGAGAGGGTGTTACCTTCCCCACAAGAAATTCAAATATGTAGCAGTTTAGGAACCACTATGTTAGCAATGAACCAAATGGCAGAAAGCAAAGCCCTGGTGCACATGAGAGCCTACACAACTGCAGAACGGCAGGCCCTACATTGGCCTGGGAATTAGAATCTGTAGGTGATTCGAGGGGACTTCAGAATATGGCCACTTTTGAACAGAACAGATAGGTGAACAACTGCCTTAAGTAACATCAGATCCAGATGGATACACAGCTGGATAGAGTGTTGCTCTATCAAACTATAAAGGCCTTATGAACTGATGACAAATCTGCAGGCTATTGCCTCTTATTATCTTCTGAGACTAGCAGACTTAAGTTCTTAGACGTTTCAACTCCTTCCAAGTAAGTAACCAATAAAATAAGCTCCATCACACAAAAGTGGGATGCCATGAGCCCTATGGAAAACAGCCTCAACTGAGAGTCTTGCCATCCAAAAGACAAGTACAGCATCACCACCAAGGCCCATGACTGAGTGCAGTCCATTATCAGAAAACGTATCCTTGTGGTAAAGGATAAACGCTCACAGGACCACATCAAGATCCTGACAATTCACTTCACAGCAAAAAGCTGCTTTATTGACTCCCAAATCTAAGCGCAAACAGTGATCAAAGCTAACAATAAAGACTAGCAAAATCCACCAGCAAATTACTCTAAAAAGAGACAGCGAGCCTGCCATTGCTTACTTCTCCCCTAAGCCTTCTCCTATTTTCAGTTCTTAAGAATGCACTCTGGAAAGAAGCCAGTTGCAAAAAGACAAAGACTGTATGGCTTCACCTATATAAGTTGTACAGAGCAGTTAGGCTGATAAGCAGAGAGTTGTCAGGGGCTGGAGAGGGAGCGATGGCAAACTGTTTAACGGGGAGAGTTTTGATTTTTAGAGTAATGAAGTTCCTGAGAAAAGTCACAGGATGATGGGAACACGTTCTTCACCACTAAACTGTATTGTGGAAATGATTAGACAGCAGACTTTATGCTCTGCACATTTTGCCATGGTTTCAAATACGCAGCTTGGTATCTATAACCACATTATGACTATATGCAGAAATAAAAATCTTCACATGGGTATTTCTGTATATTTGTTTACATTAAGAACTGAGTGCTACTCTACTTGCAATCAACCTCATGGCTAATCTGTATACTTGCACAGACAGGAACTCAAAAACTTTAGCATTATCTCTACTACTTCTCTGACCTTTTTCCTTTCAGTTGTGAATTACTGTCAGTTTGAATGGGTTTTCAGAAAAAAATGATTACAAAAAAAACCAAGAGGCCACAAATAAAAAAGAATTCATTTCTGTTGGTTTTTAATATAAAACTTCAATGGAAAAGTTTTCTTCTCATAATTTTAAATACCTTCTGATTGTCTTCTAGCATTTTATGTTGAAAAATAGAAATATACAGATAACTTCCTATTTATCCAGGATGATCAAAAGATTTTCTGCTTCAGCTTTGAAATATAACAGTTTCCACCGAATAGATTGAGGTGCTGACCTCTTTCCATGACTGTGTACTGGATATAGTCAGCTGTTTTGATCCACACATTTAGATCATTTTTAGCTGATACAAATTTTCTTCATTTGTCTTCGATTCTACTTTGCTTTTAAATGCTCTGATTTTCCTGCAAAGGTGACATAAATTAGTATCTTCCCTCATTAATTATTTAAACTTTTTTCTCTTTCTGCCTTTTTTTTCCTTTTTATTTAATTTTTATTTTATTTTTATTCCCTCTCTGCTTTGAAGAGCAGGCTTCAGGTTGTTCTCTGTGTCACTTCCACAGCCTGGGTTCTTGCCTCTCTGTATAGATTTTAATAGTATGAAAATAACTTCCTTTTCTATTTTTTCCATCTTACATGTTTTCATGTTTATTCAAACTATATTTTTTGGTTCATTCATCACTCAAGTCCTTCCTTCTGAAGGAGTTCTTCTTTTTCCCTAGTTCCTCATATTCAAAGACATACTTTTCTTTATGGTACTAATACATCCATTCTTGTTTGTTTTTTTGTTTGTTTGTTTGTTTGTTTTTTATCAAGGGTCTATTAGTATGGCTGTTTTCATTTAACCTTATCCAGACTCTGGCTTTGGACACGGTGAAGTATGTGGCTTTCTCTTGGCTGCATATGTGAAATCCTTCATCTGGGCTGAGGGTAAGGCTGTGGAATGAGCAGAGGTGGATGGATCTTGGAGTCTTGTTTCCTGAATCAGTGACTTGACCAAGATTATTCATCTTTATAAAATAGTAACAATAATGATGATGAAGATGCAAATAATAGTTAACATTTATGGAGTGTTAATTATATATCAGGCTTTGTGTCAAGTACTTCAGGTTCTACCTCATCCTAAAAAAAAAAAAAGGTTTGGCTTTTGCTGTTGTGTTATTGCTATTGTTGATGATGATGATGGTGATGACTTCAAATACTTAAAACTTCTTAGCTCCTCCAAAAGCAGTAAACTCAGAGATTTCATAAGATTAATAAAAAAATGTGTTACTCTGAGTTGGTACATAATTATGGAGAGAGGCACTGATGTATCAGTAACGGTATTCCTCAAAGGTACCAAGAATAGCTCCTGACACTCTAAGACGAGGAGCTGGATTCTGCTCTTCCCCCACTGAGCTAGTTGACATTCTACACCAGGTGACAATAAACAGGCACCTCCTAGGATGGAGGACTACCACAAGGGCAGACAGGACCAAGCTTACGAAGGAAGCTGTCTTGGGGGATAATTTAGCGAGACTGGAGTGGGAGAAGCTAGCTGGAGTCTTATGCTCCTCAGTCTCTCCATGTCTTCCATTTCCTGACCCTGCTGGTCTCCAGATTTACACAGTTTTAAATGATACAGAACAATCTCTGTTCCTGTCAGACGACAGTGGCACAGATCTCGCTGTCTCACAGAACCAATGCTGTGCTCTCTCTGCTGTGATATAAAATACAGAAAGCACAGATTTTTAAAGTCATCCTGCATGTACTAGTTATGTGATGATGAGATAAGCCTCTGGGAGTCAGGCAGGAGATCTCTTTTGCTCTCTGATTCAACATGGTTAGAGATATTCTCAACATTTTATGAATCTGTGTGGAAGCTTTAGTAAGAAGCTAAAGAAGCTGAGTCAGAAGTTAAGCCTGAATTGAGCACTTTGCATGCAATAGTTAATGGTTCAGATTTTGCTGGATATCTCAAAGGATCTGTCTTTAAGTTTTATCACTGTTACTCAAAACTGTATCTGGTTTAAAATGTTTCAAAGTTTTTATGTTTTATATATAAAATTTGACAAACTGCTTCTAAAATGTGTATGAAAATAAACAGATTTTTAAAAAAAGCAACCTTACAAAACATTGTAAAAACTTATTTTAAAGTTAAAATAATCAAGAAGACACTTTGGTATTGGCAAAAGTGAGACATACAGGTCCATATGATGGACCATAAGCAAGCATGCACCTATGACTATTGATATATATAGTATATCAAGTGTATATAACCAGCTGTATATCTATATGGAAAACAGATGAACATCAGCCTCTAACTCCCATGCTACACAGTATATCCACATGTAATGGAAAACTGCTCAGCAATAAAAGGGAATGGCTGCTGCCACTTGAGTAAATACCAAAGTGCTGATAAAGAAGCCATACAAGAATGAGCATATAAGGCAGCAATTATGAGCACTGGTCCAGGGATCCGGGTTGGACTGCCAGCACTTACACAGCGGCTCACAATCATCTCCAACGGCAGTTCCAGTTCATCTCCTGCACTAAGTAGCCAAGTTTTCAGAACGTGGTACTATTTCTATTCCACGAAAATCACAAGAGCCTTAAAAACATACCCAGCAGAATCGGCAATGTTTCTGAAGATACTAACTACAGGACGCAATCCGGTTTTTGGTTTATTACCTTCTCCAGTATTACCTTACCAGGATGACCTTTCTTCTGGCAAGATTATGGCACATTCTCTATGAGTTAGTAAAGAAATGCAGAAAAGAGTGAACAAGACTCCTCGGCAATTCATCTGACTGAGAGAAAAGACAGTCTCTGAGTACAGATTCTGAATCAGTGATTTCATGATCCCTACACCTTTCAATCATTTCCCCCCCTGCAGTTCTGACTGGGGTGCAGTTTATCTACAGGGGAAAGGACTGTTATAAATACCCCTACAGAAATAACCAATTTTCCTGGCTGATGGCAGGCACTGAGTGCTGAGATCACACTCTCTGGGTGTAGCTGTTAAATGTATGTACTCTGAGGTTCCACTTCACAAGCCTTGAGTCCTGCCAAGTGCTAAAGCTGGCCAGACTCAGATACCTTAGTTAAGAGAGGCTTACAAAAGAATGTGATAATTACCCTAAGGTATTCCGAATTCACTGACAGGAACAGATTTGTCAATAGAGACAGTTTACTAAGCACTATTAGTGTAAAACTGAATAGCAGAGAGTCTGAAAAAGTTTAATCAAGGAGTTCATCACAGAGTACAGACATCCTAGACACGATGAGTACAAGCACACAAATGAAGGACACGGAAAGCCTGAAGAGCTGTTTTTATGATGGCCAAGAATTCAGGTTGAACCTACAGTGGGGCCTTAGTGGCAGGAGGAGGAAATGGAATAATGCATTTTACACATTATGGTGAGGACATGGACCTGCAACATACATGTCAGAGGGTTAAGACCTAATCTACTGAAGGCAGAAAGTTATTATATGACTTAGGTGAACTAATCAAAGTGAAAATTTGTCAATGAACATGCATTGTAATTTCTACCCCCAATTATCTTCTTTTGAAACGACTGTTCATTATTTATCTTAATTAAGAGCAATGCCCCAGTGTCTGGAGCCTTCTTCCCTCTCCGTTGGACAGGTAACAGTGTGAGGGGGCGACTCCCAGATATTATCTGGGGCTGCCGAGACGACAGCAGCGGAATGCTTCTTATGCGGCACCAGAAACAACCCCTTACTTACTTAGAAAATATTGTTCTGGCTTGAGTATGGCTCAGTTCAGAAAAGGAACAGTCCAAGACAGCGAATTTTAAATCTAAAAATCCCCTGCATTAAGAACAGCCTAGCAAGTAACCATTGGGAGCCACAATTTACAAAACATCGGGGCATTAACAAGTGTGTGTGTGTGTGTGTGTGTGTGTGTGTGTGCGCGCACACGCGCGCGCGCGCGCAAATCTGCCGGTATGTGCTCATGAGTGTGAACATGGGAACAGAGACCTAGGTCAGCCTAAGGGGTCTTCTCAAATGCTCTCCACCACACATTTCGAGACAAGGTCTCTCACGGAACTTGCTTTGCTGGCCCAGCGGGTCTGAGATCCGTTCCTCCAGGCTGGGGTTAGAGGTGCATACCAGCACATTCTCTTGTCACCCAGGTGCTAGGGATCCGATCTCATGTCTTCAGACTTGAACAGTGGGCAATGAACCCACTGACCCATCTCCTCAGCCCTGCACTTGATGGGTTTGCTGTCCTCTCTCTCCTGAATACTACGGGGATGTGGTAATGTCCTGGGAGGATGGTGGGGACATGACACAGTCAAAGTACAGAGTGCATGCGGGAGAGGGGTGTGAGCCTTTAGTGGGACCAAAAATCAAAAGCATTTCAACAACAACAAAACAAGACACTGGCCTTTACTTCCACTTTATTAAATAAACACGAAAACAGACAAAGTCTCTGAAAATTAGCTTCATGTCAAACATCCCTCCAAATTCTTCACAACTCAGAAAAGCAAAACCTGCTGAATTTTTCTAGGTTCTTTGGCAGTGTTAGTTAAAAGGTAGCAAGACTCAAATTGCCACACACAAATCCTTGCTACAACTATTTCATTTGGCGTCACAGGAAAAAGGAAGAAAAAGGAAGGTGCTGGTAGACCTGCCTGGTATCTTACAACGCACTTTTTAAGCCTCTAAGGTGGAGAGAAAGCGAAGCTCGTCTAGAAGATGTGTGTGATGTTGCACTGTGCTTCGTTAGAGTTCTCACTGCTCAGGGTTGCCACAGTGCCCCGTGATGTCCAGCGAGCACTAGAGGCCGAGCCTCTACAGACTTCAGGGACTGCAGCCGGCCTGGAGGGAGCCCACTCTGCACTACAGAACTGTCCTCACATTCCAGCTGTGAGGAGGAAAATGACTGGCACTATTAGCTCGTAGCTGCGTACTGCAAGAGTAGTGCTTAGAAACACACACACTGAGGGGGGCGGACCTTAAAGGAAGAGGAGATTTTAGACACGGGCGGTCATTGTGAAAGGAATACAAAATACTTGGCTGAAGGAACAAACACATAGTGCCCGGAAGAGTGGGTCCAGGTGAACTCTAACCTCTGGGTTCTTAGGACTTCTGCATGGAAACTCTCTGTGGGAACCAACACATTCAACAACAAAAGAAAAATACAACAGCTCTTGAAACGCAACAAACTACAGTCTATTGATGTCAAGCCTCTGGGAAGTTTTCTGGAACTAGGGATGGTGTAAGTTCCATGTTGCATGGCTACTTTGTTTCAGGTACTACAAGACCTTAAAACAGTTAAAATTAAAACAAAGAAACAAAAGAACTTGAATAGCTAAGACTAGTCCCTGAAACCAACCTGTCCTTTCGCTGTGTGCTGGAAAGACAATATGTTCTTCTTTGTTTGAGTTATACTGTGACCAATTGAAAAGTCTCAACCTGATCTGTACAGTGAAAAATTGACACTTAAAACAGATTGGGCATGAGGAAAAATTAGGAACTTCTGGGCAAGTGAAATTATGAAACAGGGGAGCCTGCTTCCCACGGGACCTGATCCCACTTCCTGGGCCCCTCTTATATCATTCCTATGTAAGCTCATCTGATTGTGCCCTCCCCCGTGCTCAACCTAATCATATTCACATGAGCCCAAGCTCCACTTCCATCATCCTCCATCGATTCACCTCTGCCTACCACATCCCTGCAGGCTGTGGGCGGTGAAGAAGTAGGGAAAGTACTGGTCCTGTGTATATGAATAAAGTTCTGACCCATGAAAAAATTAAATTAAACCTACATTTGCCAAAAACTAGTTAGGACTTCATACAGGTCCTTTCATCTTTCACAATGGTTTTATAAGAACAGTGAGGAAGTTGACTAGCAATCTATAAACCTACACATGAAATTTTGCTGGATAACATTTCTATGATTGCTTTATACAAGATCACAGTAAAAAATGAATCCTGAAGAAATTATAAACAGAGGCTGGTGGGATGAAGCTGCAAATGTGGAGAGTTGCAGAGGTATCCAGTCCTACCTGGGAAAATGCAATGAGATGCAAGGAAGAGCCTGCATGGCTAGAATGGGTGCTGCTTGGTAGTGGGGCTACAGAAGTTGTGGCATTGAACAGAGCTCAGCAGCTGATGACGTGCCAATGAAAGCAAAGAACTGGGTACTGAATGGCATCTCAACCTACCTAATACTGCGACCCTCTAATATATGTTCTTCATGCTATAGAGACCCAATTTCATTGCTACTTCATAACTGTAATGTTGCTGCTTTTATGAATTGTAATGTAAACATCTCATATACATCATATATGATACATGACCCACAAAAGGATCACAACCCACAGGTTGAAACTGCTGACCTAAAACTAGTTGTGGAACTTGTTTGTAAGTAGTGAGCCATCCTGGGCTTTTAAACCACATTCATGCTTCATGACCGATTCGTGTATATGGTCAGAGAAAAGCACAGGAAAAAAGGAGACAATTATTAGGACCCAGGCAAGAAATCATGTTTAGAGAATGTGGTGGTTTTGATAGGAATGGCTCCCATGGGCTTGTATGTTTGAGGGTTTGCTTTGTAGCTGGTGGAACTGGTTAGGAAGGATTGTGAACTGTGGCTTTGTTGGAGAAAGCCTTAAAAAGCCTATGCTGTTCCCAGTGAGCTGCCTCCTCTCTCTGCCTTATGCTTGGGGATAAGGCGCTACTGCTCCAGCACCATGCTGGCCTGCCTGCTACTATGCTCCCTGCCATGATGGTCATGGACTCTACGACCCTCAGGAACTGTGAGCCCCAAACTAAATGCCTTCTTTTATAAGTTGCCTGGGCCATGGTGTCTTTCTGCAGCACTAGAAAGGTAACTAAGACAGAACTCACACTAGGGTAACAGAATTGAGAACTCAGCACCCCCAAAGAAAAATATGTAGGTATGAAAGGTGGTCCCTAAAAAAGTCAAAAGTTTCTTCAAGCAAAAGTGACTGGGGAGACTATGGTGGTGCTAAGACTCTTACAAAAGAGAGCAAACCAAATACGTAAACAAAGAGCATGAATTTGATTTTGAAAATATGACATCTGAGTTACCGATGAGACAGTTGAAGAAGCAAGTTCAACATGTTAGGAACCAAGGTCTGAGACACGAGGGGATGAATCTGCCCCATTGGTACCTTTTCCCAAACAAAAAGGGAATGCAGTCTGAAAACTCATAGGAGGTACTGCAAACAGAGGATGAAGGCAAAGGATCTCACTAAGAAAAAAGCTCATTATAAAAACTTAAGAGAACACCAATTCCTGGACTTCTAACAGAGATATTATTTTCAAAAGGAAGAGGCAAGTTTTAACACAGAGTATATGCAAATCAACATATTACAGAATGTGGGTCAGGCATGGTGGCTCCCATTGTAATTCCAGCACTTGGTGGCTGCTACAGGAAGACAGCTAACATCACAAAGCAATCTGGGCTACAGAGTTAGAGCCTGTCTCAAAGAAAACAAAACAAAGCGTATATAAGCTGGAAGAGAATGGAGAAAAACCACTTGGACCCAGCTCCTATGAAGTCATGAGTTCAAGAGACTCACTCAATGAGAACAGAAGCCTAGTTATAGAGCTGATAGCCTTTCAGTCCAGTCAAATAAATAAATAAATGAAATGAAAAGATAAAAGAATAAGAAGAGAGGAGCTTTTGGTGGGGAAGCTTGTCTGAAGGACGAGGCATAAGATTTTATAAGCGTCAACATGAAGAAAGATATAAGAAGAGTTAGAAAAAATATAGACAGGTTTAAAAGGAATGGAAAAGTTGGTGGCTTCAGAAGGTAGGAACACCATGGGAGGCAACTGGGAAAAAATATTTATACAGTGTCAACCTGAAGGTCTAACAGATAAAGTCTTGCCAGGAGAAAAGTTGCCCAATCACCAAAGAGAGATTGCAGTTATTCTCATGGCAATATTAAGAGCTTTGCAACAACAGTGTACCTGTCTTTCAATGCCAAGAGACATGCAACAGACCCACTGCCTAAAAATGCCAATTCTAGCATAACACAAACTGGAAAACAATGGCTTCTTTTGCCTCCCCTACAAAACCTATCCTAACTTTCCCTATTCCACTCTTTGTCTACTTCCCTTCTCCCCTGTATCTTTCCTTTGCTTTCTATATCCAGAAAAGTATAGTACAAAATAAAAAAAAAGATATATTTGATTCCACACCAAATAGCTCTTTCTATGTGAAGCTGTCTTGATCAATAAAGTTGAAGAAAAATTGTAATTTTAAAATACTACAGTATACTCATTTTTATGAAACACATGCAATTATCCAGGTGTTCTGTCTGTTTCTTGCAAAAGGTATGGAAAAAGCTGAGTTTGTAAGTTGCTTTACCTGCACAGTGTCCTCATGACCTCGTACTGATTGTAAAAGACAGAGCTTGATTCAGAAGAAAACTGTCATTCTATACCTTACGCTCTCCCAATCCCTGCAATGGTTAGAAACACTATTCCACAACTTTAGACTAAAACACTTCAGTTGACACAGTAAACAAAATTTAATCCCCATTCAAAATATTTTATGTGCTTCTAGACGAAACTTGGAAAGGCAAGGTTGAAGTATAATTCATATTGGGCAAAAGTCTGTGACATCTAGCCTAGTGTCATGCACAAAATAGATGCTGAGTAAGTGTCTACCAGATGAATTTTTTACTTATGGCCAACTTACAAATTTGTGAGTGTGGAATGATATATATTCCCAAATTTTCAAGGGGAGGTGGGTGCTTCTGCTACTCATTGTTAGCTTACTCAAATCCACAACCTCATTGTCTAGAAGGTACTGTTTAATCCTGAACTTGATAGCCAATAGTAATTGATACTACTTGTGCTTGATAAGGTAAGTGATCGAGGTGAATGAAGAAATGGGGAAAGCTCTCCTTTCCTTAGGATCTCATGGGACAGCTCTAAGTTATCTTTCTTTGAACAAATTAACTATTATAAGCAATCAGGTCAACTTCATAGTAAAGGCCCGGCTTGGTGCTGGCTGTCATGTGCTCCAATGTTTGAGGAGTGGGTTACATATAAGTACCAGGATGTAGCCTCTAAAAATTAGTAGTTGAAGGTTAGACACCCTTATTGTTTTTTCAGAATAACTGGTGCACAAATACTTCCCTCATCTACTTCTCCTTTAGCCTTCATCCTACTCCAACTTTGAAAATTTGAAGACTTTATTAAGCGTAATGTCTCCAAACAAGAAGAAAAAGAACAATGTTTCTGAAGCAAATCTACCAAGAAAAAAGATTCTTTGATTTTTGACTGACAAAGTGCTAATTTTTAAATTACTTAAAAGCTTTACCTATATGTTAGCTTTTAACCACTATTAACTATTCATTTCAGGACCTTTCTATTTATTCTTTCGTGAATAGATAGTTTGCTTATAGTTTGTTGTGCTCTTTATTATATTGAACCACAGTTTACCATTATTCACCAGTATTATTAAACAATATGCTTTCTCTCATTTAAAAAACCCTGACTGACAGAAATAAATGAGGATACAAAAAGAAGTAAGTATGGTACTTTTAAAAAATACGTCATGATTTTAAATATCAAAGGAAGTTTTCTTTTTCTTTGACCGCGAGAGCCTAAAAACATCTGTTTATGAGAATAGCAAAGAAAAACATGGTTCATGATTTCAACAACTATTAGAAAGTGTTATGTATACTCTAAAATATGAAGTTTAAAAACATAATGTAAAAGGTTGGGCCAGCCTGGGCCTCAGTGGTCCCAGCAGGTACCAAGGACCACCGAGGTGCTGACCATCTTCTCAGGCCATGATGCTTCTTACTAGTTTGTGGCACACACACCCTGACACACACACACACAGACACACAGACACACACACACTCTGTGGCTGACCTCAATTGTGGAATCTATAAAATATGTTTTAGGAATGATAAACTTCAAGTTTTGCCTGACTTAAACAATTCCTAAGATTCTTCATTCAATTTAATTATTCAGTCATTTCTATCCTTGCTCCAGAGGAGGGATTCAAGGTAGTTAACTTAAGCTCACACAATATATGGCTCTAAGGGTCCTAGAACGATATAACGTTAAGTACAGTGCAAATGTCAACACACATGCACACCAAAAAATGTACACACTCCTGCAAAATAGAAAAGTATGAAATTAAACTGTAAACCCATTCATTCCAAACAAGAAAGTTCTGGCTAATGCACTTTGAAACACTTCAGAAAGTTACATCTGAAAATTTATAGGTCTTGCTCTTGGATTCAACATTTCTTTACTGCCAGCCAAGGGAGCATGCCACACAACTACAGCCTTCCTAAACTCTAAACGGACACATCAGCTTGGAACAAAGGTTCCGACTTCCAGACTGAGCTTCCAGATTGCTGTTTTCTCTTGATGCTCTCCCATCCTGCAGTGAACAGGTGAATCAGCTGAAAAAGCTAGAGGATGACAGCCCAAGGAAGAGTTGTGAAATGACACAGCATCCTGGGGCTAATTTCAGAAGACTGTGACCCAATGATGCACTGTTTACAAGTGGTGGTGTTTGGACACGCAATCAGACCTTGGCCCAAGTCATTTGGCAGTTTCACGTAGAGCTCACCAGGGCTGCTTACACAGTCAGATCATCTTTGGACTTTTATTTTCCAGCGAGTAGAAATATGTAATCTCAGATTTGGTCACAAGCAAAGGAAAGACACAAGATTACGACAATAAAGCGGCCAGATGGCTTCAGTGAAAGCCAGCAAGCCAAGCCTGTCGAGCACTTCTCCTTGTATTGCACCTCAGCTGTGGAAAGAACAGGCACCTACGCCCCTTAAGAGAGAACCAGAGCAAAACCTCACGTTACCAACAGGTTGATGAGCCTCCATGAAGAACATTTAAATGCTTTTATAAATTACAAGCACCAAGGAATGACTTAAATACTTTAAAAATGACAACTTCCAAATATCCCTTCTCTTTTATTTGCTTGTACTTAAACACTAATCCCAAATGAAAAGCACGAATTCTCAAATAAAGACCCATTTATCCATCAAAGTCCACAGTCCAGTGGGAAGGGCACGGGGGGTTAGCAAGAGGAGAGTGGGGAGGTGGGAATGAAGAGCAAAGTATAATGACATGTATGAAAAGGCCACAATAAAACCAATTAGTTTCATATTAACTTTTAAAAAGTAAATATTTAAAAATGCTGTTCATTACAAAAAAGCAGCTCAGAATCAGTAAGAGAGTAGAATCTATGTCAGCCGGCCAAGCTAGGTGTGTATGTGTGTGTGGGGGGGTTGCTCTTGGGCTGACAGATACAGGGCTGTGCCTGCTGGGGAGACCACTTGCATGGCAATGGTCGGGAGCTTCCGTGCCACCTCCTCCCAAGCTGTGGGAACCACAGACTGGAACAGACAGTGGCAGTTCCACATCTCTTGGTGGAAACACCACAGCAATGCAAAGCTGTGGGGCATGGAAGCCGCCATTGGAAGAAGCAGTGTGTGTGGCCAGGATCAGTCTCCCCAACTGAAAATTCAGGCGCTAGTCTGAATTTTCCCACAAATGGACTTGACTGCGCCTCCTGAGACATTGAGTCTCTGTAGGGAGATTTCATGGGTCAGCCATGGCCAGAACTGAGCGATGAAGACAGCATCCAGAACAATTCTCCTGAGTCCCCAATGCCTGAACTGCTGACAGTTTATACCAGCTGAGTATAAGACAAGAACCTTAATAAGTTCAGGGCTCTTGTATTTAAAACTGAAAAATACTACCTACCTCCAAAAGCCTGGTTTATTTCAAAATATTGTAGAATATGTTTCTGCTTTTATTAAAAACTTTTAATATAGTAAGAGACGCTATCTCCAAACAAAACAAAAATTCCTTTAATAAGCTCTACAACAATGCCCCTATGATGATGTGCAAAAAGCATGATAAATGATGGTCAAATAAAATTCCAATTTTAATTTCATTATTTAGAGTTAATTCAAATGAACTCTAACACCTTAAATTTCTTGACAGTTATGAAAATAAACTTTTTCCTCGAGGAAACTTGAAAGTGTGGGGGGGAATGATGTGTTCTACCTAGTTTCTGTTTGTTTTCCTTATTAAAAACAGAAAAATTAAGAAATTCTACATGGTATGTAGCAAAAAAAAAAAAATTAACCAATCTTCTAGGCAATCCTGCCATTACATAAGCACACAAAGGTCACCTGCCTGGCTGTGCTCAGCTTCAGCAGACAGCATGTGGGTAGGCAAGCCTCTGCACTTGCTCAGAAACTCTGACTCGCTACTTCATTAACTTCAAGTTGTCGTTCAGACACAAACAGCACAGCCTTTGTTTAGTCTGGCTTTTAAGACTTAGCAACCATTTTCTTCTCATGATCTTTTTTTTTAATATTTTCTATTTTCTTTTATTTTTGTAAAATGTATAGAGGCTTTTAAAACGTTGGTTTTTAATTTAAATATTTTATCTTCTGCTCTCAGTTTGTTGCATTTGCAAATTTATCATGAGAAATCAACTCAGTGAAAATTTTAAATAGGTATCAAAAATTAGTACTTTTACCCCTGCTCAGGTATAGCCCATGGCAGCTCAGTATCCAAGTGGCTTCCCTAGTAAGGGGAACAGGAACTGTCTCTGGTATGAATAGCTCTTTGACCTCCCCACCTGCTGTGGAAGGAGCAGCCTAGCTAGGCCACAGAGGAGGATATTGCAGCCAGTCCTGATGAGACCCTGATAAGCTAGGGTCAGATGGAAGGGGAGGAGGACCTCCCCTAGCAGTGGACTTAGAGAGGGGCAGGGAGGAGATGAGGGAGCGAAGGTGGGGTTAGGAGGGAATGAAGGAGGGGTCTACAGCTGGGATACAAAGTAAATAAACTGTAATTACTATAAAAAATTTAACAAAAAATTAGTACTTTTAATTGTCAGAGACTATAATACCTATTGAATTAATACTTTCATCTTTGGAGTATATAACCTGTAATGAGGTAGTATTTTTATCATTGGAGCATATAATATTTTGCCAAACAATATAATTTTAAGCAGAATAAAATTTAATGTGTGTACAGACAAATTATTTTTCTAAGCAAAACATGGATATAAGTTTTAAAACAAAAAAAATTATTTTTTTATTTTGTATTTTACCTAGTATACTGATTTACCGTATGTCTTTAAACTAATTTTAGGAGCAAATTAGTCTATTTTCCTGTAATTTGGGGGTTCTTAAGGTATTTCAGCTTATTAGCCAGGCATTAGGACTTCAGGGCAATTGAGGCCCGGAAAACCTCAGGTTCTGACTTTTTGCACTGAATGGTTTGTTCTAGTGAAATGGCAGCTGAGATTTTTTGGAGATTTGGGGTTTGTTGTGTTTTGCTTTTGTTTTTGTTAAGAATGTCTTTGGAACATCCTTTTAAGAAAATCACAGATACAATTAAAATTCTTATGATAGCAAAAGTTTAAAATTGTTCTTTATGTTAATTTTATACTGTCTTCTCATGAAAAGAAAAACACTCTTAAATTAAAAGCAGAACACTGTATTCAGGATGTGCAGAACAAACCCCCTAGGACAGCCAAACTGCACAGGAGCGGTCTCAGATCTGGCACAGTCCACGCCCAAAACTGAAGCGCACACACACCTTACACTGAAGGCAGAGCACGCAAAAATCCCCTTCGAGAAACATAAATCCACGAGCTTCTTTCTTAAAACAGGGTAGATAAGTTGTAAGAGTACAGAAACGGCTATCAGTTTTTGTTTTGTTTATTAAAAATTGGTTAGAAGGTTTATAGCTTTCAAATGCCTAAAAGATATACAACTAAGCGTGTGTTTGAATCAGCTTTTAAGTCCAACAACAAAAATGGAAACCTCAGGACTCAGGTGAACACTGCCCTTGGAGGAATGCAGTTACCTACGGCCGCAGAGGCCTGCACACAATCACATCTTGTCCCAGTCCCACCGCCTGCCAGAACAAAGCAGGCAGCTGACCAATTATGGGTGTTGATCTATACAGGGACCCTTTGTTCTCCAACAATGTCAGGGTCACACGTCCGGGGACACATATTTACCTGGAGGATTCTTGGCAGGATCGTTGTGGCTTGGACTTCCTGATTGTCCAGAATCTGTAAAGAAATCACAGAATATGTTTTCTTTATAATTTGTTTTGAAAGAATTTCACAATACTAAGAAGGACTTAGGAAAAAAAATTAAGGTACAACAATGGGCTGAAGTGTTTAAATAAAGCATACTTTCCCAAGCCATTCCAAAGCAACATTTTATTCATCAAACCAGATAAATGTCTATACATATTTCTTCGTGAAAGGGAACAATTACTCGTCTATAATGCTTTGGGGTGGAGGAAGGTTTTCCTGAGATGAGGTCTGGCTGTAAAGCCACTGAAACCATTTGAGGGTTAGGCAAATATCAAGGCCAAGATAGCAGAAATTTGAAATAAAGCAGATACTGTCCCTTAAAAGACACAATCTAAATATAATTAAGAACACTTTTAAAAACCTGAAAAATCTGCCTTTCTTCAGAGATGAAAAGGCACAAAAACAAGAGCCTTCTCTTCCAGGCTTTCACAGGCATGTTCGCATACCCACTCCAGTAATCCCCCAGCCTACTGGATCCCAGCCCAGTTCTGTCTGCATCCCATAATAGCAATCGATTTGCAAACACCAGGAAAAGCATAAATTACTAGGTAGAAAACCAACATGGCTTTGCGGAGAGCAAATTGTTGGATCAATTTAATCTCCATCTGTGAGATACAGACAGACTCTTAGATAAGGAAGAAGAGGCCGCCGCAGTCATTCAGAGCAGCCCAGGCCATGCCATCCCTCACCAGCACCCCAGAAGGGGCTCAGAGGATGGCACTGTCAGCCAGAGTGCCTGTCCTAACCAATCCACACTGCTATGTCTGGCTCACTCCTCTCTCCCGTGGATCCTCTGCATTTATTTGTGTCGTCTGCCCTGGGTTCTTATACACTTACTGGCAGAGAGTAGCTTAGAAATCTTTTTTTTTTAATTGGTTCTAGCATTTAGGTTTTGTCACCACAGCTACACTGCCCTAGGAAGGAAGGGGCAGAGAGCCTGTCTACCTCTTTGTCTTCCTGGGGCTGTTCATGGCCTGAACACACCAGGCTTGCAGTACATGCCAGAGGAATGGATGGCTCAGATTCAGCAGCCTTCTTTGCTTGCCTACAAAAAGGCAATTTTGAGCACAATAGTGAATCTCAACAAAATGTGGTACTGGCAGTGTCACCAACTGCCATAAACACACAAGTCTCTTCCTCAAAACCTTGCCCTTATACTTGAGGCAAGGAAGGGATTGAATTAAGCAGAAACCCAAACTCTTTTTGTTTTTTATTAAGGTCATTTGGTTATGTCAGGTAAGTGATTAACTTGCTGCAATTGTTCTTAAACTCTTGAAGGTAGGAACACCCTGTTAGTCTATTTGTGTATAAAACTTAGTTATTTGTTTCTGCCTTTGTCTTCTGCTTCCTAGGTCAGGGTTAACGGTGAGGAAGAATGTAATCCCTCTATCCCATTTCCTTGTTGTTGTTGTTTTTTTCCTCCTTTGCTCTAGAGTGTGTGTCATGAAACCTTAGCAACCTTGTTTTTGTGATTCCCACAGTATCTTCACCTTGCTTCTGACTTTGTAAGATGGAGGGAAAGAAACTGGAAAGGGATCTGACTGCCCTCACTGTCATCTCCTGCAGCCAGAGGCCCAGTTCTCATCTCCAGGACCTTTTTCTACTACTTTTTTCTGGAAGCGAGGCAAGACTGGATGACTTACAGCTTAATAGAAGAATTTTTTTTTCTTTATTCCTTTCAAAGAGAATGCAGGACTGGCCACTTTTCAAACCTAGAACATAACAGTTGCAGTAAAATGTTACACTGTTTCGTTTTGCTACAACTCTGCTGTTTCTACTTTTGAGTTCCTCTGGTGTCTGTTACACAAGCTGCCTGACAGGCTACCTTTTCAAGGAAGCCTAGCCTGTTGAGATTCCGACTTACAGAGTCAGACTCAAAGGCCAGGCCCTCCAGTTTTTCTCTTCCCTCGCTGGAGCTACTTTATAGGTACAAAGCTCTACAACAAGCAGCACATCTAGAAACAGCAAGCTGGGAGAAGGCTGCCAGGTGCCATGAGCAGGAAAGCCGCACAGCAGCTTTCTCTGGACTTCAAACCTAAGCCTTATCAGCTTTGGCTACAGTGACTACAAAATGGCATCTAGCACCTTCCTCATCTCTGCTGCCGAGCCGGTGTCCAGCAGAATAAAAAGCAGTGTCTGGCCTGAGAACCTGCTCACTTGCCAAGGGTGCACCCCTCATTTCCACAATGTCCCACCTCCCACTGGAACAGTCTTTCTCCCTCTGCCCCTCCCCATCTTATGTGTGTTAAAAGTTACATTCTCCTTTTATGTCTAAAAACTGCAGATCAATGTCTTCAAGAAGAAAAATATTCACTTCAGAAAACCACTCAGAATACCATAAGAATTTCGGGACTGATGAATAACTGTCACAAGCTTGTTTTCTACAACGAACTGGTCTGTCCACTACCCCCCAGTGACAGGTTTTCCTTCATGCTGTAAAACCTGTACCTTCTCATGAAGCCAAATAGCAAATACCGTGTCCCCCAAACACAGATGAGGGCTCCTGAGAGAGCAAGCAACACATTCACTTTTTAAACTGTGAACTCTAACACTGCAGTCTTCTCCAATGTCACCTTAGATCAGTCACTTAATTCCAGTTGCTGGAGAGGGAAATAACCAGGGAGCCATAGCTGGCAGAGAACCCAAGAATGAACTGTTATTGTGGTTGACTTCAGAGAAGGAATTTTTCAGACCACATCTAAAACCCCCGCAAATCACCACCCAGGTCAAGTTACTCCAGACTCAAAGGTTTCATTAACCACTTCCATCACTCCGTTCAAATCCCTTCGTGTGTGTGTGTGTGTGTGTGTGTGTGTGTGTGTGTTTGTGGATAAGGGGGGTTATGTTATACTGAATACTGGCTCTGTTCCTCTCTAGTTCACGTGACCTTGTACAAAATTGGTTAGCTTTAGAACCTTGTGCTTCAATCATAAAAGCTGCAATAATAAAGCCTACCTCAGAATCGCCACAAAGACTGTGTCATACCAAGCATGAAGCTCTGGTTCAAGTACATTCTTTACCATCAATAAATACATAAGAGATATTATTAACTAATAGGCACTTTAAAACACCTAAGATTTTTAATGGACTAACTCTGGGGAAGAAAGATAGAAAAGGAGGAAGTTGGACTCTGTCCATAGTGGTGCAGTACCTAGAAATATCAGCTTCGGGTCTCTGCACACACATACGCACCCCAGAATGCCCATGTCAATGCCTTGATCCCAGGCCCCTGAAACAGCGGTACCAGAGCCCTGCCCTGAGCTTTAGGGAGAGGCCATCAAGATGGAGATACAAGCAGCTGCTGCAATCGTGCAATCGTCTACCTGGAAGCTTACACCTTTAAGAGGTGAGGCTGACAGGATTAGGGTTAGGAGCTGCCCAACACGCTGTGTTTTGAGTCCAGGAAGATTTTGAAGCCACAAAGAACAACACAGGAGGCCCTGGACGGTGACAAACCAGTCTTCCCACCTTCTCCCCACCCTCTGTTCTCTAGTTCTTGGTCTGAATCTGTATTTCCTATATGTCTTCTCCTTTGGGTTTGACTCAACATAATTTGGGGGCAAATTTGACTTTGTATTACTTCTTTGTGAAATTCTCTAGAACTCTTCAAGACAGAACTCCTACTCCAGATGCAAAGGCCCTTTTGCCTCAGCCTCCCTGGTGGCTAGGATTACAAGTGTGTGTGTAGAAGCCACTCAGCTCTCTCTACTCACAAGTATAAATCCAAGCATACTAGTTATTCTTTTGGGAAAAAGAAAACTGAATGACAAAATCTCTAAATTGTGATTTTTACCATGGCTACTTCTGTTCCTTGGTGAAGGACTCATATGCCTTCATGGCCTACATAGCCATGACCCAGTTTTGTTTTGTTTTTTCACTCCCCTTTGGAAGGCAGACCACTCAGTCTGGCTCCTCTAACCCAACTTCACCTAAAGATGATACAGTCTGACAGAAGACCTAGAATGCAGCTCTACTAGGCCCGAGCAAAGTGGCTCCCTGTGTGCCCTGTTCAGATACCTTGCTTCTTACTGTGTGATGCAACCCTGAAATCACATAAAGCCAAGTGATCCTGCAGTAGATTAAATGTTTCGGGGAACCTGACCTGACCTTCTCCCAACTTCCCTCCTCCTCCCTCCCCACATTGCTATGTATCAGCACATCCCAAGTCACTTTCAGAACTCAAAAAAAAAAAAAATCAAAACAAAAGCATGTTTTCCATACATGTTGAGAATTTTGCTACTATCAGGTGAAGGTTGTTCACTCCTGGGTAATGCTAACGAGATGTGGTTCCGAGTCAAATTTACTGTCCATTCCCACCACCAAAAAACAATGTTTTTTAGATAATCTGGTAGAAGTCCAATAAAAGTTTGTCCAATATAGATATGGTGACAGTAAAAAATGACTTGTGAAGTGGTAGTCACCGGCAGTGACTCTGAGGCAGGCATGACTAACTGCTGCTCTCTGAGGTGAGCAGGAAACCTGAGCCGCTATGGAGCTATGACAGTCAGCCAGTCAAAATCCTGCAGCAGCACTGCTACACAAGCTGGGCAGCGTTTGACACCCAGCAATACTTGCTATATTTCTACGAGGTTCACAGAGAACTAACAGTCATCTGTTTATCTGCTTATTTAGTGCACGGACATGAGCTCAAACAACATGGCACACATGTGGAGGTAGAGTGGGGTTTTCGCCTTCGACCTTTCACATGTGTTCTGGGGAATGAACTCAGGTCACCAAGTTTGTGCCACAAGTACTTCTATCTACTGAGCCATTTTACAGGCGCTAATTTCTGTTTATACACACACATATACATATATACATAAACATATAATATTTGTTCGTGAAGCTCAGAAGTGACCTAGTGTGCTAGGAATGCACATATTAAAAGCTGAAAGCTTTGGGATGGAGGAACGGGAAAAGGCAGATGGGGAACATCAGGTCAGAGTCGTGGAAGAAGGCAGGGCTACTAGAGGTATGGTGACAGACCACTCAAAAAGCAGGAAGAACTGTGAATGTTTTCACCATAAAGAAATGCAGAAGAGGAAAGAGACATGTCAAAACAGATTTAAGTGTTACAAAATGGATACATGTGGTGACAGAGTCATGGTACAGCCCCACAAATATGTGAAACTTGCATTTGTATGTATTAGTTTCAACATTAATTTCAACTAAGAAGTTAATGCACTCTAATACAATAAGCATATATGAAAAAGAGACAGCTTCATTATTCTTAAGGAAGGGGCCAAGGTTACATCACAAAAGACATCAGATGGAGGTGACCCTTGGAATAGTATCATAAATATCCAGACAGGAGGTTGTGGGGCACATCTTTAACCCAGCACAGGCAGCTTGGTCTTCAGAGTGAATTTCAGGACAGCCAGGAATACACAGAGAAACCCTGTTTCAAAACACAAAACAAAACAAAGACAAACAAAACAGGAAAGAAAGAAATAGCTTGACACAAGTCTACCAACAAATACACAGTCCGTACTTCTCTCTGCTTCCAAGGTGATCTTTATAAAACTCAAAACTAATTAAGCTGAAACCTTTGTATTCCGTGCAGCCACAAAAGAACTCCAAAGGTTTTCATATGCATCAAGGCACCTTGACTTGACTTTTGCCAATACCTGGCTGTGTCCCTTAGCTCCTGTCCTCCTGTATTTGTGTGAGGCTTGGCCTATCATGTCACCTCTTTGCTCATTCTGATGTCTTCATGATCAGTCACCCTTTTGGGGCATCTGATCAATGTGTGGCTTATTTGCTACCCTATCTCTCAATGTTTGGGCTAATAACAGCAGTGCTTAGTTATACCCATCGCTCAGAGAACAGGCGGTTTATGAAGTAGAGACGTGCAGAGCATGCTACTCCATGCAGACAAGACCACCTAAGCGGGGAGGAAGAAAAGGGGGCATGGGAGCCAGTCCCACAACTCAGGTATGAGCTAAGGTAAGCCTTAGCCCTGTTTCCCTAATTCTAGACTGGACATTTGGATATAGGAGCAGGGATGGGGGGGGCTCACGAGCACTTTCCTCAGGAACTGATTATTGGGTCTCACCAACAAAGGGAAAAGTGGTTTGTTTGGGGTCAGGAAGCAAGCAGGGGACCAAGGAATGACTGGACCTGCAGCCTTCCAGGACCTCATTTTACTCTAGACTAGAGCCTCAGCCAGAAAATAAAGTGTCCTTGGGTGTGGTGTCATGAGTCTGTAAACCCCAGCTGGCAATAACGCTACCAGCACACATTACAAGTTCAAGCCCAGCCTGAGATAGACACTGAGACCCTGTCTCAAAGAATGAGAAAGAGGTGCACAGACACACATGCAGGCGAATACTCACACACAGAAAATACTATAGACAAGTCATCTTCTATAAAAATTTAAAAAATGAGAAAAGAAGAAAGAAGGGACTGAATTTTAGAAGGACAACTTCAATTTACAGTCATTTTGGCACGAAGAAGGGACAGACCAAGGTAAATTATAGGCACTCTTCCTGCTCTAAAATTATATGGTTGTACAACAATATAGCTTTTATACTGAAGGATATCAGAAGAGTAAATGAAACCCAAACTTTAACCTGTTAGCCTACAGATAGCCTCCTGCTTCAACTAAAATTAGTCATCGCATGATAAAGGCCCCTTTGTCATAGTCCTTTGCCTTAAGCAGGTGAAGAAAAAAGAAAAAAAAAAAAAAAAGCCAGTCCATTGTCAGCTACAGAATAACAGGGGATTTCTTAGGGGATAAGACCAGTTCTCATCTCTTTAAAATACCATTCATTTTATAAATACACTAACCTCCCTCCCTCTCTCCCTTTCTCTCTCTTTCTCTGTGAGTGTGTGGGTGGGTGTGTATCATAACAAAAGGAAGTACTAAAGGAAAAAAATGAAGATGTGAAAAGAAGAAACTTCAAGAAGAGGATGCAATCACATATTTAAAACCAAAGCAGCAAAGAGATAAAACCATGCCTGCTTTTCAGGACAGGAAGAGAACTGTCCTCAGAACAGAGCCCCTGCCCATCTTGTTCCATCCCAGGCCTGCGGAGACCCTAGAAGACTGACTCCCTAGTAGACAATAAATTGCCTTTACATAATCACAGGCAAATACTATATAACATGGGCCAGGAATATTTTGCCCTTCAGCATAGCTAAAACACTACCCATTTAGAAGAAGGCTGCTTTGTTGGTAGAGGTTGCATAAAACTATAACTTTATGATATTTTCTTTCCCTCCTATTAAATTTTTATTAAAATAAGGCAAAGATACATAGACAAACTGAGTGACTTCCTGCTTCTAGAGAGCCCATGAATATGGGGGAAATCTTTCTCTCTCCCTGCCTTCCCCTTTAGGCTTTTGTCTCTCTACCTCACTCCCCCTGCCTGAAACCCTGAAACCCTCCCATTCCCCTAGCTTCTGAAAGGCACATTCTATTTGAAGTTTTCCCTCCCTCCTCCCCAGGTCTCCCTTTCTCTGTCTCTTCTCCATAACACATTATCTATTTGAAGTCCCATCACTGCACAGTTAGCTAACAATCTATGCTGTGCTGGCTCTGCTACTTTGTGATGGAATGCCTGACATGTTTTGCTGAATCTGTACCTCTCTCCCTTAAACCCAATGTTGAGCAAATGGGACATCAAACAACTCTGAATACTTCTGGCAGAACTGAAACAGTATTTGTGAAAGATGGCTTCCTCCACATGCTAAACCAGGCACCCCCACCAACACTGCTACACTTCTGAAGGCCTGTACCTTTGGCTCCCCCTTTCTCTGGCCTAAGACTCACCCCGGGGATATAATTTAGCAAAATGCATAGTTTGAAAAGATGTTACTTATTTAACAAAAGATAACCACAGAGCAAGGCATTGGGTGCACAGCATCCTCTGTTTCTGCTCCCTCACATACCACCTTAATTCTGTCGTTCAGCATTCTTATAAAGAACTGCTTTTCTGGCTGGATGCAGTGGCGCATGCGTTCAATCCCAACGCTCAAGGAGGCAGGGGCAGGTAGACATCTGTGTCAAGGCAGCCTGGTCTACAGAGCGAGTCTAGGACAGCCAAGGCTACACAGAGAAACCCTACCTCAACCTTCTACACACACCCCTACCCCCCTGCCAAAACAAAACAACCTACCTTTTTTTTTTTTTTGCTTAACAGCAAGAATAAGTATAAGGCCTCACTCACATCCCAAGGATTAGAAAGATTTGTTTGACTGGAATTAGCCAAAGCTCAGAGTGCTGAACCAAGTGTAAAGGGAGAAACACCGCAGGAACACTGGAGAACAAAGTAGGCATGCCCACCACAGGAGCCCGGGCACAGGGGCAGAGCTGTAATATCGCATGGCCATCACAACACTCCCGAGGGAAGACCAGGATGATCAGTCCCCATCTCTGCCCCAGGATTGTCTGCTGAAGCAGAGGGAGACCAATAAGGCAGGGCTCCCACCAGCCTCACCTGGGCTTCTGCTTGAGGTCTTTAAAGTACAGAATGCAAAGATGCCATTCAAGACGCCATTCCGGTCATTGTCAAGATTGCTAACTTTCTACAGTGTGTTTTCAATTAAGTAAATAAAATGTGGTAATTAAATCAAGATTGCATAATATGTTTTTGATTTGTAATCTCATTTAAATTAATTAACTGACTCAATCCTTGTTTAGTTTTTAAACTGGCCTAGTTATGGAAAGAGTCCCCGGGAGCAAATCCAGTTTTCTATCTTTAAAAACAAGGCAGAGCAATCTGGCGTACTTAAAAATCAAGTTGAACACACCAGCATAATGTAAACACAGAGGCAAGAGTGTTAGTGCAGAGAGGGAGGAGTTCTGTGGCATGATGTTGACTGAAAAAAAATAGTTCTCACACCAGAGAGAAATAAACTAAAACATTATTTATTCAAAACATTTCTTTCCCAATTTTATGAAGATTGCATGTTTGTTGGGAGCAAAACATTTCCAGCTGTATTTTAAGTTTCCAAAGAGAGCTGTACAATTTGTAATCTTTCATAAACGCGGCCCATATCTCACAATACTCCATGAACACGCACTTTGTACTTCAAGGAACAATTCACCGGTGCAATTTGTCAAAAAAAAATAAATAATAAAAAAAATAAACGAAAAAACAAAACAAAACAAAACTGGCCAGATCCAGGAAGAGATGAGACGGCCATACTTGCCTCCATCTGGGAGATATTTTGGATTTCAACGATAGCACATAATATGTTCTCCCCCACTTGGTAGCTGAGAATCTTGCAGTGAGAAAGGTATATTGAACAAGCTGGAAATGAAAAGCAGAATGGCCGGAGACTCAAAAGCAAACCACGAAGAACTTAAAACTCAAAGAGCAAATCAATGTTAAGAACTTAAAACTCAAAAAGCAAATCAATGTTCAAGTCCTTGTTCTGATATTCATAAAAATTTTTAATTTGTGAATTAAGAGAGTGTAGAAAAAGAAATGTTGCTTTTCCTGGAGTCCCCGTCAGCATTTGGTCCCTGCCTGGCAAGGGCTCACAGGACTGCTCTGGCAAGTCTCCAGTTTTTTCTGCATTATTCTAAATCTTATACACTACACTCTGCCTGCACCCGGACCCTCTGCCCCATGCCATTTTGTGTATTTTCCCCAAGCTTAATGTTGTTTATCTAGGTTAAAGCCAAACCAACATGCTACTTTCTAATGTTTTACCTGTGATCTTTGTTCCCAGGGCAGGACATGTTCCCCAACACTGGCCTGAGTCTGGACTCCCACCTTCCTCAACCATTTGTACTCTGACCCTAAGCAAACCGCTCCAAGCCAGAATCTCTTTCATCTTGCCCACTCGTTTAAAGCTGTATAAAAAGCCAGCAATGGTTCACACCAGTACTTGGGAGACTGGGGCTGGAGAATTGTTGAGAGTCTGAAGCCCGCTTGAGCTATTCATAGTGAGTTCAAGGTAAACCTGAGATACAAAATGAGACCTTATTTCAAGAACAAAAAAGCCAAACTAAAGAACACAACACTATACAAGAAGAAGATAAAGTGTAGTCTGAACTGACTCTAAAGGGATTAGAAATGTGGTGAAGGCCGGATAGAATGACATTTCATGAGTCTGAAGGCTACAACATTCTTAAACATGTACACAAAATTTTAATTAATAAATTAATATCCCCCCTCCCTAATATAGCCACACATGATACGCCTTACTGTTTTCCCTCCAGAGTCCTGCTAACAATGTTAGTGAAGGACTGGGTCAGTATCCATCAGTCCTGCTACATTTTAAATCCATGGCATCATGACCCGTCTGAGTTTTACTTGCAGCTGATCACAACTCTGGACACACAGTAGGTGCTCAGTTATATCTGCTACAGTTCTCTTGGAAACAAGGTGATAACTGGTAACACTTGAACACTTTTGAATCCTACATATAGAGCCAGTAATAACAATCACAACCTTGGGCTATTTTGTTACCTACATACATTTTCACTTTTAAGTGTCTGCAACTCAACAAAGATAGTTAAGTCAATGGCTCCAAAGACATATTTTTACCTTTTTGCAGTGCTTGTTACAGACAAGGTCTCTCAAATATTCTCTACTTGAACAAAAATGTCTCTGATATGTTGTTAAGCCTAACATTCAGAAGGGCATGGAAGTCCAACCCTCAATCTCAGTACAGAGGTAGGAAGCCATTCAGGACTACACGTAAGACCCTGTCTTTCAAAACAAGGTTTTACCAAGTCATTTAAATGTTTTTGTTTATATCATTATATGAGCTTATAGAAAAAGACTGATGGGCTTTTATGTCATATTATTAGTTATGTGTGACTAATTACCTATCTTTGCTTATTATTATATCATGAAACTTGAATTACTGATCTTATGAAATGTCTCCATATAATCTGAAAGGGCCCAACAATGACTTGAACAGAAGAGTAAAATGAGGAAGGACAGATTTCTACAAAAGGTAAAAGAAATTGTGTCAGCTATCCCTCAGTTTCTGTTTCTGACACACCTTTATCATAACAATAGAGGAAAGAACGAGAAGTCACTTGGTGATCAGGAAACTCGCTGATTGTGGCAGATAATGGCTTAAATGTTCCAACAGTTCCTTGATAAGTAGTTCAAAGAACTTCTGTCCCCATGTTTTCAGAGCAGAAGCTAATTTACCAGGAAAGCTACGTGGATAGCAGATCATGGAAGGAACATTTTTTAACAGTTAAAAACACAGAAAGAAAGGGGGGGATAATAACTTACACCTGCAAGTCAAGCCTACATGAGAGGAAAACTGCTCAATTATATTAATAAAATTTATAAAAACTAACCTAAGTTTTTATTCATTTTTTAAAAGAAGATCAAGATTGTACCAAAAGAATTGTTTGAAAGAACTGTAAAAAGTTTATAATCTAAAGTTACAATATAAGTTTGCAAACTGAAAGCTTCATGAAACATGAAAATGTATTATAGTTATGAAATAACAGTGTTCCGACTAGTAATTTTGAGGAAAAAGTTTCAGATATAGACAATTCTACAGAATGGTAAGCCAACTTTTTATAAGCTCACTGTGGAATCTCTGCATGGTTTCTCGGGAGATAAGAAAAAAAAAACTATAAGGAAAGGAATTTGCACCGCCATGGCTATTTTAAAGAAAGAGCAAGAGAGCCCAGATTAATTCAAGGAACTGTGAAACTGCTCAGCCTCCCTCTCATTATATCTTTAATTGAGATTCAAACTACCTCCTGATAGTTTAACTCTATAAGCTAAATCCAAAATTATGAAAAGAAAACAAGTATCTGCAAAATTTCCATCCATATGTCTTAATCCCGAAGATATTAGACCTATGTAATTATATACATCAATGACTTCCAGATGTGACAAAATTTTAGCCCAGAGTAAATTCAAGCTCTTTAGGATGGACTTACCCTTCAAGCTTACAACACAACCATGGCCAGTGTTCTTTTCTCCAAACTGATTATCATGCTGCCCTTTCAAAACTGACACTGCCTTTAAATCAAAAACAGACAAACAATGTGCATATCCAATCTACAGCAAAATCATAGAAGAACACAGAGAACCACATTGTCATTAGCAGGTTATGAATAGTGCTTGATTACAAGGGAAGCAAACAGTGGTTCCTTAAAGATTCTTGATTCCTCTTCCTAAATGATCTGAAACTTTGTTTTAGTTCTAACAACAACAACAATTGCAGGCCATCACAGGTTGGTTCTTGTTTCAAAGGGATTTGGGTTCTGGTCTTAATTACATAAAACAAAATTCATTTTTGAAAAGATTATTAAACTTTGAGTATTAATCAAGGAGATCACCCATGGAGAATTTTTAAAGAGACTATTCAGTCCTGTATCAGGTAATTCAACTCCATCAAAGAAAATAGGTGTGAGAAAGCTTTGGGTGGTCTCTCAAAAGCTCCATGCTTTCCTCAAGTTGCTTTTCCTGGAGAGCACTCCCTGCACGCCCTGCCTTGCAAAGGAGAATCACCAAGGTATGGCAACTGGTCATTCCTCAGTTTCAAGTACTGCCTTGCCCAGTTCCGTTCCTTGACTCTGGACAGGTTACCAGGAGGGAGCAATGGCAGGACTAAAGAACAAAGGTGCACGCTTCTGGCCCCCGGGGTGCATCTATACAACCCCCATACCAAGTGGTTGCTCTCCTGTTGCTGATTCGAGCCACCACTGGCCAGGTTTCTGCATGCAGATCCACGCAAGAACTCGAGAAACAGCACCTCTGCCCTCGATCCTTCCACTGCCGCTGGTGGTGAGCTGGTGTGTGGGGTCCCTTACACATTTGGCTTTTCGGCAATTCTAAGAGTTTTTGAATTGGTCCCTTCCATGCAATTCCTTCTGTTGGGCTACCTTGGAGTTCTGTTCTTCATAGCTAACAGAAGCAAGTGCTTTTTGAAATCTGACATGTTTATCATTCTAGAATCAATGCCAGGCAGCGAAGCTAGTCAACATAAGTCAGATTAAATATAATACCACTTGCATATTCAAGTATTTATGATCATCATTTAAAAATGGTTAAATAAAAGAGCACTGCCCCCATTCTTTCTAAAGCTTGACTCTTAGACACCAAGGTCCTTTGTGCCACATGCTATTGAGATGTAAAGATAACTAAATAGTTAAGTTTTCAAAATCAAGCTCAAGATACAGTCTTCTGGGATATCTTTTAAGAACTCCAACCACCTACTCCCACTTACTCTTTTTTTTATAATGTGGCATAAGCTTTCTCTCCATTAATTAGCAACATCATCCTATTTGTATGTTGTTCCCACTCACAGGACTGTACGTCTTTTGGCTGGAAAGAATAGGAGCTTGATGGGTTTTCATATAATGTTATGCAGTTGTATTTTCATGTCTCAGTTTTGTCAACTTGACAAAAGATGCAGCTTTTGAGAAGAGGGGACCTCAACTGAGAAAATGTCCCTACCAGACCGGCCTGTGGGCAAGCAGAGGGTGTATTTTCTTGACTCATGGTTGATGTGGCAGGGCCCAGCCTACAGTGGGTGCTGCCACCCAGGGGCTGGTGGTTCTGGGTACTGTTAAGAAAGTAGGTTGAGAAAGCCATGGAAATAAAGCCAATAAGCAGCATTCCTTCTTTCATGGCTTCGGCCTCAGTTCCTGCCTCCAGATTCCTACCCTGTTTGGGTTCCTGACTTCCCTCAATGATGGACCGTAAGTTACCTGTGAGTGTGAGATGATATAAGCCCTTTCCTCCCCAAGTTACTTTCGTCATGGTGTTTCATCACAGCAACAGAAAACTAAGAAAATGTCTCGCGTGACCACCACCATCCAAGCATGTGGTAGTTAGCACTAAACAGTATGTGAAGATTTTATCCATTGAAAACTCATGTTTATTAGAAACTGGCTCAGCATTTACTGCTCTTCCATAAGATCCAAGATAATTTCCCAGTACCCACATCAACTGTTCATAACCATTCATATGTAACTCAGCTCCAGGAAATCTAATACCATCTTTCAGACTCTGCCAGCAGCTGCTTTCACTTGTGCACCTACCCTAACCAGCAGCATGCACGCACGCGCGTGTGCACACACACACACACGCAAAAAGAAAAATCAATCTTTTTAAAAGGAAAATTATGTTTATTAAATCATTTAAAATTTAAAATGATTATGAGATCTATTTTAATCAATCTGTGCGTTGCATGGCAAAATTTACTACAAAATATTTATTGACAAAAAGAAAATGGGAGTAGACCTAAAATGGCCATGAAGGCTATTTAGAAACAATATCTGCTTTTTGTGTTTCCCGTTTGAGTGAGAAAGTTACAGAGAAACTAAAGACAACCACAACAACACAGACACAGATGCATTGAAAAAGCACAAAGAACCACAAGTGGGGACAGCCTTAATATTTCTCTGTAAAGGGGCCTAGACACTGGCAGCCCAACAATGGGGAAGGAAACTGGGTCTAAATTTTAACCATCTTTTAAGTTACACACATAATATCTGAAACCTTAACTTTCATCATAAGTTATAGTTTTGGAAGACAGCAGAAAGAAGTGAGAAGTCACCCAATTATTCCTGTGGCTCTTCTATGTAGCTACTGTGAAGGGCCCTGGGACAGAAGGTGTAGCCCAGCTAAGCCAGGACAAAACAAAAAACAGTGAGTTGCTGACAGTATATGAAACAGATAGGTGAAATTCTGAGAAATGTGACTGGCCCCAATATAAGTATAGAGCTGTCCTCTTGGAAATAGCCTGATAGAGCAACAGGAGCAAATGTCCAAATTCACACAACTTATTTGAAGATTTTCCTAGAGGCCAATTAACACAAAATCTCCATCTGCTTATACAAATCACAGAAGACAGAACAAAATGAGATTGAAATATGATAGGTAGCTAATCTTTTTTTTGGGGGGGGGAGGTGCATAGAGAGGGTTTCTCTGTGCAGGCTTGATTGTCCTGGAACTCGCTCTGCAGGTCAGGCTGGCCTTGAACTCATAGAGATTATTTTTTTTTAAATTTTTAAATCAGATATGTGAGATACTGCTCTCCACCTCCCTTCTTCTCTGTCTCCGATGTCCACCATCAATCTCAGGAAGTTCAGATCTATTTTGACCTCTGACCTCGAAGGGTATCTCATCTCTTGTCTAAGACAGGGCATGTTGGCCTTAATTGCCAATAAAGGCCTCAAAGAGGGTATCTGGGGGTCTCTCTGCCAAGAATCAGAGACTGCAGCAATTAATTTACTTCACAAGAGTGATAAGCTATGGAATGAGGCATAGGGCTTTATACAACACTGACCAGTGACCAAGGCAAGACTAATCTGGTAAACACAGAAACATCCCCCCCCTCCTACTGCCAGCCTGCAAGGCCCTTTCTCACCCAAAGAAGCGCGGCTCCCTGTTTCTTCTTTAAGTGTCCTAATTCTTTGCAAACTTGATATATAAGAATGGACAACGAAATAAAATGTGATAAAGCCCAGATAATTTTTCAAAGACATGAAACAGAAGTAATCTCAAAGAATATGATGTATCTATGTCTACTTTTTACTTAGAAGTCTAAACTACCAGTGACCAGGCTTTCATGGTGCAGCTACTTTGTGTTCATTGACTCAATGACAATACAAGTAGCTTCAGAATCAGCCCAAGGTGAATACAAAATGCAGTCATCCCAGTATGATCGAAAAGCCCCCTCCTCCCTTCAGTCACAGAGACTGGTACGTCTCAGGAGTAGGCTTTCTTTCACTGAAAAAGAATTTACAGCTACGAATGCCACACCAAGAAAAACAGAATATAATGGAGCCGTAAGATAGGAAAGAATCTTGAGACTAAAACAAAAGATAAAAGGTCTATGGCTTTAAGAAAATATTTTCCAAATTTTTCTTTGCAGACACAAGTCAACAAAATAAGAACTGAAAAATCCCTTATGAATATAATCTGATTTTTAAAATGGAATGGTCAGCTGACACGACCCATTCAACCTGGCATTTCACTGCACTTATTCCCTCGGCGCAGGGGCAGGCCAACAGTGCTGCCGAAGGATGGGCATTTCCCTTTTGCTATTTCACAAACAGGCCTGCACTGATTGACTTTTTACTTTCTGTTTACCATGATCAGTTTTTGGTTGAACATTCATTATGGCACAAGGACAGGTGCAGAGGTAATGATGAGGTAGTCTCAAAGCCATTATTCCTCCCAGGAGGTTTCCAGGGACATTTCTAAGTTTAAGGTAGTTCTTTTGCTTAGGATAAAGTGAAAAAACTAGAAGCTCACCCAAGAATTTTGAAAATACAAATGAATATTTTTTTTAAACCCAAGTACTTTACCTAACTTCACATTTTTTTTTTCACCCATCAGATGTCAAAAGCAGAGTCCCATGTGGACTTTGAGCTCCTCCAAGTGGAAGAGGGCTCCTCTTCTGAGGAACAGTATCACACGCAAGCCTCCACGGACACTGACTACTTAAACTAAGAGCTCTACTCCAAATATTATCTCTAACCATAATAAAACAAACAATAGTGCTAAGATGCTGTATTAATGGTGTCTACTCCCCAGGGAAGACAACCACCAAAGCTGCTTGAAATCAAATTGGAAGAGCAGAAGTATTATTTTACTCTCAGTTTTCCTAGTTCTACTAAAAAGTAAAAATAAAACATAAATCATTATATTCATTCTTCAACTATAGAGTCCACAGTAAAGCCAAAAAGAAGGAAACTGACAAACAGACAGACAATCAAGCAGGCAACCATTGAGCCTAGCTGGTAAGTTTCTGGTTTGCTGTTTAAGCAGACCTTTGACCTTTGACTTCCTAGTCTGCTCAAAATTTGTTGCCAATCCCATAGGAGGTTTTAAAATTCAGAACTCCCAGTGTAAACTTCCCATTAGTCCTTCATTAGTGAAGACTATGACAGGTAACTTGGATCCAATCAATCAAAACAAAATGTGCAAAATCCATTCCACAGGCTGTAAGCCAAGTAGATAAAAACACAGAGCTCTCTCTTAGTTTACATTTGTAGGAGGTGATGAGACAGCGAGGAGGCTGCCACAGCTCCCCAAGCCCTTTCCCTACGTTTCCTGCAATTTCTAAAGGAGTTATTGTGCCTTGCTCCAATCTTCACAGAGAATGGGGCTTGAGAACCTGCCCTGACAGAAGATCTCACCTCCTCTTTCTGTCTTGCACTTGCCCTAGACTCTAGTCCTCAGGAATGTCACTTACCTGCTCGGCTTCACCCCTCTACTTCAAAGGAGCGAGAAGAGGACTTTTTTAATGTATATTTATTCCATTCCACTGGGGTATTAGAACAATAAACTTGATAGGACCTCTCCAATGCACTTTGATCTCTCCAGGGAAAGTTGTCATAAAAATAAAGGCATTGTTGTTATTATTCTAAGTTATTTGTGAATGATCATCTTGATAGAGCCCAGCCCTCAAATACAGAGCAGAAAACTCTCAAATCCTCCAGGGGACAATTGCCTCATGGCAATTATATCCATAACCGCATTTCCTTATTACCATTATAAAAGGCTGTAGTTCAAGGGGAGGAAAAAAAAAAAAAGAGGGGGGAAGGGGTTAAGAAAAATGATGCTGTCTTGAATGGAAGATGCTGAGCTTGCAATTTTGGGACCCAAGGCTATAGGTGAACGCTGAGGAACATTTGGTCCAAATTAGCAGTGTTTGTTAGTCAAGTCAGAAAGTCAGGTGTCCCTGAGGCTGCGACTTTTCAGCAAAATATAGGAGCCAGGAAAATGAAAGAAAGAGTAAAATTACAAAGGTAACCTGGGCCCAACTGTACAAAGCCTACTACAATACAATGACAAAAAAGAAAAAAAAAAGAATAGTGGCTTGTGGCAGTATCATTCTCACTGCAAAGTACAAGAAGCATACAAAATAAAATAAAATAAAATAAAATAAAATAAAATAAAATAAAATAAACTTGAGCTTAGGAGAAAAATCACACATCCAATTTTACATGAAAATTCCAGGGCAAAAAAAAAAAAAAAAATCTCAGGACCAGAATGAAGTTTCCCTGAGTCTTTGGGCAGGAGGCAACGCTCCTCTCCTGATCAGCACACACCATGAGAGTCAGTAGATAGCTCTGTTTTAGTCATAGTTGTCATGATCCTCAAACAGACCATTTTTCCTAGGCAAAGAATACAATTCCTATGCCTGATAAGCAATTAGAGGTTCTGGGTGGCTCAGTGGTAGGGCACTCGCCTAGCATGTGTTAACTCCCAAGTTCAACATCCAACCCTAGAAAAATAAAAAAAGACACAAAACTTCCCATCCGACATGGATACAAGTTGTGGTGGTCCCACGTGTCATGAAAAATACTTCATAAGAAAAAAAATTTAAAACACAGAGCTTTTATGAGGAAAATATTTAAAGGGAATTTCTTATTATTAATCCAGTGGAGATGGTTTGTGTATAGTTTATTGATGCAAGCTAAGGAGGAGGTGATCCAAAGAGATGAACTGGAAAGGACATGCGAGGCCATTTGCTGCATTGGAACAAGAAATATTAATTGTCCTATTTTGGAACCAATGGCCTGTTCAATACGCTCATTTGGTGAGAGAGTCATTTAAGAGGCTTGTTAACAGCACTGGTTCCCAAACCTCAGTCCAGTGGTTGTGATTCTTACAGCAGGCCAGAATGGAGAAAGCAGGTGGCACTTCCATCCTGAAAGTTCCCAGTCACCCGCCCGCTGTTCCCAGGCCCTGTACAGGCTGCTAATTCGTATTCACAGACACCAAACAGGAAAGCAAAGACAGGTTTGCAACTATCAAGTCCTTCAAAAAAAAAAAAAATGTCAGCTGTTAGCCAAAATCTTTCTCCACATTCTTCTCTCCCTGCCATGCAATACATCAGGCTCTGCCAGAGATCACAAGTGAACTGGGAATCCTAAAAAGCAACTGTATTGAGATCCTCCCTGAACTCTTTTGAACCCCATCACACCTCACAGAGTTGTGAACAGAACTCTATTAGAAGCACCATCCAGACTGGCTCAGGGATGCTTCCGGTTCAGATCCAAGAGGATCTCAAGTGACCCTACGTTCCACTCTCAGCATTCAGTCGTACAGTTTTCTCCAACTCAGAAAGGACTAAAAAGAAAACACAAATATTGGCATAGGTGACTTGAGGTTACTTGACCTTTCCGAAGGAAGGAAGATTTTTGGCAGCCATAACCTGGCAGCTGTCTAGAAGGCAAGGCCAGGACACAAAGAGGAAGACAGGAAGCAGGGAGCTGGCCATGTGTCCTTGGCAGGCAGCAGGGCTGCAGGGTAAACCACCTCATCCCTGCCAAACCAGAAACATCGGGGAAAGCCCAGCTCATTGGCAAGTCTCGGAGGCTACAGTGTCCATCCTCTGCTTTAAATGACTGACGGAGCTCAATGGAATGCCAGACCCTAATCTACTCAAACAAGATTCTCTTCTACTCTCTTAGAAACTTAATTTGCTCCTGGGTGTGTTTCCCAGGGAAGTGGTAAGGCATATCTTAAGGTGGCAAGGGCTGAAGAGAGTTTAAAGAAAAAAATATTCTGGAGTCTGGTAATGCCCATATTCTTCTGAAGGGGGGTGTGTGTGTGTGTGTGTGTGTGATTTTAACTAGCAGGCCCTCCCCTTCCTTTTTTCCCCTCAAAAGGAAACTGGAGTCAATGTTGCATACTGAACTCTCCCACCCAGGCATTTAAAAACAAATGACAAAACCCTTTAAGACACCCAAGGAGGCTGCAGAGCCACACCCCATTTACAGCCAGCTACTGTTTTTACTTAGGCATTCGTTGGCTCAGCTAGAAGGGATGAGGTAGCAGCATCTCACTGCTTCTGGGTCTCTTGCTGCTAAAGTTGAGCCCCACACGGGGAGGAGGAGCGGAGGAGGCTGTGCAAATAAACTGAGCCTCACTGCTGCTGCCTACAGGGTGAATCCTGAGACCTGGGTGCTGCCCGCAGTATTTTCCCCCTGGGGTACCCTTTTGTTTCATCTTTTATGACATTGCTGTGTCTTCTCCAAAACTCACACCAAAATTTCCGGGTGGCTTCAGCTTCTTCGAACACAGTAGCCAATAATAAAATTAAATTGAAAATAAATTACAAACACCTCTGTCCAACTGGAGAAAGAAATATCCTACAAATGAACACAACGTAACGTTTTCTACCAGAAATTTCTTAAAGTCACAGAACTTTTTCGTCCTTTAAGAAAGTCAATGTAGAAAAATAAACGAGGACCTAAATAAACGAGGACCTAGCAGTCTTGACTCTGTTCTCAAGTGACACTGAGAAACAAGGTAAAAGCGGAGAACTCAAACACCACGGGGTCTCCCCCTAACAGGGAGTAATTCTCCAGCCAGCACCAGAGCCCAGGGCACCAGACAGCATGCTGCTATTCCCGGAACCTCTTAAATGCTCCTTCCTCTTGCCTTTGGGGACCAGTTCCTTTGTCTAGGTAAGCCTCCTTTTGTGGGAGCTTCTTTCTAAGCTTTCTCTACTGTACGTCCCTTCGGTACTGTCACGGCCTAAGGAAATCCTTCCACTGGCCCAGTTCCTGCCCGTACCCCCAGGACAAACTCAACCAGCACCATATTGTCGGGGACTCCTGACCCTCTACAGCTAACCCTGCTCTCACTGAACATCAAAGTCCCTGCTGATGTCACTCCCGCACAACTTCTGCCCACTCTCTCCCATATCAGTGAACAGGAACGACTCATGCTGGAAACATCTCTCCTCAATGCCCACTTTCGGGTATTGGCGCAGACCTTACCTTTTGACGCTCCTCCGTCTTGCCTCCCTAATTGCAGGTCTCCATGCTCTTTACCCATGTGGCTTTCATTACTGAAATGTCCCTACTCTGACGTCAGACAAACTCCAATTTCATCTTTAAAGTGCTTGATTTCCTTCCTCTGGTATACTCTTCTGGCGCTCTCTCTCTGCATCTACCTAATGAGACCACCCTGCAGGGCCCACATCACTTTGCTCCCATCTCTTACGAAGTTTTAATACCAAGTAAAGGCTGGTTGTACCTGCACTATTTCCCTCCAGAATTGTGACTGGTTGTATCCTAAGGTACCTTGCATAATCTTGGACGTCTATTTACACTGAAGAAAGGTGTTATTCTATCTATGGAGAAATGGGACAAATATTCTATCTATGGGAATAATATTCTATCTATGGAGAAATAGGACAAAAAGCATCAATTCCCTCAAGAAAGAGAAAATAATTATTTAAAACGATAATAATGAGGTACCAATTCATACAAACAATTAACACCCAATAGTGGAATTCTGGAGCCAGAGAAGAGCTCAATGATACACCAACTGGCTAACAATCATGAGGTTCTGAGTTCGTTCAGTCCCCAGAAACAAAACAACAACAAAAAAAATACATCTAATTCTTACAGCATTTGCCCATTTGTTTATCTTTGAAGGATTAAAACCCAGCAATGTTCCCCCCATACATCATTCCTTTCCTGAGTTATTAAAACTCACCTTGCTCTTGCCTTTGTACAGAACACTTGGATTTGTACTATACTGATGCTCATTAACGTGCGAAAAATAAATGGTTCTGCTCAAAACTTACACGTAAGGCCGGGTTTGGTAGTATACACCTTTAGCTCTAGCACTCCAGAGGCAGAACAGGCAGACTCCTGTAAATATGAGGCTAGTTCGGTCTACACACTTGACCCTGTCTCAGAGAAATACATTTAAAAATAAGCAGAATCTAATATATTTTGAAAATAAGTTGCTATTTTCCTCAAGGAGACCCAAAGCACACCTACACTTTTCATTTGTTCACGGTTTTCTGCTACTAACGCTTTTAGGGGACCCCCCAGTGACGGACCACACGTGATGGCGGCTCACATCTGCAGAGAAGAATGGTACAGGTGATGACAATGACAAACACCACAGATGTAGGAAGTGAGATGAGACTGTGAGGGGGTGGTTAGCACTCTCTGCCCTCTGCCGTCTCCATCTCAGAGCAGTCTGTGTGCTAGTGTGGAAGCTGGAGAATCAAATTAGTAGTTATCTCAAAAATTAAAAAAAAAAAATCATGTGGTCACACCCTAGTCTAGATCTTAACATGGAGAAAGTCTAAATGAAGGGCCCTTAAAAAGTCCTAAGAGAAAATACCATAAAAACTGGTTTTCTATTACCATGCCCACCATTAAGAACAACAACGTCAAAAATTTCTACCTTAAAAAAATCATAACCAGGGCTAGAGAAATGGCTCAGTAGTTCAGAGCACCAGCTGCTCTTGCAGAGGACTCAGGCTTGGTTCCCAGCACCCACAAGGTGACCCTCAACTATGCGCAACTCCAGAACTTGGGCATCCGATGTTCTTCTGACCCCCCCTAGGGCCCAGGCATGCCTGCAGTTCAGAATCACACATACATACATACATACAGGCAAAGCATGGATAGACATAAATAAATTCAAAACACACAAAAAAATTAGAAAGAAAAAAGATCATAACCAGGACAAAGTTTCCAAGTAGGAATAATGGAAATCATAAATTCAAAAATCTGATTTTAAGAAAGTGTATCCAGATGTACAGTGTGTTTATACATGGCTTTCCCTGATTTATGAGAATGGTACAAGCAAATCACTGCAGAGAGACCTCATGGATCGTGATGTCATATTCCTTATGGGGGGTGGGTGACTTTTTGCAATGTCAATTAATTCCAAATTTAGCTTTAAAGCCCCATGACCTCTACCATTTTTTAGGATAGCTAAAAAAGATCTATTGACTGGCTTTGTGGGCAGAACAGTTGAATGCTACTCTAGATAGAAAATTATTTCTTTCAGTCTATAAGAATAATTATCAGGCGATCACACAATTATTATAATTATATCCGTAAGAACTGTTATTGGGAATTTATCTCTGAAGCCGTCTCAAGCATTGCAGGGGACATTTATCTTTTTTAATGATCACCAACACAAGTGTCTTTATGCAACTACATAAGTGATTTTACCTCTTTCTATTAATATCCTCTTGCATGCTTCGGGAGCCAAAGGAGACGGCCCCCACGCTTTTCCCCCAAAGCAATTCTTTGAATCAAGCTAGGACTGTGGCATTTTTGAGACAGAAAGCTATGCTTCCCCTTCATGGCAACCTAACATTCACAGTGTGTTTTCCTAAATGGATGAACAACCCCCCCCAAAAAAAAGCCCCTCAAATCTGTGTTTCATAAACTGTACTCTAAGAGAAGTGGCAATAAAGTTTATTACAGAGCTAAAGTATCTGCATAAACCCGGTTAATTGAAAAGTGGGTGGAGAAGGCTGCCAAATTAAATGTTTACATTAGCACAGCTGTATTGTAAAAACATTCTGCCCCCTGTGCTTTGTAATTATAAGATATTTCTGGACTGTGTATCTCTACAAAGTTTATCTCCACTGCCAAGAGTGTCTTGGCACAGAGCGGCTGCAGCTCTTGGCAGCCAGGGCTCTGCGCGGGCAGATCTAAAATGGCTGCCAAGCGGGCTCCTGAAATGTCGCCGGCCTGAGCCTGGCCAGGGCAAAGGCCACCGCGGCTGGGCAGGGCTGAAAGCCTTCCCAGAGGCCAGGGGGCATTTCCCACACGGATAAGAGATGGAACCACAACTTACTGTTCTGTTTTGTTCCCTAAGCTGCTTGAGAAACCACAAATCATTATTTGAAGGGCTACAAGTTAGAAATATGAAGACAGGGGTCTGGTTCCAAGTTCCATCCCTGTCATCAGTGAGCCTTCAACGCTTTTCACTAATTAAAGCAGCTCATTTAAATCTGGGTAAAAAGGTAAAATTAAATCCTCCTGATCACACTTAAATTTAGCATGGAAGAGCATGCATGGGCCAGTCGCCATCTGAAGTGTGCTTGCACTCAACAGTATGTGCACATAGAAAATGCTTGCACTCAACAGTATGTGTGCACATAAAATGCAAGCAAGATCAGTCCGCTTCTCCCTCAGGCCTTTCAAAGTCTGTGGTCCTCTTATATCATTCAAGTAACATTAGAAAGCATTATCAAACATTATGCTTTTCTCTGGCAAACACCTCGAATTTGAGAAATTATCCATAGCACAAAACACACCTAATCAAGAAAAGTGAAATGAAATCTATAGTCTTTGCATCTCTGCAAGTTTCAGGAGCTGACTCAAAGGGTGGCGAGGAAGGAGGGAGGGGGCAGAAAGGGTGAAGGGCAAGAAGGGAAGGAATGAGGAAGTAAAGGGAGGAGGAGGTGAAGCGGGACTGTGTGAAGCAAAGTTGCATCGATTGCACAGCAAAGTTGCACAGCAGGAATATAAAAAACAAAACCCGAAGGGACAAATAAAGGAACTAGCAGCCAGGAGGGGGGCGGGGGAGGACTATACAAGCTAAAAGATGTGTCCCTAGATGCCAAGTGTCGCTGCTAGGTTTTTCTTCTAGGGAGTTCCACAAGTTTAAGTTCAGGCTGACAGACACATTAGGCCCAGGATTTTTTCCCCTGATCAGCTTCAGTTGAATCCAGCATTTGCTTGTGCAGAGGTAAGTCAGAGGTAGAGGATAAATTCCATAAAGCTGACACGGGCAGGTGACACTCATTTCGATCACTGTGCTTATTCACTAAATGTCCTGTCTTTCTACCTCTAATTACATGCTCTCACACGCAACACAGCCACACTAATAATTTTTCCTTTTTTTTTTTTCCTTCCACAGTATAATGGAGGAAGGCCTGGTGTCTCTTTAGTGTGATACTTGATGTGTGTGCTCATTTCTGTGCAGGTGTGCTCACCTCTGCTGGAATGTGTGACAGCTAGAGAAAGACATCAGCTGTCTTCCTCTATTGCTCTCCACCCGAGTCTTTTGAGGCATGGTCTCTCGCTGAGCCAGAAGATTGCTGCTTCAGCTGCACTGGCTATCCTACAAGCCTCTAAGAGTCTCCTGTCTCTACCTTCCAGCAATGCGATGACAGATGCATGCCATGTCCAGCCTCAGACCAAGCTCACAGAGCTTGAGCAACAAGCACTTTACCCATTGAGCCCTCCTGAATCCTTTCCAAGAACACATTATAAATAATATCTGTCCTCCAGTATTCACCTAACAGCACAGAAGCATGGCTACTTTCCCTGGTAATTTCTTAAGATTTGTTTATCTTATGTATATGAGTGTTTTGCTTACATGTGTGTCTGTGTACGACATGCATGCCTGGTGCGTTATGGAGGTCACAGAGGAGCAGACCTACAGACTCCCCTGGAGTTACAGCTGTGGGCGAGCATGTGGGTGCTGGGAATTGGACCTGGGTGCTCTAATAAGACTAGCCTATACTCTTAGTCACCGAGCCATCTCTCTAGCCCTTCCCTGAAAATTTCCACAGCAGGACAATTTCTCACCATTGTTATGACTCTACATATAAGACATTTAGGCATTTTTAGTCTCTTTTAAATTAGTTGTCAGAATGGTAAATATCACAGCTACGTAAAGATGGGCCCCTGTGAACAGACTGATAAGCTAAAGTCAATATGTTCAAAAGACATCTTTAGTTTCCCTGCTGACTGACTAACACTCTTAAAACTTGAGCTGATTTAATTTACTTTCGTGAGGTTTTATAGTGTGATTCTGCTAATTTGTTGTTTTCTTCTTTAAGAGTTTCCAAATTCCAAAATAATAATCTATTCAACAATCACTCAACAAACGGTGATTGCTCCCCTCCTGCACGAGGGATTCTGTTCTGGAAGAGAGAACTTGGCAAAGGAAACATTGCTTTACAGAAACACTCATAGTTTTGGAATCTGCATGTTCCTTATTGTGGCCATTTTTGACATACCTCCTGACAAGTGGCTATATTTTATAAGCTCAACTAGAACCCACGTTTCTAGCTGTTGTATACTTCATGAATTACTGAGTGCCCGGGACAGTGCAGCACATAGAAAATTGATACCTGTGCCTGGAAAAATTCCAGTAAGGATAAAAAAAAACATGTGTAAATCCATGGTGAATATTCTACACACTCTGACTTATAATACTGGCTTCTCCTCTTTACCAGTGACTATTTCATGAATGAACAGTAGTAAAGTGAAAGTCAGGCTATGAGCTGCTGACCAGCAATTTACATCTGTCACTGTTCTCCAAGCCATGCACAGATGTCACTCTCAAAGGAACAAGGAAAGTGGGCGCTGATCCCTGTACATAGACCAAGTACGTTCAGCTAATATATGAAAAAGCAAGGAATTAAACCCAAGACACTCAGGCTCTAGAAACCAATTTCAGTGACTCTTTTTCCAAGTTTGAGTGTTACCACTGGATATAATAATATAAAAAATAAATATAATCTGCAGATAGAGGTGCAACCCCTCAAGCTACAGGGAGCCTTTGCCAATTCTCCATTTTTTGACATGTATCTTCCTAATTTTCCTGACAGGAAACTCCACTGAATGCAGGTGCTGAGTATGGTAAGCTGGGGTTGGGGTTTTGTCATGTGCACAAAGAACAGAAAACCATGCTGCCATGGCATGCCACAAATTGAAGACTGTGTTGGCACTCTGCAGTGACAGGCCAAGGGCCACAGAGCATGGGCAGCTCCAAGATGGTAGCATCCTCACCACACTGCTTCCACCCACAAACATCTCCATCTCCCACCATCGTCCTGAAATTTCCACAGGAGCAAGTGATTCCCTGCTAAGCCATATCTCCCAGGGACCATCTGATGGCTTCCGGTTCCAGTTTCATGACTGTCAAGATAGTCTTTGTGGTACTTCATGTGGTCCTTTACCAGGCTGATCATTTCCTTAGAAGTGTGGAGAACAGCCAGTTCCCATGTTCCCCCCGGAGACAGACCTCCAACACCATCTTCAGTACTTCCTCATACATCAAGTCTTCAGACAAGAAATAATTCCTTGCTTCAGTGGGCACGGTCCGCTCTACCACAGAACACAGTGCTGGGAAGCTAACAAGGCCAAGTGCCTCGCCTTGAAAGGATGGCAAGCACCAAAACAATGATCGAAATCAAAGCGAAAAGAGTTCTAGCACTCCGGAGTCACGTGGATCACATTTTCCTCAGAAATATGGGAGGAATTAAGGTCAGATTTGTAAAAGCCAGTACGGCTTGAGTTCTGATTTTATTATTTATGAAATATAATAGTCTTTCTTTTGATATTTGTTACTTACCAAAAAGTTTTTTTTTTTCTTTTTTTAACAGAGCCCTTCAAGAGTATTGTTAATGCAAAAGCATCAAATTCCTCCAGTTCAATGACTATGGTATAAAAATCATTTTGGGGAAAAAAAAATTGAAAAATTATGCCACCTCTGTTGTGTGACTAACCAATATAAATAAATTCATCTTTTATATATGTCAAATCATATAACACAATAAGCAAATGCAGTAGAGATGTAGTTTTTTCAAGATGGAGATTTCTTTTAGAAATATACTTTTCTAGCTAATTTTAATCATCATTTCTCATCTTCAACACTAAACTAGTATTTCTTCAATGAGGTCTTTTCTGGCACGACTGCTGACTGAAGAAGACACAGAAGAAGACAACTGTCAACAAATGCAAGGAGGAATACCAACAAAGATCCAGCATTTATTAGAAAGCAACTGTGGGAGAATGCAGATTTAATTGTGCATACATATTTTTATTCATTAAGATGAATAACCAACCAAATCCCACACTATGGTGTCCTGGCCTCATAACACATTAATAAAGTTTCTTAAAGGTTCTGGCAGGGGGCCAGCACAGTCCATTAACTCTTTGTAAGTTGTAAAAAGAAGGAAAGTCATTTCGGTCTGTTTTGTGGTTATGAATGAAACAGCGGGCGGCCTGCAAGGAAACGTCCCTTTGGATATGGCGGCGGTAATGAGCACTGTGCCGAGCAGTTGTGGAGAACTGTGGAGAAGCTAAAGCATCCCGCCACAGCAAGGCCGCGAGGCCACGCTGCAAAGTTAATCACAGCGAGCAGGGGAAAGAGCAGAGGCCTCCACGCTCAGATCTGTTGATCTTGCTAATAGGCTGTCACACTGCATCTGGGTAAACTTAGCCACTGTGAAACCCAAAATTATAGAATACATCTTATGCGACTAAGCTGTTCTCTGATCACTTTTTTTTTCTTTTTTTTTTTTTTGTCATAAAACATAGCTGCTTAAGTTTATACTACATGAAGTCTGGACTGTAAAAATCAGGGAGGGGGGGATTCTTTAACTTGGAAAACAAAATTCTTCCTTTGCAGTGTTTTGTTTAACATGCTTGAGTTAAGTCATATAAATACCCACAACAATTGGTAGCCACGTGTTTGTCTCCAACTTTGCCTAACAATTTGAACTGAAGTGCTGCAGTTCTCCCCAAAGCCTTACAATGCCATCTGTTCTCATTTTCACAACATCACAAACATTTTCCTTTAGAAAAAGGATACAATATTTTGCTTCGTTTCAAGAATGAAAACGTCAATGAAACTAAACATATATAGAAGCATCCAAGTTAACACACAAAGCTCCAAATACATGGGTGTCCAAACTATGGAGCAAACCCAGGCACAGGGTGCGTGTCAGACACCTTCCAGTTCTTACCTTTCATGTACTCCACTGTAAAGATACAAAGTTTGTTTGTTTTTACTATGAATAGTAATTGTAAAGTTTTAAAATACTTTTTAAGTAACTTAAAGATGAAAACCCTGGGTACACACACTAAAAGCCTAGATTGCATCACTGTTTTTGGTCACTCTGGCTGTTCAAAACTATCTACAATGTAGGTGCACACACATACTTGTGCAGGTACACAACCCAAGTACAGACACAGGCTCCATCCATCTCCAACCAGACATGAGCAGTGTCATTAGTTACTTCTAGGTGTTAAAACTACAAATCCACTATCATAATCTAGGAATTCAGATGAGGCCAAAAAAGACATTTCAAGGAGAAGAGACAATAGTAGTAAATGTAACAGAAAGCATCATTCATTCTTTTGTTTAAAGTCTTCTTCTAGGGAAAAAAAACAGGAAGAATATTTTTAACCTTCAAACGTAAGTGTTCTTGGCTGGGTCATGAAGTGTCCTTCCTCCTTATTTCAGGTTTCATTGAGTCCATCCAGATGTGTATTGTTTTAGCTGTGTCTCTTGTATCCTGGCGGTTTTCTATGAACTTGTTACCTTCTACTAGGTAAAAATGTAGGAAAGTCTTGCTAAAAGTTGAAATTCTCATCTATAGAAACCAATTTGTTTCTGTTTGGACAAAAGGCCAGAAATTACGTTTGAAAATTGTCCCTTGATAATTCAGAACAAGTTAACTTTCATATATTATACCTGTTATGTTATAATCATATGCATATATTTATCAAGCACATATATTACCCTATACTTGCATCATAATGTATATATATAAATATATGCCATGGTAGAAAGAACTGTAACTTGGAAAAGACATAGTATAAAATTGCTGGTTCTGTTAATTAAAAAACAAGACTGGGGACAATGAGATAGCTTAGCAGATAAAGCCATCCTCTGTTCAGCAGAACCCATGTAGTAAGAGGATAAAACTGAGTCCAGCCAGGGGTCCTCTGACTCTCACACCTGCACAAGCACACACAAACAAGTCTGCTCTTAGTCCCACTAGCCCAACTAGTCAGTAGAGTAGTTTCTGGTATTTGGAGGTGGTGGTGGTGGTGGTGTATGTGTGTGTGTGTGTGTGTGTGTTCGTTTATTTGATTAATAGTAATGTTACCTGAACTATTTTTTTAAACCTAAATTTATTTTTTCATTAGAAGAACCACATCTACAGGACAACCTGGATTCAGATATGGGCGCATCTGAGGAGTTTCTGAAAATAAATACATTCCTTTCCTATATCAGTAGTTTGAAACATACAGAAACAGATGGGATATGACAGTTGTGTAGACTCTTTCTACACTATCTAGAAAACAAAGTAGTAGAATAACTTTAGTGACTTAAAAATGGCAGGCACAACTATGAAAAACAGTGAAATTAGGGGGAGGGCACTGCGATCACCCCACAGTACAACTTAAGACAAAAGAAAAAGGCACTATGCTGCTATGGCACTCAAGGCAAGCAACTGAACAAAGGTCATTCTGAATATAGTAAAGAGAATCTAGAGTCGGACTATATCAAGTCACAGAAGTTGCTGAGAATCACAACTGGAAGTTGGTTGACTCCTAAGAGACAGGAGGCACAGAGATACTGAGCAGCTTTGTACCCTCTGGACAACCTCAGCCGACAGATACACTTCACATCAGCCTTGTCCTGTACGTCCCAGTGAGCCTGGAGAAGAACTTGTGGGCACAATTATTAAGGATGATGATGGAGACACAGATAAGATCCCAACAGAGGAAGCACTTCAGAAAGTGCTTTGGCATCAAGAACAAACTAAAGCGTTTAAATGATCTCTCAGCTACTCAAAATATCCACAACAAAATGTGTCACTCGGATTAATGGTAACTTTGGTTTAACTGGTACTAAATGTATCTGGCTAGAAGTTATTTCATATACTTTGTTCCTAGTCTGAAAAGGTATGTATATATGATCATATACTTATTTAATTATTAAATTGAATCATATCTCAATGAATTAAAAGAAAAAATTTTAAATGCAATGTACAACTTCCTAATAGTTTTATTTCTAAAATGTCTTGGTAAGTTCAAAAGGCAGCTAACTAACTAACTAACTAGATGCAACCCAAAATACAACATTGAGCATTTCAAACCTTTCCATATAATTTGAATGCATTTCCAATTGAGCAACACTATAAATAATTTAGGTAAACCATATCAAATATTTTGTAACATTTCTGAAAAGAAAATGGTTAAAAGATTGGTATAACTTTATATAATACATGCTTTAAAAATTATAATAAATAGCTCTGCTACATCCAGTACATTTCACACATGTACAAAACCCTTTCATATCTTTCATACCACCTTATCCCAGTCACCCTTTGAGGGAGGCATCATTATCCCCATTTCATAGATAAGAAACTGAGGCATAAAGAGATGCAATGTTTTACCCAAGGTCATGGTCCGGTAAGCTCATGCCTGGAGAATAATTAGCTCAAGTTAGATAAAGGCTACTTCCTTCTTCCCCATTCCAGCCCCAGACACATATAAACACAAAAGCGCTGCGGAAAAACAACCAAAAATTCCACCAGCCTCCTCCATGTGATTCACCTGAGCCAGTTTGTACCTTTGTAAGCATTGTTTTTGAAGGGAGAAAGAATACCACGAAAGACCTGTCACTACCTCTACAGCAGAAAGCCTCAGCAGGGAGGCTGTTGTATAGGTTGAGCCTTAGGAAATGATGAGTTGCTTACCAAGGTCCCCCATCCTGGGTCAGATAGGGGATTTACACTAGTTCTGTCGTCTTTCATGCATATCAAAGGTTCTGAGGCCTGAGAATCGCTTTCAGAACTAATTCCAGCAGTTTCTAGCGCAGGGAAGCCTGAGAATCGCTTTCAGAACTTATTCCAGCAGTTTCTAGAGCAGGGTTCCGGGCAGGACCCTGACCATGAGCAAGTCAGAGCAGGACCTTGTCTCTGCATTTCACAGGAGCCCACATGATGCCAGTGCCAGCAGCCCAAAGACCACACTAGGAGAGCAGCCACATGGTGATGAAGTGGGGTAAATGGACTACACCACTCTCCTGAAGTGTGAAGTCCAAAGTTCTTAATATGTAACGGCACCTGGGCATCCAAGGTCTCCACCCAGACTCCTCTCAGGATTCCACCTAGAACCATCATCTGTAGGAAGCCTTCTCTCAGCTGAAGTTTTCAACACACACACACAGTGCTCTCTGGCCAGAAAGCACGGTTCCCTTTGTCCTAACATTTCTAGGCGTTTAACTGTTCTGCTTTGCCTCTGTTCTCAGACACCTATCATGGTCAGTAAGTGGATGCCCCACCTCCCACTCCCTCTGTCCTAGTCTTCCACATTCAGCACCCATCATCCTCTCACTCGCATCTTTCCTCATGTCTTTTAACAGTCCAATGCCACTGTCAGACTCTCCATCAGAGCTTCGGTCCTTTGACATCACGCCACACTCTACATCCCTCAAGGAGACCACAGCCTCATCATCATCATCCCTTTACTTAAGAAGCAGACCTCCCGAAGAGAACTCCTGCTGCGCTGAACACACCCTGTCTTCTCTCGATGTCTTCTCCTCTACCCTGCACCCTTCTCTGAAGGCCCTATGCCTGCACATGGCAATGTGTTTTCCTGGCCAGGACCTGCACAATAACACACAACCACTGCTCAGAAGTGGCAAAAAGAGAAATGGCTACAGCAGCTTTCACTTAATCTCCAAAGACACTAACTTTCACCCCAGTTTCCGGTAGACTAGGTAGTGCATTTGTAACAACCACAACAAAATGAGTAGAGCTTGCACATAAATAGAATGAGGAGACTGAATGATATCATCTCTTGACCCATTTATTAGTTTAAATAAAACATGGAAACTGATAAATAAATAAATAAAACAGTGAACAGTTTAATGCCCTGCTATCACATCCGGGAAGCCTTTACTCCTGAAAGAGGCCCTCTGAGTTTTGTCAGCAATGCTGAAGGTGCACTGCGGAGCTGGAAAACACGTGTGTACTGAGGAGACTCAAATGTACTTTCCATTCTCACCTCTTCTATTTCAACTGGCTCCCGGCACCCTCCTACCCAGACCCCAAAACCCAGACAAAGAGCTTTCCTCTAAGAACTAGCCAACTTTCTTCCCTCAGATTGAAATGTGTATGTATGTGTGTATATGTAAACCTATAAGTATTTTGCTAACTGTACCTTCCTTTCCATATTAAGATTTTAATTGTACCCTCTTTTTTTTTTATATTGGCTACCAGGAAACTCTTCTTTATATGGTGCTTATTATCCAGCAATGAACATCTCTGAAGTTTCTACAGCTACATAAATCTGTACTCTGCTGGTCTCCGATATTCTATTTGTTCTATTTCGTTGGCCCTAATTCTCTTTTCTGTTTGAAATTTATCTTTATGACATTAACTGTGAATATCCTACTCTAAGTTGCTTATCTACAATGCAGCACACACAGGAATGAGAACCAAACAACAGAGATGGTCTCCCTATGCAACCAACTTAAACAGATCCTACCCAGATAAAATATGTATGTCCATATGGGTGAGTGTATATATGGACACAAGGGCTTATTGGTAGAACACTTGCCTAGCATGTGCAAGGACATGGGTTCAATTTCAGCCCCAAACAGAAAAAGGATAGGTAAAAATGCATTAAATGTAAGAATGAAAGGGCACAGTAAGGAACAGTACAAAGGACATTCAGTCCTCACTTCTATGCATACACAGTAATTATTTTCAGTAAATGCATTACTTTTAATTTCTCAAGGTACATAGTTGGGTAAAAGTGATCTTATGCCAAGCTCATTAACGAGGCGATAAGCAGAGTAGGCAAAAAGAGAAATGGCTACAGCAGCTTTCACTTAATCTCCAAAGACACTAACTTTCACCCCAGTTTCCGGTAGACTAGGTAGTGCATTTGTAACAACCACAACAAAATGAGTAGAGCTTGCACATAAATAGAATGAGGAGACTGAATGATATCATCTCTTGACCCATTTATTAGTTTAAATAAAACATGGAAACTGATAACTGAGCAGCATCACTAGGTGACTAGGTGACTATCTATCTGCATATACCAGCTGAAGGTCATTTTAAGAATACATGATTAAGGTTAACTGAATAAATAAGGAAGGGATTGTCTATTTGGTGATGGAATGCTCTCTAAACAGATGTGTGAAACATTTAATTATCTGGTTTAGAGAACTGTTCTCCATCATACAATGCATGAGGGCCTCAGTCAGATACTCAGCACAAGGTGGAGTAAAGACTCATAAGGGAAAATAAACCTGCTCCTTTATTATATTATCTACAAAGATCCTTCTCAAGAAGCAAGACAAAGATGGACCACTTATTAGAGTGGGGTTATTTTTTTCTGAACAATAAATGAGAATGAATCTACATGTCAGTGTCATTTGTGACTTCTTGTGTGCTGCTACAGTTGTGCTTTAAAAAAACAAGAATTACTCTTATTATTAAAGCATAATTTTCTTATTTTTTTTAAAGTTATGGGTATGTATAGGACTGGGTGCGCGTCTGTGCGTGCAAGCACAGATGCCCAGAGGCCAGAGGTATCAGATTCCCTGGATCTGGAGTTACAGGTGGTTTTGAGTTGCTCGGCATGGATGCATTGGGAATCAAACTCTGAAAGCACAATGCGAGCTTTTAACCACCACGCCATCTCTCCAGCCCCTTAAAAAAAGGATAATTGAGAAAATAATTTTCAATTCATTTGTCCATCTGCTTGCTTTGTAACATAGATCAGTGTCCTGATCCTTCACAGTCCTAGAATTGCCATATTCCAAATCCCAGCACAGGAAGTCCACTGCACGGGGTAGCTGCAGAGTAAAGGTCGGACTCTCGTCACTCTTAGCCATGGTAATAAAGCTGGCACACTTTACACTGTAGTGGAAGCAGTCAACTTCAAACTTAGTTAAGAATAACAGTTAGCATTGAGATTTTTGTTTTGTGAAGAAGAGGTGTCTGAATCTGCCTGTGACAGTCATGGCTGGTGGTCAACACCTTAGCTTTTTCCACTACATGTAAGTTTAAATGAATGGTAAAATACCTAAGGAACTTCAAATTAGTAGTCATGTGCAAACCATAAAAATCAACAAGTAAAGGAGGCTTCCCAGATGGGGAAGTTATATACATACTTCTTTCCAAGCTACTGTGCGACGCCGTAGTGTCCTGGAAAAGAGGGAGCGGACCCTGCCCAGATGTAGCCCATGGCAGTTCAGTGTCCAAGTGGGTTCCATAGTAATGGGAACAGGGACTGTCTCTGACATGAACTGATTGACCTGCTCTTTGATCACCTCCCCCTCAGGGTATGTGCAGCCTTACCAGGCCACAGAGGAAGACAGTGCAGACAGTCCTGATGAGACCTAATAGGCTAGGGTCAGAAGGAAGGGGAGGAGGACCTCCCCTATCAGTGGACTGGGGAAAGAGCATGGGTAGAGAAGGAAGAGGATGGGTGGGATTGGGAAGAAGAGGGAGGGAGATACAGGGGGGGATACAAACTGAATAAACTGTAATTAATAAAAATAAAAATAATAATAAAGAGGGAGTGGAAAGTGAAATTCTGTAATAATGACAGTTTTCAGTGTTTGGATGTGTACTGGTGAGTGTGAAGGAAGCATGAAGACAGGATGAACCCCACAAAAACTGAACCCCAGAGAGGTGTGCTGTCCCCCATTACCACAGTTGCAGGACCAATTTGATCCTATGCACCAGACAGAAAAACAGCCAAGTTTCCCTGCTCACATTAGTAAATATTAGCAGAATATTTACTGAAATGACTGAAATAAAAATGGGCATGGGATTTCAGTAATATTAGAATCCATAAGTATGTTAAGTGTAAAGTTATATTATTTTCAATAAATTGGTTGTTTTGCACAATCTCCCACTAAAACATTAGTATTAATTTACAGAGCCTCCAGGCAACAAATTTCTCTTATGTAGCTTATGTTATGTACTTAACATATTACTATGTCCAACTCCCACTGTTTCCTATTTAAAGCACATAAAATCTAAATTAGGTGCTGTACAAATTATTTCTGGTGTGGACATGAGCAATCAAAATAAAATACAAGATTCAGAAATTATTTAATAATGCTGCAAAACAGAAACTATGCAAACTCTAAGCCTATGTTATTCTGAAGAGTCATCAAATCTTGGTCCGAAAAGTCACTTGCTGATTATCTCACTTAAGATAGGATTTCACTGAATTAATGTTTATTATTTATTCATTTATTCTGTTTCAGTATCTGAAATATTGGAGAACACTTATAAAAAAACACATGTCACTGAGATAAAAAAGAAATATGAGTACATCTGGGTGAAGAGAAAAATTAAGTTAAGCAAGTGTGTATGGGTCTCAAGCCTTTCTACCCCAGTACTTGGTTAGAGAGCTGTCTTAATGCCCCAGGCTCCCTTTCTTCCATGCTTGCTGAGAGTCTGTGAATCACCAGGATCTAAGGACACTTTCAGAAGGAGGCAAGGATCACTCTTTCCCAGAAAGGCAGCGAGAATGATGAGGTGTGAGTATCTGAGCAGCCCTGAAAAGGCAGACATGTTCTCAAAGGGAAGGAGCATTTGTCTAAGAGATGGGAACAAACCTCATCACAGAGTGCTATGCAGGGCAGATAGGAAACGGAAATGATAACATTTTATAAACATTCGATTGCTTTATGTCCAGGATCCTTTCAAGAATGTAACTTTGAATAACCTCAAAGCCAGCCTGTCTTCAGAGCTCTCCCGGGCTCCTGGAGCACCAGTGATGAAACCCAGATGCCACGGGCCGACCTTGTGTCCAAGCCACCATGGCTTCAGAGCAGCTTGTGAAGACTTGCAGACAACAGTGTGGGAGTCTGAGGGTCCTAAAGAAACTGGAAGGAGCTCTTAGGCAACTTTTAGCTGAGGTCCTGGCCACCTGGGCTACTGATGACCATGGAGGCCAGGAGGCCAGTCTGCAGTTCCCTTCATTATATGTGGTTTTGTTCTTCGGCTTACTGGAGTCCTTTTTGAGGAACAGAAGAAGCTATTCCTACTGTCCAGGTTAAGTCGGGTCTTTGGCATCTGAAATGTGCTAACCCTTTTCCACTTGAACTCAATGTGAGAACAAGCCACCCTCCTTCCAATCATCAAAAGACAGGTTCCCATCTGTGATGTTTGCCCTTGGAGGCACTGTGGTGTGTTTGTGAAGAAGCATGTGCCCTCTGGGACGGAAGCCACCCTCTCAGTTCCTCCCGCAGCTTCAACTAGACACCTTTGACCTCATTTTCCCACCACAAAAACATTTCTCAAGCGCTAGTTCTTCATAAAGGGGTCGCTACATCACTCATAGACATTGCTCAAGTTGATTTGATGGTATCAGCCCCTCCACTCTCCTAAATGTTGAATCCTGCAGAATGTGGCACAATTTATGACTGTTCCCTTCTGACATGCCTAGAGATTTGTTGTTTTGATTCTTTATACTTAAGATTATCAACATTTTCAACAAAACTAAAAAATCTAAGATCCAGCTAAGTAACAATATCTGGAATATAAATGTTATTTATTATATAGGCACATAGCTAAAAATGACGTTTTCCATAGACCTCAGAACATTAATATGTTATTCATCTTGTGACAATATATTTAAATTTTTGACGTAAAGACATTCTTCCGAATAAGACACAATTTAGGCTATGATGTCAAAACCATGAGCCTAAAGATTGAGCTTGCTGTTTTAGTTTACAGACTCATCTAGTCTGGAAATTACAAACAACTCTACACTTGCTGTCATACTTACTCAGGCCAGATTTTTGCTCATTTGGGTTTTTTCTGTTTTATATGTATTTTACAGAGGAGGTTGATTTCCTAGAGGTTTTATTAAATATGAAGTTAGAGAGGTTTCTAACTGCTTACCAACACTCTAGGCAGAAATTCAGGCGAAAACCTTGAACACGTGACACTATAGTGTATAGATTCAAGAAATAAGGGACTAGAGATCTAGTGCAGCAGTAGCAATAGCACTGCCTATGTTTACCTCGCATGCACAAGGCCTTGCTTAATGGGGGAGAGGGGAAAGGAGAGAAAAGGAGAAGGAAGAAAAGAAAATAGAAAACAGAGAAAGTAGAAGTTCAAAATATGGCAAGTTCTTGTTTACACAGAGGAATGGAGGCTGTGGTTCAAAAGCAGCGTACCATGAATCCTCCTGAAGCCTGACTAATTTCACTGGAACCCGCACAATGACTCTGGAGGCAGTGGTTCCACGCCTGAGAAATAGATGCTTCCCTGAGAGAAGAAGAACTGTACCAAGGATTCCTCTCCACCTTCAGGCTCAGAAGAGCATTCAAGCATCAGGCCTGTGTCCCCAGCACACTCTTTACTGAACAGTCAAGTCATCGTCTCCTTACTATGTCTAGTGGGCTCTTCTCCTTTGCGGGTGAAACAAAGGCAAAATCACGGAACATGATCTTGAATTCTCTTCAGCAAGGATCACTAAACATTTCTAAAGTTCATCTTACTATTTATTATAAATAATGATGATATGCAAATCCACTGCGAAGTAAGCCACGAAAGAACAGTTTTTAAATTAGTGTGTGTAGCACAAACAAGACAAAACCATCTCTGTGGCACTGTCTGCACTTTGTGGTTCCACGGCTTAGAGAGATGCTTTGAATGTCATTTATAATGCTGTATCACTGGATGAAAGTTATGGATTCTTCAAATATCATTAAGCAAGGCCTCAACTGAATCCGCAAGGCACCAGAGCTCAAGAGAAATCAAGAACTTTGCTTGGGAGCCAAGATCTTTCCACTGACTCTCAGAATGATGGTGGCTCTGTAGTCACTGCCAGCAGCTCCATATCATGCCCCGTAACACGCAAACCTTCCACTCCCTACCCTTCCTCTTCTCCTTCCTGGCCTCCCCTAGCTTCTTACTCATCCCTAAAAAAATTCTCCTCACTCTTTCAATGAAATCGAAGTGAAACTTCCTTCTTCTCTTCTTGACCTTCTCATCACTAGAAATGAGGGTGATACAAACAGGTCTCTACATCTCAAGGGTCCCACTCCTCCTGTGGTGAAAACTACACAGTAGAATCTCATCCTCTGCCATCACTCTGTCCACCTGCCCATCCCCTCCTTACCTTCAAGTCTGTGAGCTCCTCTAGGACCTCAGTGTAAATGGCGTACTCTCAGACTAAGCCAAATGCTGACACACCAGTAGCTCCTGCCCTCTGGACCCCAGCTTCTGCTGGATAGTCTCATAGTTCATTTAGAATCCAACCCCCTTCTTTACCATGGTGACTGCCCTGCATCTCAACAGAAAGGATTCTCATCATTTGAAATTCTGAGCTTCCTAAATTCCAAATTCTGAGTATTTACGATGTCACAGTTACTGATATGCAGTTCTGATCACACGGAAGATACTAGGCTAAGTATGCTTTTTCACAACAGTTCTATGGACTAGGTGGGACCACATAAGATTGCCAGTCAACTGTTTTGATGTATAAGTCTGTTATTATGTATTTATTTGGCCATAATAGCTTCATTTTGCAATCGGGGCTAATAAGAGAAAATATCTCTGAAAAGTCATACTCCTCAAATAGATGAGCCTCCAAAGGTACTGCCCTACACTGTTTCCCAAGTTTCTCTGACTCCCCAACATTGCAGACCTAGCTGTATGTACACAGTTTGCCTCTGCATTACTTCCTTCCATTGAGAGTCAAGTTGGGCTTAAGAACAGCCTCTTCCTGTGGCATTTTCTGGTAAAGCCCAAGTCAAGCTGATCCCTGCTGCTACAACCCTGATGTAATTGAACAAGCTGCCCTCTGGCACGCCTCTAATGCCTTCCAATCACTCTATATACCAGGCACTTATTTCTTCTCTAAATGCATACTTACTTAAGACATCAGTGAGCATGTCACTTTCCCTAATTAAGCTCATAATCCTCTCAATTATTAAATGAGTATATCAGAAAGATCCAGAGATCTCTTCAATTTCTTCTTAGCATAAATGATATAAATGAAGCAGTGAATTTCCTTTAAAAATGAAACTGAAGCTCATATAGATAAAGGCTCCCCTGTTTAAGAAACGAAGACGTGAAGAGTTTGCCTGCTTAGCATTCTAATAATTACCTCTCCCCACAAAACCACAAAGAAATCAACTCCTGGCTGCTCCAGACCTGCTTTCGCATCCTTCTGTTGATCCCCGAAGCACCATTACCAGCACACTGATCCTTTCAGATATCTTGATATTGCAAAGACTTCCTTCTTTGTCATCTATTCCAGTCTATATTTTTTCCAAAATGCTTTCTACATTCTACACTGTAAGGCCCTGCTTGGAGCAGGAATTTCCTTGTTCAGACACCCACAACATCCGAGCTACCTACTACCTAAGGCAGATCTAAGGTGATCACTGCAATCTCCTTTCTTGGTCCACAATCCATGGGCCCATACGTGAATACCATAGATTTTATTCGCCAGAGGAGATTAGATGGCAGACTTGAGAAAAGGTACTTAATGCCAGTGGATCTGACATAATCAAAGAGCTTTTTAAAGGGAGACTTCTCCAGCTTGCCTCAGAAGACAGGTCAGAGAGCTTAAAAACATGAAAAGGGCCCTCGCTGCCTAAAGGCCAGGAAAAAAAATTCAAGCACCCTATAAGAACTGGCTGCAGCCTCCAATGGCTGGCAAAGAAACCATATACCCACAAGTGTTACACTCGGCCAACAACACGAAGGGGAGCTTTAAACAGTTTCCTCCCACCCCTGCCCTAGCCTCCAGATGAGAACTCACCCCAGGCTCAACACTGACTTTATTCTTGGCATCAACAGGGCAGAGAACACAGTTACATGGCACAGGCTAGCTTGCAACCAGAGACTCCTTTAAGGCAATACATTTGTTGGCATTTGATGATACACCCTGACACATTTAGATGCAGGATGATATCACTGCATCATCTGACATCCATGTCCTCAAAGATCTTTTCCCCCATTCCAGTCTCAATGAACAGTTGGAGACCACTTACTGCCCTTATTGACCAAGTGGGTCCACACTTCAGTAACACTACCCTTAAGGCAAATGACTTTGTAAGACTCCAACTCTGATGAACAGCATAAATTAACGCCTTTGCTGCATTGTTTTGCTGACTTGCACCTGTTTGTAACAATTTCAGCAAGTCTGGTTCACTTCCATGTTCCCCTCATACAATATTTAAATAAAACACAGCTTAAAATTTTGATTCCTGAATTTTAAAAATCTTTACAGTATATATGTGTATGTGTGTGTGTGTGTGTGTGATAACCACTAATTATTTAATGGCCATGAGACTTCTTTTATTTCTTAATTATTTTATTGTATAATTCATTAGGAGTGTTCCATTACAAGGTAAAATTATGACACATCAAGTTCAAAGAAAAGAGGAGAAAGAAAAGGAGGAAGAGATCTTCATCAGTCCTAACTCTATTCTGCTAAATCTACCAAATATGAACCTCACAAGCAAATGCAAGTGGTCCTGTCCAATAGACACAGTTGGTTCTCAGGACCTGAGAACCCCCCCAGGTCCTGTCCAGTAGACAGGGCAATAAGAACCCACCAGGTCCTGCCTGATAGAACCCACCAGATAACTTGGGAGTATTTCCTGGACCTGCATGTCTTCAGCCTCATTAAGGCACTCAGGTGAGATGCATTGGTCAGTTTGCTCTTCTCCAATTTTGTCCTGGAAAAAAGGCTTCTACTTACCTCCACTTGCCTACAAATAATCTAAAACAGTATTGAAAGAAACATACTCAGAAAAATAGAGGAAAAGAAAAATATTCTTCCTCATTATGTTTCCTCTAATCTCATTATTATATTTCCTGGAACAAGTAATAGCTCTTGAAACATTTCTACACAGAAAGCCTTTGTAAAGAGGCATAAATAAGGTACAAAATAATTTGTAGGCTATCCAGGAAACCGTACCATTATCTGTTAAAGACCCCTGCTCACTGCCACCACTGTTAATTTTTAGTCCTTAATTCATAGGCGCAGGGGGAAGCTTTATTTCCCTAATAATAGACAAGTGTGATGCTATCTCTAAAACAGATAGCTAAGAAGCAAAGAGGGTATTTGAATCGAAACTGTCCTTAAAAAAGGATGGGGTGGGGGACATACATGATCGCAATTGAACACCCTGCCTTGTCTCAATCTCTTCACTCTTTTTGTGTTCACCATTGTCATGTTACACTTAGCTCTAAAATAGGTGGACTCCATCTTGTAGAACGTTGAGTGCTTCTCCAAATGTATAAAGTTTGCTTTCAAAGTATTGTCGTCTTTTTTATAAAAACGCTTACAAACTTTCTCTCTAATTAGCAAACTTTCGGTATTACTAACTGTGGTCCTTATGCTGCATGCACATTCTCTGGGGTTAAATCTGTCTTACGTAATTATAATTCTGCACCAGCTGTGTGTGTGTGTGTGTGTGTGTGTGTGTGTGTGTGTGTGTGTGTGTTAGCTGGGATTAGACCCAGGGACTCACACAATAGGCAAGTTTTCTAACACTAACCCACATCCCCAGCCCTTTGAGTAGCCCTTCCCACGGAACCCCACAACTCATAGTAAAATTCTACCCTCTTATCTACATGTTTAACAGTTTTAAATTGCATATATAAATGGGAGTAGAAACATTTCTTTAAAGGTGAAGAACAACCTTACTTTGGAGTGTATTTGATTTGTGTATAGAGGGCTCTTTTATCTAAAAAAAATGCTCTTAAGTAGACAGAAAAACAAGCAATTAATTAAATAAGCAAGCCATTTTTTAGAGTCCAGTCACTGACACTAGGTTTACCCTTAAAACCACTGTATTCCCCCCACAAAAGAACAGGGCACTTTATGAGATCTTTGAGATCAAGAATTGACCATGGCAGAAGCAGAGCAATGTATGTTAGCCGGGTCATCTGTGGGCTCATGGGTTCAGATTTATGAGAAAAATCTCTTTCTATGGAAACAATATGGAAAGAACTTCATTGCTTATAACAGTACAGTCTGAAATGAAAATAACAAAAGGTTACCAAGCATGCTAAGTTCACCTGTGACTTAAAAGCAAACCTAGTTTTTTTCAAATATTCAATCTGGGCTTTGCTAAAATTCTGCATACAAAGAACCAAAAAAATAAAAAATAAAAAATAAAAAAAATCAGAAATGCCAGTCTTTAGGGGTCTAAACCAATATGTTCATTTACTATTTATTAATGGTGTTGCTGCTGTTGTTTTTTCTTGTTCTTGCTGATACAGGGCCTTCCTGTCTCTAGCAGGCCTGGCACTCACAGAGATGAACCTGGCTCTATCTCCTGAGTGATGGAATTAAAGGTATGCACCACCATGCCTTAGTCTCACTATTTTTTCTTTTATACTAACCACACACAGTATTTGATTATTCTCCTGAAATAGGGGCTGTTTCCTGTGGAATTAAAGTTCAGTAAAATCATTAAAATATGATTTAAAACACTTTCAAAACTAGTTAAGAAATTATATTACTTAGACTTAAATTGCCTATCATTGTTTATTATACCATAAAAAAACAATTAATTGAAAACGTACATACTATACATTTTAAAGAGCCTTTGCTTTTCTATAATCATTTAATGATAATTTGGCTTTGTTTAACAAAAGGTTAAACTATTAATTCGTTAAGAGATGAATCATCTTCCTTTTAATAAGCTGATAGATGATATTTGAAGAACAATTTTCACTAATATCTATTAGAGACACTGTCAAGAAAAGCAATGAACACATAAGCCTTTACAACACATAAGTCTTTACAACACATGTGAGATGACCTTTTACGAGCAAATATTTAGAATGAATCAGATAATTGCTAATCACATTTTTGGATTAATATTAGACTAATATATAAAAAAAACACCTTAGAAATAAACAGTTGGGTTATTCAAACAATTCTAAAACTTTATCAGAGATTAAAAATTATAACTGAAGCCAGGAATGGTCACACATGCCTTTGATCCCAGCACTCTGGAGGCAGAGGTGGGTGTATCTCGGAATTCAAGGCTAGCCTGGTCTTCAAAGCGAGTCCAAGACAGCCAGGGCTCTATCACACCAAGAAACCCTGTTCAGATTTCCAATAGTTTTGTCATAGCTCAAATCAGTTAGTGGTAGGGGAGTGAAATCTTTTCCAAATGTGCCCAGGAAATCTTACAGTTTTACAAGCTAGCTTACTCTTCAAAGATTTCTGCCACTTACCCATCTCTCTGGTCCAACCTTTTTAAACTATGACATCCTTGAGTTTGTGTTCCACAGGATGAGTTTATGGCTGGTATTCTCCAATTACTTAATGAGTTAGTGAATTTATAAAATTTAAAAATCAACAAAGAATTAGAAACTTCTACTTTTAGGTCTAAAAACTAAAAGAACACTTGCATTAATATGAAAAAAGAATACTTGTATTAATATGAAATATAACGTTAATGTACTACAACAACAACAACAACAACCAAAAAACAAAAAAACGGAGCAGACCTGGAATTTCATAAACTGAGTATTTTCCCTGAACCTAAATCTATGATTACCAAATGAAAATTAACAAAAGTATTGCAACCGCGTTTTAATATCTACTTCCTCCTGTGGCATGTAATTGTTGATAATGAGTGCCATTTATAGATGTTAATTATAAGCAAGCATTTTACAAGAAGCTTCACAAAAGTTGGCTTTAACTCTTAATACAAACCATGAAGGTAGGCAGTGCTGTGGATGAGGAAAGAGGCTGACCAAGAGCTAACCCAACTTAGTGCTGAAAATGAACTACAAAAGCCGGAACCCGAAATCTCACCCACTCAAATTCTTGAGTCTTGACACCATCAAGGCACTACTATGACATGAATTTAAAGTGATCATATGCATTTTCTTCACAAATCTTTGATGTGCTTTAACATAATACTTTGGGGGTGTAGGTTATGTGCTAGCCACTGGACCCAGAGTTTTGCATTTAGTAACTAGATATGCTAACCTGTTGTATACTCCCCATCCTTAACCCATACTTCTCGAAATGTAAAATTTTACTTTAATGCAGTGAAAATAATTAATTCTCTCCATTTCACCAGATGAGTCATCCAACTTCATTTCCCCTATCTTATTTATTACACAGAGTAACAGACATGAATCTAAGATACTATGTTGAAGCTGACTCTGACAGTAATTATATAAGAGGAGAAACACCTACATCAAAGCCTTCAAATGATCAAAATGAACTTTATGATTCTCCATTTCCACATCTTAACCATCTAACGTCCTTCTTGAACTCACATGCAAAAGCCACACTCAGTTTTTGCGGTCAAACAGTAAGCATTTCATTCTTCCTTTAATTCTTTGAGATATGTTAATTACATATTAATTTAAATTGCTTGCCAATTAGAGTACTTTTGTTTTGGAAACTTTTTGCACGGAAAAGCTTGCTTTCCAGCCAAGCTTTACCACGATGTAACAAAAGGATCTTAGAGTTGGCTTCCTTCAGCCCATACTGTCTCTCTATGTTTATATTTTAATTTTATTGGAGTTCATAGGAATGTGGCTTTTCTTCCATGTGAACCCAAATGTAACCCATATAATGTATGTTCTTAGTACTCAAGATAAAATGATGGTACATTTTTGGATTAGGAATTCTCTTACTTTTTTCTTTTAAAATTCTCATTAATTGGTAACTTTATTATGATTATTATTATTTGCCACCCACTCATAAAAATACCTTGCAGAATTTAATGGGAGAAGGAACATGGAGAAAGATATTTAAACTGAGTATTAACAAAAAAGAGGTACTCTTTCATACCACAAGAGAATACAGAAAATTAGTTTCATATCATTTCTGTGTGCTCACACAAGCAATACCCAACTCAGTAACCAGCAGTGGTCCAAACCATAGGCGAGCCAACAACCTCCAACACAGCAAATTCCCCTACTGAAACAGCAGCCGATGGGGCAGTTTGGTTTCCATATCAGCCCACAAACGCATAATTTAACCCTGATTGCAACTCAAATATCATATGAGTAGGACCAACAGGAATTCTGACTCTAAAGAAGGGGGGCTTAAGAAGAATTAGAACAAACGTGAGATCGAGTATTTACAGGGTAAATTCATCCACTCACCAGACTCCAATTGAGCACCGAGAGGCTGCGATTCTGAGACGATCAGGCTGGTTCTATAGTATGAACTGAGGCCACAGTGGCGCCTTCAATGAAATTATGTGGCCCTGGGGCCTACAGCAACCTGGTGTTGTTTCACCAGATGGTCCCTTCGTGAGACTGCCTTCTAAACACTTAAGTTTTTCCCTGTGTGCTGCTCTCAATTTCGGTGAGCTGAGGCTGCTTTTTACAGTGGGCACCCGTGAATGCAGAGATTCACAAGTGGCTGAAGTGCTGAAAATAAGTTCCTGTGCGTGCTCAGCCCCAAATGGTGTATTCGTATCAACCCTCTCCCCACTACACTCAGAGAACATCCCAAAGCATGGAACAAAATGAATGCCAGAGCTGGAGGACAAACAGTGCTGTGAAATGCTGACCTTTGGCCACCACGTGGCCATTTGCAATCATGAATCCACAGCATCTGAGGGTACCTGAACAAGATCTGAGCAAGACCAAGCTACTCCAAATTCCAGCATGGATGGGGACAGGCTCACAGACCCTACCTCTAGCTGGGGAGTTGATGATGTCTGGGGAAGGGAGAGTTGTTTTTCTTTGACTGTACGACTGATAGTAGGTTGCTCCAGTGAGTGGCCCATACCCATGTGTGTAAAGGCAGCACAAACTGGATTCAATGAGTAAACAAGAAGAAGAGGTGAGGTGGTAGTGGGGTGATAAAGTTGGTTGGGAGGGAGATGGGTTTTTGCTGGTGGCTTGGAAAGAGCAGGAGATGGAGATGATAAAAACACACTGCATGCATGAAATTCTCAACACGTAAATCTTAAATTACATGGTTTTTTTTCCCCCCAAAAGCCCCTGGCATACAAAAGATTCTTTTCAAACACTGGACAAGAAGAAAGGGTTCTCAGCATAAACTGTTGAAGTGAGGCATGCTTCACTTTGAACCTTTCTCTCTTCATCTGCATTCTTCTCCATGTTCTGGGCTCCCACCCCTTCAGCTCCAGAGCCCAGCACAGGACTCTGCTGCACTACCAACCCCCAGACCACCATCGGTATCGGTCCGAGGCTCAGCTTATTCCTACTCCTGCGGTTACTAATGCCTGCTGAATACTAAAACAAGAGCATGTGATATGAATTCAATCAATAACGTGTAGTAATTGATGGCTTCTCAGAGGAAAGGCTGGCAGGCCTGAAGGAACTTCCACCTTGTGTTATTTTTCAGACGATATAAGAAAGTAGCACAAAAGAACTCAAACAGTACAACTGAAAGAAATCTGTGGCTAGGGATTGTGGCGTTCCTTCGTTCACCCATCTTCAACTGCATGCCAACTATGTGATGAGATGATACATGGCGGGCAGGGGTGTGTCCTGTCTTCATAGAGCTTAGAGTGCATCAAGGAAGAAAGGCTTGGTCTAACCTTCCTGAGTTTTTCCAAAAGGTATTAATAAATATATGCCGCAAAAAGTCACAGTGTATGGCAGAAAGACACACAGGGCATATACTCACTCAAAAGTGAGTGGATATATCCCATATAATCTAGGATAAACATAACCAAAAATCTGTACACCTAAAGAAGCTAATCAAGAAGGAGGGCTCCGGTCATTCAGAAAGGAGCTAACAGAATCGGAGTATCCAGAAGACTTCTCTGCTAGGGCCTCTCCTAGGTCATGAGGGCAGCAATGCAGTCTGTCCAAAAAATCTGGAGTCACAGGTCAGACGCTCAGAGGAGAGAGGAGAGGAACCTGTCAGCTGAGATGAGCTCAGGTTAGATCAAACAGCCTGGGCCTTTGGGATCTGAAATAATCTGAGATGTTTTCCATAGACCAGCAAGCCCCTGCTCCCAGCAGCCCCCTTGACTGAGCTTCTTGCAATCAACTCTCCTAAATCTCTAAAGCAGGCTTGTAGATGACACACTCGGAGGGTAAAAATGGTGGGCAAGGAGATGATTAACCTCAGCTACCAGACAGGACTGAGATAGCTACACCAAAGCAAGCCTCTCCTGAATAAGCAGAAGCAGACCATGAATATTTAAATACTTTGCCTATGACTCTCGTCCATGAAAGAAAAATCACTCCTTGAGATGTTTTTGAGTTCAGACTGTTATCTGATCAGGATAAGAAGTGTCAATGAAAGGGCCCCAAATAAAAATAATCTGCTACTGAATTTATGTACAAAAGCTTCTGTGTGTGTGTGTGTGTGTGTGTGTGTGTGTATGCAAGAGAGAGAGAGAGAGAGAAAGACAGAGAGACAGTCTTATCAGAGTAGAGGATTATACACTTTACTGTTCAAGGGTGACAGAGAGAAAAGGGAGGCCGGAATCAAGCAGGAAGCCTGACCCTGTGAAGAAAACACTGTGCATTTGTGCAATCCAGGTACCTGATCTTTTATCAAAAGCTATTTAGATTGCTTAGAGAAGAAAAGCACTAAGTAAAAATTATTTACTCTGGGCCTATTATGAAAAGAACAGATTAACTCCCTAACACTTGGTTCTTTTTGAAGGTGTATTTTCTACCTTCCCGGTATGATTTATATTAATGAGAGGTTGAAAGCCAGTCTTAACTGAAGAAGGATTGCTGATGTGAAGTGCAGTAATTATATACCTTATGACAGGACACAGGAATGGCTCATACAAGGGAGCTGCGTAACACACCAAGCTAATCCTCCTTGCATAAAAAGGGAGAATACTTTGCGAGCTGGCCGATTTTAAGCTCCAGTTAACAAAACCCTTTTTGTTGAAGCCTAAAACAAGAATGGGTTAACAAAAGCAAGGAGGGTAGAAAATCTCATTTTTCCTTTCTTCACAAAATATAGTATTACAGGACTTACAGGTTGTGAAAGGCCACGGTGTGGCTGAAAGACTTGAGAAAGAAACAAGGTCTTCGCCAACAACAACAGTTTGAAAGGCCTCAGGCAAAGCCAGCCTCCAGTCAGGACAGAGAGCTGGGGATTGACTCTAGTCATTTATTTGCTCTTATCTTTTCATTTATTATGAACTAAAGGTGCAGAGCGGGAAGGAGCGAGATCCACAGCAAGGTTCGAATGGAATGGGCTCAGGGAGGATAAGAAGAAAAAGCCGTAAGCCACGGTGGGCAACTCAATCGTGTTTGTGCTGTTTCTTCATGGCTGCACTGCTCATCCAAAAGCCAATTCTGGACAATAATGAGACTCCATAAAACATCTGCACTGAGATTATGACCCTGTTCCGATGGAAATTTTCACTTAACATAAAGCAGCGTGGGCTGAACTCTGGCCTGCCTTTTTGCTGAAGACTACACAGAGTCCTTTGCCACCAGCAAAGATGACAGCAGCAAGAACATTCCACCTATGCCCAGGGAACAGCACATAAGTAAACGTGACATGAAAGCCACTGGACTTACTGCATATCACGGACTTTGCCAAGATAAGAAAGACTGGCAGGTGTTAAGAACGAAGTCTGGCGATCCATCTAAAGGTTCTGTATCTATGGGTGTAGCTTGGTAGCAGGGTATGTCCTGAGTATGTGTGAGGTCCTCAGTTCAAAGTGCAACACCAAAACTAATTAGATAGATAGACAGATAGATAGATAGACAGACAGACAGACAGACAGACAGACAGACAGACAGACAGACAGATAGATAGAGATGCAAGAGCCAGAGAAATGGCTCAGCAGTTAAGAACATACACTGCTCCCCCAGGACCCAAGTTCAAGTCCAACCACTCATGTAAGGGCATGTATCTGCAGCTACAGGGGAACCAGATACCTCTGGCCTCCACAATACCTGTATTCACAGCACAAACCAACACACGGACACATGCCCACACATAGATTAAAAATAAGAAAGATATAGAAAGCTAAGGATCAAGCTCCCAGAACCGACTGTTTCCTAAGATAGATAATGCCTCGAAAGCTGCAAACTGAGGAGTAACGGAAGTGGGTCTTTGCATCTTCTGTGGCTCTTTGTATGTCAGAGACTCCCACATTGTTGCAAGGTCCTACAACAAGTTGAACTATTTATCTCACTCTACTTAAACACGATTTCAATTTGTTTGCTTCTGTGCTCTCCCCTGCAACTATTACAGCCTATGATAGATTATAGAAGTCAGCAGTGCACATGGCCTCTTTGCAGGACTTCCTGAAGCAGAGACCAAGGCTGCCTGCTCGCACCCAGCTAAGCAGGCATGGCTGCAGGACAGGCTAGGAGGGAACTCTGCCTCTGCCTCCTGTCTCTGCTTATACAAGCTGTGTCTGCTCTTGATTGGATACAGAAGCAAGTCAGAAAAAAAAAAAAAAAAAAAAACAGTGCAAAGAAGGTTAGGGCATTCCCTAAGACCAATATATCTTACTCCTCTTCAGCACATTTTACTAATATGAATTTTAGATGGAAAGGATAGCAGCAAATATATGAAATCCTCACAAAAGCAACTTAATCTATTTCCAAATGGAAACAAAGCAAACAAAAACCCATTATTTTTATCCTTTCTGGGGTAATTGAAAGCTAGTATTTTCAGGTGAGAAAGTATTTCTCAGAAGTAGACCAAAACATTTTTCAGGAGGAGAAAATCCTTGCAATTTGTCATCAAAAGCTATGGAAGGCCGGAGGATCAATAGCTGAAATGCAAATCTGTGTGTGAGTTCCTGTGCCCAAGCACAAGCATGCAGAGGCCACAGGAAGCCATCGGGTGTCTTCTGTGTTCCTCTAATACTCTCTACCTTGTTTTCTTCAGACGGTCTCTCTGAACCTGGTTTCCCAGTTCAGCCAGGCCCACTGACCAGCAAGCTCCTGGGGTCCACCTGTCTCTGCTTCCTTGCACTGGGGATATAGGCACCTGTGGCAGTGCCTGACTTTTTCTGTGAGTTCTAGGGCATTGAATGGATCCTCTTTCATACTAGGCACCCTGCAGCCCAGGGCTCTGAGAGTCTGTTGTAGATACATACTGGAAGGTGAGCAGAAGAGGTAACAGATTTAATCAGCACTGTGAGTCTAGGAATTGCAGCACCCTCCAGCCTATGGATTCCATATGAATGAATGACCCTGAGGCGCCCTGATCAGTATCACACGCTTTCATATTAAACAGGGAGCAGCCTCTGTGCCATCATCTTACATACAACACCTATGGGCAGTTATTTACAGAGCGAGAGTTGGTGCTCTAAGACTGTGTGAGGTGTCAAGGGAAGGATGTTTAGGGAACCTCCAGTGAGTTGGAACATCCAGCATGGAAGCCACGAGTCCTTTGACTTGTAAACTGTCATACCTTGGAAAAGTTACTCTGGAGTAAAAACGTCAAAGAACTATGCTGCAATCTAAATGGCAGAGATTAGTCTCCTCTGTATCAAACTAGGACCACAAACATATGCAGTGGGATTCCCTGTAACAAAGGGGCTGCTGAGAGAGGCATCCTCCTGGAGTGATGGCACAAGGAAGAAGAGGACTGGCGAAAGGAGACCCATGGTTAATTTCTTCAAAATGCATTTACTCATCTGAAATTACTATTTTAATTTACGCAAATTTAACTAATTTAACATTATTAAACACACCAATGCATAATATATTAACTGAAATGTTTATATTTAATGCATGTTAAATATTTCTAGATACCTTTGAAAATGGTATCTAGAAAGATGAGAATTAGATTAAGATAAAAATCAATGTATCATAAAGCCAGGTGTGGTGCTGCAATGCCTGAGCTCAGAGCTAATCTGCTCTACAGAAAAGAGTTCTAGGATAGCCATGGCTATAGAGAGAAACCCTGCCTCAAGAAATTAAAAATAATAACTAATAAATCATTAAATCAAAAAATGGGAGTATAAAAAAATCTGAATAATTAACATTTGGATGAACACTTAATTTAATTTTTAATTTCAACAATTTAATTTCTAGTCTTTTACTGTTCTCAGAGTTCAAATACAGCAATCTTTGTATTCATGAGTTCATAAGCTAGAGGCTTACTGATGGCAGGCACTTAATAAAATATGTCACTGCAGAAAATGACCATTTGACTCCAATGGAACATTGCAGAGGCTGTCATAAGACTAAAACACACACAAAACAAAAACAAAACAAAACAAAAATGGAGAAATGGCTCAGACTAAGAAGACCTAGGTTCTAGTCCCAATTATCCAAGTGACAGCTCGCAACCCTAGTCCCAGGGAATCCTCTTCTGACAACAAGACCAGGCACATATGTGGTGTAGTGTAGACATATTTGTAAGCAAAATACCCTGTATAAGAATAAAAATAAGTAAAAGGGTTTTTAAACCAATATAGTTTATGAGTTGGCAATGGAAACAAATGACACCAACTATTGTGGTGCTTCTGAGGAACTCCTAAAGCTTCTACACGGTTTTCCCACTGGAGCGCTGTCTTTTCCTACCGTTGTCTAGTTCCTGTGTTCTCAGAGAGACACGTTAGATGCTTTCCTGGAACAACACTGCCCTTCCTATGTTTACCTTCCATTTCTGAGATTTCATAGTTCCATAGAGGGCCTCTTCCTTTTTGCTCATAAATGCTTGCATTTTCACTCTGCAGGTTTTCCCAAATACCACTGACCGCTTCTTAACTGCACACACTTCTTACACTTGCAGTATAAGATCGGGGGAATGTACTATGGCAGACTCCATTGCCTTCCCACCCCACATTCTTCCAAGTTCCTGACTGGACTCGAGGACCATGCTGGAAGATCTCAGTTTCTTCTTCCATGTGAAGAACGCACAAACTATTCTCACTCTATGTATTCCTAACACCAGGAAATGTACAGATATATGCATTTAGATGTGCTCCTGATGTGTCTGTCAGGGAAGAGAGCTGCACAGAACGTGTGGCTTTCTTATACTGACAAGTTTGCTGAGAACCGTGTTGAGTGCTGAAAAAGCTATAACGCCACTGTTTAGGAAACTATCGTTAACTTTCTATATTTCACTCCGTGCTGTCCGAAGCATGTGGTTTAAAGCTGGGGAGGGAGCCCATGAAGGGATGTGCACTGATTTAGAAATTTCTCCTGCTTCCTCACAGGTCCTGCTGCTGACAGTGGGCCTATGTGAGAGCTCCTTTTCAGTAAATGACTTGACTAAATCGCAAAGACAACAACCAAGTTCATACATGTTTCGTCCAACAGTTCTGACATGGTTATCTCATCCTAAAAGATCACAATGGGTTTCCACATACTTTAGTGTTGGCTTCATACCAAACTTCTTTATAATTATTATTATTATATGCCATTTACCAAATTAATATGAGATGTAAGTCTGGTCAGATCATTAATTTTATATTTTGGGTTTTTTTTTAATATGATATCGCAGTATTTGTGCAGACGGGAGGATTCTAACTTTAGTGTGTAGCCGATCCCCAGTTAGGTGCTACAGCCACCTTCTGTTGGGCTGGTGCCCAGAAGGAAAGGCCAAGGAGCTTTACTACTGAGAGGGAGTATGAGAAGGGAACCAGAAAGAGTGCCTGGCCTTCACATACACCACCAGCTTGGCCTTGGCACTCTGCAAAACTCACAAGTTCTTGCTGTTGTTTTTGTTTCTATGTTTTGGATATATATTTTTTTTTTCGAAAATAACTTTCCTTAAATCTGTTCTCTGAAAATGTCAGACAAGTAGCTAAGTTATCCTGATTGCTCTCAACCCCTTTGCTCCCTCCCATCACAGTCAAGCCTCTTACCCCTGTCCTACCATCCCAACCAACCTCTTATACCTCCTTTCCCCAAAAGGTTCCTTTCACACATCTGTGATTTTGATTTGGTTTTGTGACCCACTATGATCATGGTTTCTATATGCTGGAATCTGTGGGTGTGCCAGTGGATGCAAGGAGTTTTAAATGACACTAAAGACAAAAGCTAAGTGCATTTTATTTAAGGCACAATAAAAAAATAACTGATTGATATCTTATTATTTCCTTAAGGAGATTTTTTTTTCATAGAAAATTGGAAACTGAACTGCAATCCCAAGACTTTACTAGATACTGTAAAAAAAAATAAAAATAAAAAACTTTTGTAATGTAATGATAATGATATAGCCCAGTAATAACTATGCCTCCATCCTGTCTTTCCATAGCATACAGAAACTTGCACAAGTGGATTACACATGATCTTTTCATAGAGAGCTGTGTACTAACAGCCTATGTAAATTGTCAGTCTTATGAACTGATGGTTTTCTACAATGTTAATTAAGGATTCTGTTTTCTACTGTATTCTTCAAAACTAACCACAACAAAGTAGTTTCCTCCTTTTACAACCTCTCTCTGCACTCCAGAGAGATCAACTCTTAATGTCATCCTAGAAACTTTTGTCATGTGATCTCTACTTTAGGCCCAAGATTAAAACTGAATTCTATACATTATGTTTATGTTATCATAAGATTATGCCACAACTAAAATATTCTAGTGCAGTGGAAATGTGAGTGAAGCTGAGCTGAAATGAGCCATTTTCGTTTAAGCTTAGGACAACATGGCAGAATTATATGGTCACTTAAAATCTCACTCATCCATGTAGACTAAGGAAGGGGAAGGCATTGGCCTCCCTTCATGAGCCAAACAGTCTTCACTGTGCAACTAGAATTAAATTCCAGAGAATGTTTGGATCCTATTTAATGAACAAGGATACGTTTTTTGTGTGGTGTCATTGTTTCACTACTTCCCATGTTTATTTGGACAGATTCATAGCACTGGGTAGGAAATGTATTGGTTGGCAACTTCAGTTTTGGAAGAGAAAGTAAACACATGCTGATTAGCAAACAGTAAGCTCTACTGTGTTTAATTTTGGCTTCTCTTAAAAAAAATATCCAGTATTTGGTATGTGTTCCAAGTAGGAGCATTTGTCCTCAAGTTCTCTCCTAGCCTCTTCCTGGAGGACTTCCAGAATCTCTCCTCCCTCCCTCTCTCTTCCCCCTTCTCTCTCTCTCTCCTTTTCTCTTGCTCTTCCCTCTATCTTCCTCTCCCTCTCTCTTCCTCTCTCTCTCTCCCTCTCTCTTCCCCCTCCTCTCTCCTTTTTTCTTTCCCCATTTCCTTTGACCCCTCTCACTAGTGGCAAACACCAACATTAGTTAGGAGAGTTCTTCTGCCTATGCTATCCTCTTAGCACAGACCCACCAGGCTGCCCAACAGCAAGGCCACTAACCCATACACCACACTGTAAAGCTATGAACCACACAGACAGAAGCAATTCTTTCCAGACCTAATAAATTCAAGGTAAAAAAGAAAAATCACGTTTCTGTAACTCCCAGAAGGATGATCAATTGAACACTATCATGTCTGAGAACAGACGGTTATAAATATGACAACATACAGCTTCTAACACTCTGATCAAAGCCATTTCTCATTGGCCTCATCTTCCCACTTCACCATACAACCCACCCCTGCCAGTTACATTCCATGTGTTGGGCATGCTTAGCCCTCTATTACTCTTCCTTTGCAAAACCATCCTAAGCACCATCATTCAAAATGTGCCCAGGGACAGAGCCCACAAGAGAAACCATGGTTCCAGAGAGGCACCATCCACTGGACACACCATCTTTTCATGATTCCTGTACTGTTTCTCATAAAATAAAGTTGGTACTTTGCGTTTTCACTCACAAAATTACCACTCACGACTAGCCTCCCAGAATGCCTCTGAGGTGTGTAAAATTCTGTTTGCACATACGAGATGGAAAAACTAAAGCGGTCAGAAGTTCAGCAATGCCAGGAATGGCCCAGTGTCTGTTTGTGAACCATAGTGTTTCTTCTTCGCTTATTACAGAGCTCCTGTTTTTCTCAAAGTGCTAGGCACAGACAGATGTGAATTCTACTACATTTGAGGCCCCAGTCAAAAGAGCACAAGGTGATCAAAGTCCTAACCCTCATGACGCTAACAGTCTAGCAAGGATGAGGAACAAATTAATATAATGTACAAGTAGTTCCAGGGCAACAGTTTAGCAGGGGAGAAGAAAGGATGCTGAAAGAGGAATGACAGAGAGGAGAGAAAGTCTCTCTAGGCACAGGTAACTTGGACAGACTTTGGGGGGAAAAAAATAAAGGATCAAGCTTAATCTACAGCTCTCTAAGGAAAGAGAGATTCTAGAACACAAATTCCAGAGGCCACCTATGCTGATGATGGTGACACAGTCAGTTTCACTGTAGCATAGAGACTAGGCAACATTGAAACAGAGACAGCAGCAGACAGTGTTCCAGAGAGGTAGGATAGGTCCTGGTCATATGCCACCTGGAAGTCATGGTTCTATGTTGAAGCTGCAAACACACAGGAGACTGCTGGCAAGAGATGGGCATGTGAGCTGACTACAGTATAGAACAAGCACTCAAAGTCCTCTGCATTAGAAGCAATGAATGCTCCTTTCTACCTCTATTGCCTCAAAGGAGCGCTACATGCATGGACGCGAGAAGGGGAGTAATGCGCATACTCCAAACACTTCCACCCTGATTGATGCAGGTCCATACAAGGGGGTTGCTAGAGTGCATCTAGCTCTGCAGGGCCACCCAAAGCATTTCCTTCTGTAAAGCCCTGCAGCCTAGGCCCACATCCGCCTGGTCCAAGCCATTTGCTTCCAAACAAAGGTAGGAAATGGCTGCATCCTAGTATTTCATTGTAGACTCATGAGTCAGTGCTTTGGAACTTGGTGTCTTTGGGAGTGAGTGTCTATTCACCACGTCTCTTGCCACAGGGGGAAAAAAGGCGCAGATAAACAGTAACACAATTTCACCCAACTGAAATACCAAGCCACGGGCTTCTCAAAAATAAACAAAAATTGAGGTCCTGGTTTCCTTTCTTTCCCTCTTTCTATTGGTTCCTAGTTCTCAGCCCTCCCTTTGTTTCTCAAACAACCTAAGGTCAGTCAATGGTGAAAGTACATCAAGGGATAATGATTGCGATGTTGTTAAGATATAGAGAACAGCTTTAATAAAAGAGTGTGCTACAGATCATTCAAGAGCATTCAAGAATGCATCCCATTAACAGGGATCACAAGAAATCTCCCTAAAATGCAAAATAATTCTAGATTTAACAAGTTATTTTCAGAGTGCTACAGAGAAAAACACTAGTTTGTCTTTGAATGGGCAGAGAAGCCACAGATTATGAAGAGCAAGAGGAGAAAATGGTGGCTACGTGTGTCTGTGTGTACATGAACAAGTGTGCACACATGAAAAGTGCTGCCACCATAAATCGACAAGTGCAGGTCAATGGACCTATCAATAAGAGTGTTCAGAAAAAGGTATGGCTCCTGGGTAGACAGAGTAACCCCTCGCGTTTCTTGTGAATGTTGCGAAGACAATTGCTTTTCTATCTGATCTCACATTATAAGCCCATGATTAACTAGGATAAAAAGAGGGGGAGACAAGAGAGACAGCTCTAAGGTGAATGGGAAGGAGCCTGTGTCCTAGCCTCAGACATATAAATGCTAGGTGTGATCTCTATACCTTAATCCCAGCACTGAAGAGGATCAGGCAGGAGGATCATGAGTTTGAAGTCAGCCTGAGCTGCATAATAAGAAACCAGGCCCCCAACACCCCAAAAGATACATAAGCCTACTCATCAAACCATCTGCTAAACTACTATTATAATGGCGTCCATGTGGTCAATACAGCATGACCACAACATATCAGCGAGATTATGAAAAGAGAAGTTTAGAAATAGGATATTTCTGCCTAAGAAAGTATAAATTCTTGAGAAATCTGGTGTTTTCTACTTGGGCAGAATGGATTGTGAACACAATGAAAAATATCCTCTAGAGAGACAGAGTAAAGAAGTTTATGTGTTACAGAGAGGATTATATTTCACTTCTCCAATCCAGAAATAAACTAAGAGAGGGAGGCAAGAATGGAGACTGAGTAAAACTGCAATTACAGAACAGGAATGTAATTTTCACTCCTATGAGCTTTTGTCTTTCTATCACAAACTAGACTTAAAAGTTCATTGCTCTCCTTTACTGCCAATTTCTCAAGTAATATGCTGGCCAAGCTATAGTCTCATTTCACATATAAATTCTCTATATAAATGTTCTTATGTAGCCTTGGAAATACCTTAAAATTCCTTCAACAGAACTGGGATTAGTGTGTGGAGATTTTCCTGGACAGTGAACCCCCACTAAGGACAATAGTCCAGGCAGATTTTGCTGTACATGTGTGTGTACCAATCTTCTACCTAGTTCTCTATTCAGACATGTATAATGCTTCCATTTTGAAGCATATGGCTGGGGAGCCAAAAGAATTTAAATTGCCTTCAAAATGTGCATCGCATTATAAATGGTGTGAAAAAAGATCTTACTATTCAGCTCTCAACTTGGAGCATAAAGCAAAGAAGCAACACAAGACTGCTTCAAACTTTGTCCAAAAACTCAACAGCTTCACTTGTTTATAGAGGGACAAAAGTATGCAACACAGTTTATAAAACAAGAACGATATACTGTATGCAAAAGTAAAGTTAAAAGCAAAGTATAGTAACAGCTCTATCTCGTCACAAACACTTGGCAGCCTGTCTAAAGTACTATGGTCAAAAACATGATACCGTCTGTGTTGTTCTTCTGCCAGAAAGCACTCACTAAGTCCAAGTCTCTTTAGCCATCATCACCACCTCATTTGGCAATCTCTCCCGAGCCTCAGTTCATCTACCCCAAATCACTCCTCAGAAACACACAAAGCAGACAGAGCTCTCTTCTCTCTCCACAGTCTGCGAGTATTACAGTAGAGTGGCTTTGGCCAGAGCAGAGTGGGCGAGAAAGCCAGGGCCAACCACATTTTATCCTCAGAGTTTCTCTGCGAGTTAAGCAGGGCCACCCTCCACCAGGAATGCTCAGTGCTTATAGCTGTGGAACAGCAGAGAAAAAGAAGCACAGGTAGATGGTGCATGCAGAGAACAAAAATGCTTTCAGCAGATGAGGGGCAGACAGACTGGGCAACTTCCTGTCCATTCTCTGCTTCAGAGCTGGGCTTCTGAAATGCAAACACTGTCTCTCTAGCTACACGTGGGTACAGTACCAAGCTGGTACTTAAAGGAAACAAACCAAGAATACATACCAGGCCTCCGGTAATAGGTAGATAAGCAGAATTTATAAACATCAGCATTTCTGTGTCCACATGGCACTTCTAACTAAAATGTGGTGGGTGTGTAATAGAAAAGTATAAATGTGGTGAAGGACAGATGACCGATGGGAAGGGACGAGCTGCCTGAATTATTAATTTTCACTGGGCATGGAACAGTTGGTTCCCCAGTTATTCTGAAATCACTTGTCTCCTAAGGAGCATATTATATAATTCAAAAAACCCACATCTTCCCATCTTAAGTTTACAGCATGCCATATTTCCCAGAAAGTAAACAATAATTAACAACAAATTTCATAGTCCCCACCACCACCTCTTTTCTTTACGAAACTTCTAATTTGAAATGTAGCTACAGAAGCTTCTCTTGGATCAGGGCCCACAAACATATGCTTCCAAAGGAATAATATGTACAGGTTAGTCTGGTGTGTACCAGATGCAAGAAAAACCAAATTCAAAACCAAAATATCAGTATTCAGCAGAGAAATAAAAGTTTAATTAAATCCCATTCTTCCTTTCCTTATAGATGCAGAATATAAAAAAAAATAATAATCACAACTGGAAATTTTAAACTTGTTTCCTGAAAAATAAAATCAGTCTGACTCATGACTCCATTCTTCATATACATTAGAATATAGACTATGGCCACACTATCCTTAATGTATGTGATCTTCTTCGATCTCAGAAGGTAAGCAGGGTCGGGCCTGGTTAGTACTTGGGTAGGAGAATATAAAAACAAGATGGTCATTTTAAATCGACTTCTTTGAGTGGACTTTCCACAACATGCTTGTACTTACCCAAAAGAAGTTTCAGGAAAAGACTAGAAATTTCCAAATGTAGAGCTAATCAGGAAATCCAGGCAGAAAAGAGGCTATAAAGTTCATATCACTATCAGGCCTTGAATATGATAAAACTTTATGGTGACTAAAAAAATTCAAATTCCCTGCAATCATAACTGATGAGTCCTAACTTGTCAGAGCATTTAGAATGCAAAATGAACACATTATCTGCACATTGCCAGAACTGATACAGCCTCTTCTTAGACATGAGGACACCACAAGAGTATTAAAAACTTACTACAAACACCCACAAGCTGAAGAAACTTGAGGAGACCAAAGCTAGAGCTGTGTTCCTGATTTCCCTATGTCCCTACAAGAACTCAGTCAGACTTGCAAGAGCTATTAAGTGAAGTCCAAGAAGGAGCAGCAGACTGGGACTTAGGACCACCCATGCTTAACCTTTTCGGGGGCCTCATGATCTTTCTCCTGGCTGTATACATCAGAGATGTCACTGGAGTGAAGGCCAAGTTTTAATTTAGAATTTAATAAAAATTGATTAAGCATCACAGAGCACAAACAAAGCTGCTCCATAAATCTTTCAGCCCTTTTTGTGCTAGGAAGAAAGCAAGTACTGTCTGCTGAAGCAGATGACAGACGCTGCCTTAAAGATAAGTATTATTTATACTTGTCGACCAGATTTCTCCTCATGCATATCTTATCATGCATGGGTATATGATCAACAAAGAAATTATTTTATATCAGTGAAACACATTCACATGTGCTTGGGCTCCCTGGGAATGGCTTTAACGAGTTCAAGCCCAGGGTTCAATTAAAGCAAGATGGAAAGAAAGGAAAGTTTTAAAAGAAAAATAAACATTGAAATGGGTGGTTACTTGAAATGCACTTTCACACAGCGTCTAATGAATATATATGCACTGAAAATAACTTTGTTCTCAACATATGCCTATGCATTTTAAATAAATGATACATGTTTGAAAGATAGGAGCATTTACCAGATCTAAACACATCAAGATAGAGCTATATTAAACTGAAGTTATTTGTATAGTGTGTTGGTTAGGAGACAGTACCTTGAAAGGAATCCAATGGTTATGTAAAGACAGAGTTGATTTATCCATGTCTGCAGATATTTTAGTCATCAGACTATGGTATAAAAACTTAGGCCTCATTCTTTTCCTCCTTACAGCCACAGACCCTGTGAAAACCAATCACTGGATAGAAATATCCGTTAAAAAGTACCTGTATTTAAATTTTCATTTCTACCATATAAATGGAAGAAAACATTCAATAATTTGAAGATGCAGAGCTTATCTTTTTCAAAAAGTAGTATTTTGCATTAGAAGGTTACTAAAAGTCGAGACTCTTAATTCCAAAACAAATATGAAGCCGCAACAGAAACCATCAGGTGGGAAGAATCATGCAGTCACAGCTGTCTAGGCAGCCTCCTCTACCTTCCAGGCTCTAGAATCTAATAATGGCATAACTGGAAGGACTTGGAATTTGTGCTTATTTAGTTTTTTGTCACTGTTGCTTTCAAACGCAGAAAGATAAACAGGAAAGATGAATCTGTATATCCAGACAGAAAATCACCTATGGTTAGATTCACCAAATCAGGTTTAAGAACAACACCAAAGAGTGCCCACACATGTCTTTGCAGGATCTTGTCTCAGCTTCTCCACAGCATTTTTCTATGTAAAAGGTCTTTGTAAAGAATGCCAAGCTCATCTCAGACAGTGCAAAGGCAGAGAGGTTTATCCATGAAAGGACGAGGAAAGCCTAGCGTGAGGGTGAGATGGAGAGGGTGACTACAGGCTGGCGGCACTCCTTGCTGCAGAGGGGTCTCTCTGCTGAGGACCAGAGGACGCTATACCGCCATGGCAAGTACACGCCAGGGCTTTGAAATGGTATGTTGGCAAAAGTCAACTGTCTGGTTCTGTGGAAATTACTGTACAGTGGTCTCTGGAGAATTAACAATGCACTGAAGTAGGATACACAAGTCAGTATTTTTATGCTATAACACTGGTCTAGCGTATACAGTAACTTTTCTTAACTGAATTATATATGAAATTACATATATACTAGTGCAACAATTATGAGAAGATATTTTCAGGAATTGCTTTTGTGTATATCACTTAAGCACACAGTGCTACATGGAAGCACAAACCAAAATAATTGCTTAAAATATTCAGATCTTGTTTAAATAATTCTACAGCATAAAAATTCAAGTTGCACTATGTAAGCATAAGAAGTTTGTAAAGAAAATACGAGCAAGAATATTTTCTTTCAAATGGCCTTATAATAGAAATCAAAGTAAAATATATACTAGGCTAATCAGGATATATTATAGCCACAAATACATATTTTGAATCAGCTGGCTTAAATGAGACAAACTCAAAAGAAATGTAACTTACCTGTCTATTCTTTCATCCATGTGAAAGCAAAATAATTATATTACAGGTAACTTGAAAATCCAGTCTCCATAGACTAATAAACCACAAAATTTGTCTGGTCATGGTCAGTATTCTTGCAGCACATACATGTGACATTCCAAAGCATGTTCACTTCTATTGCATGTTGGCTGTTTGGTCTTGAACACATTACTTAACTTCTCTGGGTTTGAATTTGCATAGTGCTTAAACAAGGCTAACATCTTAAGGTTTGAAACAAATGAGACATGGTGGAAAAACACTAAGCAAAGTGCGTAACAGAAGGACTGAGAAAACAGCAAATGTAACTATTGTTCTCACTCCTCCTATTTTGTTATGACAAAGTACTTTTATGGGGCTGGAGAGACAGCTGTGTGGCTCAGAGCACATAGCACTCTTGTAGAGGATCTAAGATCAGTTCACAGCACCTGATCGCCACATTACCTGTGACTGCAGCTCCTGGAGATCTGACACCCTCTTCTAGGTTCCACAGGTACCTGCATCCATGAGCACATCTCCATACACATACATACAAACATGCATACATACATACATACATTCCCCCCCCCTTAAAAGTTTCTGCACATAGGGCAGCCCAGTATGTGCCCAACTGCTCTACACACTCCTGATTCCATCCCTACATCTCAGAGGTCTTGAATAACTTTTCTTTGATTTCAGTTCTTCTGCCACTTCCATAAAGGTCAGATTTCCCCAAAACTTTGTCTCTGATATTCCCAGCCTCCCAAATCTCCATCAAGCTTTGTCTTCAAAGGCTTGTGATCCAACCATGCTAAATTCAGATGTGCATTTTTATTTGCCTGCTAGATAGCAAACCAAACGCCCTTACCAAATCAGACAACGTAGCTCTCAATTCATTGTTTTTCCTTCACTCTCGGGGAAATTAACAATCCCCCGGATGATTCTGTTCAAAGCCTCAGAATTGTTCCTAATTCTTCATCTCTACATCCATATCACACCCACTTATTTCTATTCCTACCAAAGTAGTTCACTCTGTGTTCCTGCCTCTCTCCTCACTTTCATAGCCGCCTTAATCCAATGTGTTACATTCAACAAATAGGAGCCTCTGTGATGTGCCAAGGACCATACACTGTGCAAGCAAAACAGCAATGAAACAAACCAGAAAAAACATACTCCCTTCTCACAAGGTCCTTCAAGTCAAGCTGTGGGAGAGACATGTAAACACATCGTTACCCTGTGATGTGATATAAGCAATAAGAGCTACACATAAATCACAGGGCAGAGCAGAGGAGGGAGTGATCATTCCATCTGGACAGGCCAGGAATGACTGCAGTGTGGATAGCACTTCAGAGCAGTGCTGACGGATAAAGAGTCTGGGGGTGCAAAGAGAGGGCAGGGGACCCTAAAGAGTGGAGTAGCACGAAGCTCTCTAACCAGCACATGTAGTTTTTAAAACTTTCTTGTCCAAACCTAGACCTAATTATGACCCTTTTCCTTTTCCAGAAGGCCTTCAGTGGCTTTCCCCAAGCTCTAGAATAAAACGCAAGGAGCTGGCACTGGCAAGGCATTTGGATTTTGGACTCTGGCTTGGTGAGCTTGGAGTCCACTCTGCTCTCCACATCCCTCTGGCAGGTCTACAGGCCACCACACCTCCCCATGAAATGGTGTTCCAGCCATCAGAGTGCTAGCTCCTCTGCCTCTCATCTGGGAAATCATTTACTCTGTGACATCAATGTTCAACTTCACTCTACTGAAATTCTCCCTAACTGACCTGGATGGCTCCCTGCTTGAGCTCTCAGGCAAGTCCTCTATCGGCACACACTCACCTGGATTATAAAATGCCCATAACTGCCATATCATTTGCAGCATGCACATGTGGCATTCAAAATCCTGTCCATTTCTAATACATGTTTGTTGTTTGATCTTGGTCACATTACATAACTGTTCTGAGTTTCAGCTGGTGGTGGTGGGGTACATCTTTGGTCCCAGCACTTGGGAGACAGAAGCAGGATCTCTGAGTTTGAGGTCAGCCCAGTATACGGAGTGAGTTTCAGGACAGCCAGGGACACACAGAGAAGCCATGTCTCCAAAAACCAATCAAAGAAGGAAACGTTCTCTGAGCTTGAGTTTGCTGTGTTTAGTAAAGCGAACAGGCTTAGTGTTTGAAACAAGTGAGACATGCTGGGAAAACACTAGCAAAAGGCCTACACTGTGGATATCAGTGTTTTTACAGGAAGAGATGGGAGAGCGTGGTTTCTCTTTCTCTGCATACAGAGCAAAAAGTTGGCCTTCAGCAATCCAGGAAGAATGTTGTCACAAGAATCCAGCTATGCCTTCATCCTGCTCTCAGACTTCCAGCCCTCAGAAATGAAAGAATGCAATTTTCTGCTGCTTAAGTCACACAGCCTATGGTATTTTGTTATGGCAGCCCACTAAACTAGGGCTTACAACCTTGTCAAAAGAATTTTAATAATATAGGATTAACTGGGAAAGCTAATCAAGAAAATCATTGGTATAAGTACATGTAACTTTACCCACATACGGCACAAATCACCCAGATTCCTAACAGAACTGCTACCATTTTTTTCAGACAGATGTAGCTAAGGTTCAGAATCTTCCCATCAGCTATCCAGTAAAGTCAGGCAAGTTGGTGACACTAGTGTTGTGTAGCAATTTTCTCTAAGATAAAACTTCCATCTTACAGGGCAGCTCGCTCATTAGGACACAGGATGTTCTCCGGAGAGGTTAAGTACTCTACCCTACATCATTATGACATAGGAAATAAACAACTCAGTAGCTTCAGGAAGTCCCTGAAACATATCAAATTCATTGGGCTCCTCCCTCTCCAGACATATGTAAATCATAAGGACTGCTGAGAGAGACTCTCAGACAAAGTATTTTGCCTTAAAAAAGAAGAAGCAGAACAGCCAAACTGCTTGGAAGAGCCTCTAGAAGAGGCTCAGACCACCCGTGCCACCTGAAAAAGACACTCTCCAACTGTCAAGCTACCTGGTTTCAGTTTTTTGTGGTGTGGGCTTTGGTGATGCCGCTGTCTCTGAGTCATTTCTGCTCCTCTAAGTAACCCCTCACATATTCCTTAAAGCATCACCAACAAAAGTCAGTAGATCACCAAATGAAACTGTGTTAGTATCCTCTTTGGTCTGTTGTTGGTTCTCTATCTGAGGTAAACAGTTATGTGTTACGTCTTCCCAGAAATAGTGTCACCAACAACTTACTAACAGAACAAGATTTTGAGTCCTGGATTTCCAAACACTTCTAGGGTGGGGAAAACCTACTTCCCCCAGGAAAGCATGACAGCCACCGAGGCCTAAGCAATACATCTTTGTCATGCTTGGGGTCCAGAAGGCTAAGTGCCACAGAAAGGCTACCAAAGCTTCAAGGGGGCCGAGTCAAGCATGTAGGGGATATCCCCACTCCTGAGTGACTACAAAGACATGAGATTCCATTTCAACAGATGCCAGCATCTTACTCCACAAAAGAAGGATTTATGTGAAGGTCCAAAGTGAGTCCCGTGGCCTGTCATACTGCCAAGACTACATAATTAGCAGGTGCTCTGGGTGCCTAAATATCATCTCATCAACAATTTCACTCCAGCCTAAGTCAAAAGCAGAATTGTGATAAACTGTAATCCTTTTATCTACAGTGGATCTGGGTAGTTGGTTTGTCTGTTTGGGTGTTGTTTGGACAATGTCCACCTCTCTCTTGTAATAATAAAGCAATAATTTCCTTCTAGGGAGCTCCTCTTCTTGGTTCACTCCGATCACTTCATTGGAATGTCCTGGGTTGATCTCTACTCTAAGACCAGGAGGCGACCAGGTGCTGCCAATGAGAAGAACACATCATTCAGGGATTGGTTCAGCGGTAGTCAATGACAGGCACCCTAGAAAATTTGACTAGAATCACTGGGAAAGAGAAATTTTAACTCCCCAGGTTGCTCAGCTAATAGTTTATAACCATGAAGCTTAACCCCAGGTAAGAAGAGAGCATCCACCTACAGGGAAGGTAACAAAAAGAACAGCATAAAAGGAGAACCAGAGAAACACTGGAATGATAGCAGAGAAAGCACAGTGCTTACTGCCTGGGTGTGAACCGGACTTTAAATCACTGAAAGGGATAACTTCTTTTCTCACTTCTCTCTGCTTCCCTTCAATCTCTGACACATAGAATTAACAAATAACCAATGCCAGCAGAAAAATTATACCTTTCAATGGCTAAACAGCCCCTGACATAAACAGAGGGAAATTAGAAAGTTAGAATAAGCCAAAGGCAGCATTTTTCCAGAAAACTTCAGTGGATTGATACACACGTCAAAAAGGTTAGATTAGTGAAGGAACCATGCAGGTTCCTATGTTAGTGCTGACACTTTTTAGGCACAGTTTGGCTTTGCCCATATTCTGAGAAACTCTGAAATCCATAGGCAAGACTCCATCCCTCCTGCAGTCTAACTGTTCCTAATGGAGCCACAGGAGAGTTCCCAGACACCTGTAAGATCTTCTGTTGAAAAGAAAGTATGCTTTAGAAAAACGTCCTACAGAGAGCAAGAATGAACATGCCACGCTTGCCCGAGTACAGCATGCAAACCATGCCTCCCTGGGAACTAGACTTCATTTGAAGCACGTAGAGAAAAGAATAAAGAAGACTAAGAGATCATCTTTTTCTAGTAAAAAGCTGATGACCACAGGGTTTGGAGGAAAGAATAGGAATGGTTTATAAAATCCTGAGTAAATACTAAATGTCCACTTTTCCAAAGCTTTCTTGTAAGTGATACATATTTCCTAGGTATGCCTGAGGTGTACCACCTGACATTTAATATGATTAAAGATTACAGCATTTTGTTTGAAAGCAACAAACTAGAAACTTCAAGGAAAACCAGTCTACTGGCATCCCTTTGAAATATGCATATAAAGGGCTCTACGGTTATTTTTTTTCCTTGCCGTTGGGTGTATGTTGTGCAAGAGAGGAATTCCTGGTGCAGCAATTACATGAGGAATTAGAATCTTCTCTCCAAAGTTTTATCTAATTGCATGCCAACTCGTAACGAAGGACATAATGTACGCACAGTAGCTAAAGAGTTAATCATTAGCAACTCTGCTCAAAAAATCCTAATGGCAGACTGCCCGTCATTCTTTTAGACAGAGCTTGTCAGAAAAACTGGGGCAGCTTGTCCAGCTCAGCAGTCAACTGATTACTAGTGAACTCAATGGGGCTCCCAGCCAACCCCTGAGAGTGCTGCCAGCCCCTTGGGTATTCAAAGGCTAAGTTCCAATGTGGTTTACTTTGCCAGGATCACATGATGTCAGTGCTATTTTCTCCTGACCAGAATAACCAGTCAGTCAGGCTGCTGGGAGTGCTATCACTGAGCTGTGTGGCACTTCACTAGTAGAGGTCACAGACACACTAGGTTGCTGCTCTTTCCATGACCCAAGGGTCCAGGGACTCTTGGGTGAGAGCAGCTAATCCCAGTATGTCCATTCCAGAAACCCAAGTCCTGCCCAGGCATCCAGCACACAAAGTCTGTCCAGAAGACCAAGAACTACAATTGCTCACTGGACAGGGTATAATTGGAGAGCAAAACACACAGCTCTAACCTCTGCAAATACCCAGCTAGGTAGGAAAACAAAGAGAAGCAGGTCTGGAGTTTCATTTCTGTTGCATGACTACAGAATTAATAAGATGCTACTTGAACACTGTGGGATTTAATCATCTTCATCAACATATGCCCACATTCTTCGCATGGCAGCCAGATATCAATTGATTTTTACATTTATCAGGATATTTTTCAGTTGCTACATGGTTTACAAGAGTGCGTACAACTCTGTTTTTAAAACTGTGGTTTTTCAAACTGTAGTAATACTTATCTCTCAGTGAGAGAAACTATTTCACTCCCTAACACACAATGCTGAGAATTAAAAATAAGACCAATCCTGGAGTCTTTCTTCTAGGAGAAACACAAACAGGAGAGGCTACAGGAGGCTGGCACAGCTGAGGATCACCTGAGCACACGGCACAGTGATCTAAAAGACCTCAGCAGCACTGCTCTCTGGTACTCCCAACTTCCTCCTTTAATTTTCACTTACATTTTCTATTATGTGCAGTGTGGGGAAGCAAACATGGAGGGCAGGAGACAATTTAGGGGAATCGTCCCTCCTTCTATGATATGGGTCCTGCCTTTTTGCCTTCTTGCTAAAAGGGATTACACCTGTGACTGAGTGTTGCCTGCATTAAATTCAGGTAAACTGGTATAAGAAGTCAACATGTCAAGAAATTTGCAAAGTAAGAAAAGACTAGAGAGAGGGAGGGAAGGCTAGAAATGGGGAGGGTTTCAGGAAGGAGGCAAGAACCAACCAAAGCACAAAGTAGGTGAGTTTATATAAAAGCACACCAAAAGAAAGCTGTATTTTTTATCAATGCTTCATAATTTTCATTCATTACATTTATGAAAAAGTTTAAACAGATTCACAACAACCACAAAGCCAATGTCATCACCGTTATTCAGTCTAATCAGGTACTATAGTTTGTTCTTCCTATTGGTGATAACTCATCTTTGACTATTCAACTTATCTTTTGTCCTGGCCTTTTATTTCCTTCTTAGATGCACAGTATCTTAGCACTAGCATAACATCTGTGGTGATCTACCAAATGTCTGAGAGACAGACGCTTGTTGGACGCCAGTCCTTTGATGCAAAGGGACTAAGCTACTATCACCAATTAGATAATAGCCAGATAATTTGACAGTTCTCAAGGTGATTGTTTCAAGAAGTGCTAGAAATGTGCAGAGAGAAAATGATGAGGTTCACTTGTGAATAGGATAAGAAGCCCAAACCCAGAGCAGAAGGGTTTATAATGGAAATGTTTATAATGGAGAGTGAAGAAATAATGTGCAACCCAAGTTGATGGATAATCTCTTTTTTAACTTATTTTTTTTATTAATTACAGTTTATTCACTTTGTATCCCAACTGTAGCCCCCTCCCTCATCCCCTCCCAAACCTAAACTACCCTCAACTTCCTCTTCTCCTCCCATGACCCTCCCCCAGTCCACTGATAGGGGAGGTCCTCCTCCCTTTCCCTCTGACCCTAGCCTATCAGGACTGGCTGCATTGTCCTCTTCTGTGGCCTAGTAAGGCTGCTCCCCCATCAGGGGAGGTGATCAAAGAGCCAGCCACTGATTTCATGTCAGAGACAGTCCCTGTTCCCATCACTAGGGAACCCACTTGGACACTGAGCTGCCATGGGCTACATCTGTGCAGAGGTTCTAGGTTTTCTCTATGAATGAACCTTGGTTGGAGTATCAGTCTCAGAAAAAATGCCTGTGCCCAGATTTTTTTTTCTCTCCTTGTGGCACTCCTGTCCCCTCTAGGTCTTTCTATCTCCCCCTTCTTTCATAAGATTCCTTGTACTGTGCCCAAAGTTTGGCTATGAGTCTCAGCCACTGCTTTGATACTTTGCTGGGTCCGAGGGATAATCTCTTTTAAGAATTGGTCAGAGTGGAAACTGCCCTGTTTCCTCACAGAATTCATGAAGATTTCTCCCAGCGGCATGCAAGGCTCTCTACAAGGTAATATTAGTCTATTTCCCAGATCATTCCACCTGAGTGTTTACCTCCATATCTGTACTTTCTTCTAGCCACGTTGGACAGCGAAGACTTCCTTGCCCTTTGACTTTTGCTAATTTGTTTCCCTGGGCTAAAAACATCTCTCACAATGACACAACCCAATCTCCTTAAGCGGGTTTAAGACAGCTCTTCTTCCTTAAACCAGGCATAAGCCCCTCCAGTGCCCTCCACTGTTCCTCAGAACTTATTGTTTGCCTCTTCAGAGGCTAGCCTGATATGGCCCTGCATCCCTTTGCTGAGCTTCACCCACATGCCCCAGGAAGGTGGGGGGGCAGGGATTCCATGATCATTTGCTTATCTGACGTGAACTGATGAGGCTTATTTGTTTTACAGTTCTCCGGTGCATTGCTTCTCTACAAGCACGCAAAAGTCCCTCCACCAATTCAAATCTCATCTGCTATCTCAGCATTGCAATAACATACAGAATCCTGAGATAAATAAGTTTATTACAGCATGCTTAGCTATGTCTCAGCAAAGAAATTAATGGGAACGGAAGTTCTTCTTTAATACAGTAGGCTTAGGATTCTGTGTGCCTATCTGTAAATATGCATGCTAGCAAACAGGAGCTAGAGGGGCAAGCAATAACAATGGATTTTTTTTTTTTTACTCCAGTGTATTTTAGACAAAGCATATTTAAGCAATGGGCCTCAAAGCATTAGCTTATAAAGGAACATATTAACAACGCCTCCAAACTTCAAACCAAAGTTAACTGAGCAGAACCTGAGGAGCCAAAACTTGAATACTTTTTGTTCAGAGAGTGCAGGAAATGTTGTGGCCTTTCCTGAGCATTTTGTCTCCTACAAATTAATGGTATTTAATAAAGAAAGACCAATCCCATTAGACTTCAATTCTCTATTGTGACATTGAGCACCTGATGTTACCTTGTTTTACAATCCTCTTTTTAAAAAAAGTATGATCAGTAACATGTTAACTAAGCATAAAATAAAGGTTCCGGGCATACTGATGGCCAGGTACGAACTAAGCATCAGACATGCTTACTAATATTAACAGCTACACGTGGTTTGGTTGGTGCAAAGTGCTTACTACGTGGTGACAGTTTAACCTTTTTAATAGCCTTTAAAAAGATAACAAAAGTCAAGTTTCCCTTGTACACTACAGCAGGTGGGATACTCAAAGCTTTAGACTTTCACACAGTTGTTATAAATCTGCGAACACTCTAGCTCTATGAGCAAACCTGCTATGTGCTGAGGGACAGCCAGCTGGTTCCGGGATCTCTTACGTGAACACTGGGCAAATAACCCTGAGTGACTGTCTAAAACACTTAACTCTGTCACTGAAACCAGCCCCAGATCCAGGAACAGCTATGTTCTCCTACCTAGTTATGTTAACTGGTACAGTTAAAAAAAAACAAACAAACAAAAACTTACATTCTGAAATCCCAGTGCCTAGCTTATGTCCACCACACACGACTTCTTTGTAAAGAAAGAGGCCCCTTTACTTCTTATGTATGCTGTAGCTACCAACAGTACCTGCCTGCATACACTGCTGGAGAGGTAAAAATCAAACACTTTGTACAAAAACATTTTTACCAAAACAATTCACCCTCAACTTCTATCCCAGAGGTCACGCCCTCTCAATACAAAACTAACAAAAGCACTCACTGAAACTCCAGTACAACTGGATTTGAAGGCAAAGTACTTTTTGGTTTTGTTTGTTTGTTTTTGCTTTTTCAAGACAGGGTTTCTCTGTGTAGTCCTGGCTGTCCTAGGCCCACTTTGCAGACCAGGCTGGCCTTGAACTCACAGAGATCTGCCTCTCTGAGTGCTGGATTACAGGTGTGAGCCACCATGCTCGGCTTTTGACAAAGCACTTTTTAATTGTATTTTTTTTCCTTTAAAAAAGGTCTCAATTTCTAGCTTCTGTTCTACCCCAAAATATAGTTTCAAGTGGAGAAAGTGAGGTCAAAAAATTCTATTAGTGATTTGTCACTCACTCTGAACATTTAGAAGTAAACTGTTTCCTAAGACTTTTTCTTCAGATAATATTTTCTCCCTTAAGAAAACATAAAACCAGTTACCTCCAGTCCACACAACCATTTTCATTTTTGTGTGCAACAATGAAAACATATACGAAAAATGACAGAAGAAAAATCAGGGCAAGAAGAACTGATACACAGAAAGAGGAAAGGCTGAAATACATTACTCATATTTCTGCCTCTCAACCATTAACTTTCAGAAGTGGATATAACAGATAGGAAAAAAAAATGTTCAGAAACACAAGCTTGTTTGGCAGTCACACAATGGTAAGAATTGCAGATACTTAATCATCACAAGCTCATGAAAGTGGACCAAAGTGGGCAAGAGCAGGCGGATGAGCAGAAAAGCAACCCGGGACTGCTCCGCTCCAACAAGGCACCACTTCCGGAGAAGGTCTGCAAAACCTACAGACTGCAACATCCTCAAGCCATCTACCTCCCAAGCCCCGTCTTTCAGGAACTGAGTTTGTGTGCCTTTATCTGGAATGGCTCTGTGGCCACTGCAGTTCTGACGAGGCTTATACTCCATCCTCCCTGGGACTACACAGCTCGGAGTCAAGCCGCCTTGATGTCCATCACTTTATACATCAAGCAGTAGTGACTAATGATTTGGAACCAACAGCTCTAAAGCCAGATTGCTTTGCTTCCGCCACATCCAGATTTGACACCTGCAAATTGTTTGGCCCTTAGAAAGTCTTTAACATGGGTCCCCGGGCCCATCGCTCATAAAAGCTACTGTACAAAGGTAGGTACAAAGCTACTGTGAATATTAAATGAGATAAATGCACATAGAGAAGTAAGCACTGTTCTGAACACTACCGCTACAGCTGGGCCTTAACCGCTGCAGCCTCACAGCTGCAGAGGGACAGGAGAGACGCCCTTCTGCAAGCTGGAGTCAGGCTGCAATCCCCTCCCTGGTGCCTACTTAAATGGTGCAGAAGGAGCAAGGAAGAAAAACCTCAAAATTCTTTTAATCACAGCTAATTCCAGGGATGAGGTAAACAATGAGCCTGCCACGGTTTATCTTTTGAATTTAACACAAACAGGCACAATTCCTTATTAGAGTGCTAAGGATGTGATTCTTTCAAGCCACAGAGGTTTCCTTAGAGCATTATATCAGCCTCTCCCATAATTAGGTTTTGCTTAAATAATACAATTTACTAAACTGTCTGGACAGGGGAGACTCTCTTCCCACCCCCCACCCCCCACCCCGCACACCATTTATGCTTTCAGTGGCTGCGGCTATTGTTGCTGTCAAGCATCTTGAGTGCTCTTTTATGGACACACTAAACATAAAAGAACTCTTGGATGATTCATTTAAGAACATGAGTTTGGTGGAAGCAAAGGTACCAAGACTGCGAACGTCCACTCAGATCTACTACAATCTCGTAACTCCTCTAAGAGGGAGATTTATTCCAGCACGCAGTTTAACCGCCAGGCTCTTTGACCCTGGGTGCTTATTAGTGAAGGAGCAACTCTTTCAGGGTTAGGATGAGTAACTCAGCCCCTCCAGTTATGAACGTTGCAGGTAGGCAAGAATGTGCGCTCTCGGTATCTGCGAGCACTTCTCCACACGGCCAGGACTGTCACAGAGCAGGAGGGCACAGGCGAGCTCGTAAACCTCTTAGACAAAGACACTGAGGATGTACCTTGCAGTCCTCTGATTCTTATCCTGCGCTGGGGCTGCTGCTGCCAACAGCCTGCTTTTTGAGTTTCTCCTGGACGTCTCACAGTAGAAACAAATAAAAGCAGGACTTTGTTGGAGGTTCAGCATGAACTTGGAAAACTACTGTGGGAAAAGGTCACACAATTTCAACCGCTCACTCTCTTTCCTACTGTGTCCTTATTAGTGAACTAGTGGGTAAGTTCTCTGTCTTCATGTACTAGGCCAGTGAGGATGTCCTTTCCCTTGAAAGCTTGCTACATGAAAACATGATAAACAAAAGTAAACACATATTGCCATACACGTGAACACACATGAACAAGTGCGCGCACACACACACACACACACACACACACCTAATGTGGGCAGTCCACTATTCTTGTCACTAACCCTTCTTTCGAGAATGTCTTCATTTGAAGGTCTTCACAGAAGGCAGTATATCCATACTACATATCCTACAAATTATGAGCGATTAGCGAGAATCATGTAAGAGAGAAGGGGGTGGCCATCCAAATACATGGATTTTTCTGGCTTTGAATCAGAAGCACCCATGGCTATAGACAGTCTCTTGGGCATATGTCAACACCCAAATCTCAGAGGGCATTTTGCTCCTTCTCTACTCACTGGCACAGGGAACGCCTGAAGCAATGACATCCTACACCATTTGTTTCATTTCACATTATTACTTGTCTTAAAAAAATAAAGTGGGGGCTCCCTTTCAGTGGACTAGGGGAAGGGGATGGGGGAAGAGGGAGAAAGGATGGGAAAGGAGATGAGGGAGGGGGCTACAATCTGGATACAAAATGAATAAATTGTAAAAAATAAGATAATAATTAAAAATTAAATGGAGAAGCAGGAGAGCTATATCAGTCAATGAAGTATGTTCATACACATGAGGACTTAAGTGCTCACCCCCAGCACCAAGCACAGCCAGGTGGAGTGTGCTCTGTGGAGTTCAGGAGACAGCCAGTCTGCTCCAATTGGTGAATTCCAGTTAGGTGGAAGGCCTGGCTCAAAAAATAAGGCAGAGAGTCACTGAGGAAGACACTCAACACTGACCACTAGCCTCCACATTCACACACATACACGCACGCGCACACACACACACACACACACACACACGCATCTGAAGCGCTCTTGTGCACTCTCTCTCTCTCTGAAAAAGGACTAAGCAAGTGATAGTTTTTAAACAGATACTGATGCTTGAGAAGGACATTAAATTCTACAGGGCGGCCTGTAAATCTAGAAACGCATGACGCTTCCTTGGCAATATGCTATGAATGTTCAGGATCTACTATATATGAAATGCCCCGAAATCCTAGGCATTGTGAAAATAAAATCACTTTACTGTGACTGAGTGTTCTGTAGGACAAGCATTTTTCCTTATAAAAAATGGGACTCAATGGGCTCAAAAAAGATGGACAGAACTTCTATCAAGAAAGGCATTAGTGAGGATCAGATATTCCGGTTGGCTGGGATTGTGCTTGAAAGTAGGTTTCTGATACAGCCTGAAGATGGGCTTCATTACTTAGGGCATGGCTTCTGCAGAAGAGGCTCTGGTGGCAGTTGGAAAGGGAAGGTGTCCTAGGTAGCAGATGCAGGAGAGAACCAACAAGACCCTAGCATAAAAGAATAGGCAGGTAGGAGCCAAAGGCATTGAGATAAGGGAGTCCCTTTGACTTCAGAGACAGAGATCCATCTGCTTTCCAATCAGTGAGGCTCGTGGGGTCTCTGAGAAAGGCTCTGGTTCCCTTAGTCTCAGTTCCTTGGGAGAGCTCAGCATCCATGCAAATGCACTGAGACCCCACTTGAGAATATGAGCACTTAACATCTATCACCAAGAACCGTAATATATATATGCCCAAAGCATTCCAAACAAAATTGCTTATTTTTTTAAATCATGTAAATGCCATTTTAATTCATGTCTTTATTTAGTTTACACAGTTTTTTGAAAACTTCTTTGTCTCTTTCTAAAGATTTATTTTTTATTGGGCTCCTCTAAGGATCATCTAACTTTTCCTAAAAGTCTCCCTAAGCTTCGAAGTGCTTTATATAATAGAAAATTGTTCATTCTTTATAGTGTTGATTTCCCATAGAGGGAAGCCACATAGAAACCCAGTTGCAATCAGATCTGTGCTGTCAGCCCTTTGTGGCTGAAGAATGAAGAAAACATGATGGCATGTTTGTCCAGCATGCCTCATGCCAAGACCACAGCCATCACACACTTAGGACAACAAAATGCTGAGCCTTTCAAGACAAACCAGATCCTGCCAAGTGAACAACCAGATCAGTCTACTGTACTGGCTGCAGATGGAGGTGGCACACAGCCTGCCACCGATGGGCCTGCTTTCTAACCACATGACAGTCATTCAGACACAGGGCTCCACAGAGGGTGGCACCAAGTGTCTCCCTCAGCAGCGATGCTGGTTCTGTCCTTTTTTGCTGCAAACGATTGGTATAGGAGAATAGTACAATCCAAGGAACAAATCTGGGGACCCAAGACCAGCAGCATTAGAGAATGAAAAAGAAATTTTCAGGGGCTTAGGGGAGAGAAACAAGGAACTCAAATAGTACCACCTCACACTTTGGCTTCAAAGTATTCACCGATCAAGGTGGTGGAGAGTCTGCCATGTTGACTTTCTCCCCCACTTATGAATGCAGTGCACAAAAACAGACTGCACCTGCCTTCTCCATGACTCCTCCCCCCGGCCACCTTCCTCCTCTCACCACCTAAATACGTACTTGATGGGATATTTCAGCTCTGGCTTCGATGAAGAGGGTCAGTCTGGCATCCAGGTGATTTCCTCATAGATTAAGAACATTTGCTTTCTTCCTGCTGGATCCCTCCCAGAGATGCCATCAAGCCTCTACCTACGCAATTAGTTTTCACAGGTGGCTGTTTTGCCTCCAGAAAAAAAAAAAAACCTCCTTTCTTCCTGTACAAGTCACAGCAGAGCGAATGCACACAAAAACATCTCAGATATGAAACAAACACATCCATAAAGGCAGCTCCGCTGAAATGATCAGCCACATTATGGAAGTGACTCCTCACACCAGGGTTCCAGTTGGAAGGAATGATCTGGAGGAAGAAGTCAACCCGGATGAGGGTGAGGGAGGGGAATGGGACAGGAAGAAAGAGGGCTGGGCTGGAGGCATGGAGAGGAAGAGTTTATGCAGGGTTTCTGCAGGTTTATAATCTCTGGAGGTTTGTAGGGTCTTGTCTTCCTTAGGAAACTCTGTTAATGTTGCAAGTCTGAGTTTCACCACCTGGGAGGAGAAAGAAGTGCTCTGGGTCATAAGCTTCCACAGTCATGAGGGGGAGGAGGCTAGTCCACAATTTCAATCCTGCAGCACCTAAAAGTTTCAGCATGAAACTATATGCTTTGAAGTAAAAAAAAAAAAAAAAAAAAAAAAAAAAAAAAAAAAAGGGGGGGGGGGGGGTTCATTTTCTAGTTAAAGAAAAAAGATATGCACCCTTTTCAAGGCAGCCATTTCCAAAGACAAAAAAAAAAAAAAAAATCACCATTGACATAAATCCCTTGAACTAAACATCTGTTTAAACTATTTCTAGGTCAGGGGTCTGAAGCTGTGAAACACTAGGGGTGCAGACATGATTTCTTTCCCAAGGTCTCCAAGTCCTGCAGCATTCACATATCCTGCCATATTGTTTAAACATCTGGTTCACTTCCCCTGAATGGAAAAGGGCTAGCAGTGAGGGCTGTTGCAGCTTTTCGTCATAACCTGTAACATGTCTTTGCTATTTGGACAGCCTCTAAAACAAACTATGTTGAACAAGGTGTTGTTTTTTTCACGTGTGACTAAAGTGTGGCTGTCTCCCTGCCGCCTGAACAGTAGGAGAGATTTTGTCTCAAGAAGTTTTGAATCTGGCTCCTTTGTGAAGAAATGGCTGAAGAAGATAAACAAGAAACTCCTCCAGGAAAGCCCACCTCCAGCATTTTCTTTCATTTGCCTAACGAAATAAAATGCACTTTTATTTTCCAAAGCCAGTTATTTTCCACGTATTTGTCTATGGAAAAGAGATTGTGTTAAAAATATTCTAACATGAATCGACTCAAAAATATGAAGGTGAGACAGGGAAAATAGAGTATTGCTCCCTAAAAGCCTCAAACCCATTGGCAACACGGAACTAAGCTTTGGTGACGGCGTGAAGACCCAATGGGCAGAGCGCAGGTTTGCTACCAAGACTCTTTAGGCCTACTGCTGGAAACGTCACTGAGGGAACGGTAAACGCATCATTACAGACAACTGTGAACATAAAAAGTCAGGTCATAACTGGAGAGTTCACGAACAAGAAGAGAGCTGAGCCCCAGATGAAGTAAGGGCAAGTGTAACAGCATCTTCCAGTACCTTCCACAAGTTCATGGTGTCTTCTACGGCTCTGTTTTTGGGGTTTGGCAGTGACTTAACTCTCACCAGGCCTGCTGCAGACCCTGCTCCTGGCCAGTGTGTGCATCTGAAAACAGGCAGGAAAATGTAAAAGCAGCCTTTAAAAACTCCCCGCTCAAGTGAGAAAAACTGATTTTACTGACACAGTGTAGAAACCTTCCATGGTTGTCAAATATAATAAAGGGATTAGAGTTTTGTTTTGATTTATCCTGATGTACAAAGGAAGAAAGGAGACAAACTTCAAAGGTTTTGCCTCTAGCCCAGACTTCCGGCCTTAGGGGAACCAATTTCCACTGAACATTATAGAAATATAGAAATGACCACTTAAAATTAACCAAAAGACAAAAGCAAATCCATAGTCTTGCCAACACCAGATACATATTAAGTCAAATGCTGTTTTTCCCTCTTCTCTTCTCCTAGGACAGGTGGCCTGCACACATCCCTCCTTATTGTGCCAGCTTAACTGACAGCCGTTCTTAGAGCTAAGGAAGGCGATTTCTTCATTTAGGTCATTTCTGTTTTTTAACTCAAAAGTATGCATCGATAAACAATGTTCTAGGCAGAAAGAAACTAAAGGAAGATAGAGCAGAGAACATACATCAGAGAAATGCATGCTGCCTGAGTCAAGAACACTTACAGGGCAAAAGAAACGCCTTTCTGTGATTTCCTCAGGAAGCTGAAAGTAATCAGAACTAAGTTTACAAGTACCTGAGGAATGCCTGGGATGCAGGACGAGAGACTTTTGCACTAATCCTTCAAGGTCTCTACTGGGCTCTGCCCTCTCCTACCTTAATTACATAGTCTTTCTTGGATCTGTTCTTATTTTCAACAGACCATAATTCTAAGATGTAGAATGGAAAGCTATTTCAAACATTCCAAAAGATATGAATTTTTAAACAGCCAGACTGTTAAGAAAGCTGAAAGGAAATGCAAACTCCCTCCTGCACAGGCTGGCCAGGGCCAGACTACACCTGGAAGTCCAAACAAAGGATGCTCTTATCAACGTTTAAAAAAAAAAAAAAAAAAAAAAAAAGTCAGGGTCAGCCAGGCACAGTGGCACACTCCTGTAATCCCAGCACTTGAGGAGGGCCAGCCTAGTCTACAAAGTGAGAGCAGGACAGCCAAGGCTACACAGAGAAACCTGTCTCAAAAAAACAAAAAAACAAAAAACAAAGACACAAAACAAAACAAAACAAACAAAAAGGAGTCCTTCTACTTGGGAAATCCTTTTTTAAACAGTAGCCTGAGCATATCCAGTTTTGATCAATAATGTTTTAAGAGTAGACAGACAAACAAATGGACAACATTTGTCCCTTCAAGTCCCTTCAATTTGCCATCAGATTAGAGGGTGTTGACTCAGATAAAAGGCATACCTGGATCATAGAATGACCCTTGCACCAAGATTCAGAGCAAAGGCAGATACCTCCCACTGTAGAATACAGATCATAGTTGAGCTATGAAGATCTGTATGATGCAATAAACATTTGTGTTCTCCTCATATTGACATGTTGAAGCCCAGCCCCAGTGCAGGTATAACAAAGCTTTTGTATTCAGAAGCAGGGCCTCTCTGGAGGTGATGAGGGTCACAAGGAGCCAATATCACAGGGCTAGTGTTCCCCTAAGAGATACCAAAGAGCTTGCTTGCCACATACACCTCCTCACCCCTTAGAGACACAGGGAGGACCATGCACCTATAAGCCAAGGAAAGGGAGCTCAGCTGGACATGCAGTGTGCCATTCTTGCTCTTAAGTTTCCATTCTCTCAAGCTCTGATGAGATCTTTTCTGACATTTAAGCCAGAAACCTCAAGTTGAAGACGACGGACTTGAACAGGTTAAATACCCCTTTTATAAGGATATCCATCCATCTTGCCCTGACATCTCTGGTACAGAATACTCTTGCTTATAGCCCAGATCCTAGTTTATTTACTCGTGTAAAAACCTGAACTGAGCTCTTAGTACTGAGGGCTGGTCTAGGTACTACAGACACTGTATTCAGTGAGTCCACACTGCAGTACAAAAAGGAGCCTCATTTAGAAGATGTTCTTACTGCTCTGTAAGAAGTCAGCGATAGAGAACACAAAGTTCTGCAGGAGCCTGAAGGAGGAACAACCAACTGAGCCTGAGTGGGAGAAATAGCTTACTGACACAAATGCCTCAGCTGGATCCTGAAGGGGGAATCAGAACCAGTCAGTTAAAGGGTGAGAGTGGGACACAGGCATTCAGGGCGGACAGGTGTGGATCAGTCCCCCACAGTCACTAACCAGACACGCTGATGAGTGCCCAACAGACCCACCTCCCAGTCTTCTGTAACATTCAGTTCTGCATTCATAATCATAATGGCGCCCTTGACCACTTGTTTTTGTTTTGTTTTGTTTTAATAAGTGACTACTTAGCTAGTACAGTACTATGATCTCCCTAAAACCTAAGTCATGTTCTTTCCCTCATATCTACTTTTCCCCTGGTATTCCCTCTTTTATGAGCAGCTTCAGTGTCCATCCAGTGATAAAGCTACTGTCACTTTTCTGTCTTCTGGCCTCCTATCCACTCATCAGCAAGGTGTTTGCTGAGTATCACCAGAATCTGAGCGTTCGTTCCTGTGACTGACTGCTGCTATCAGTCATACCCTGAGCATCCAACTAGAGAGCCGATTGATTGACTGATTCTGACAAATAACAACTTGATGCTGCATCTAATCCAAGGCTGTAATTATCCAATAACAAAAATGAAATAAAATACAATTAATAAAGGCAGAGAGATAGAGAAAATTCTATCTGTGGAATAGAGAGGAGAGCACATAACTGAACACAAATTTTCAAATCTGAGCTTCCTAGCATATAAGCAAAAGACGAAAACTAGATTATTTACACAGTCCTCATTATGAGATTAAATTGTAGAATAGAAGCATGCCAACTTATCAGAAATGGCAAATCTGTTTCCTGGAAGCTCTGCTTCAGACAAATTGATTGCAGGGAGTAAAGGATACTAAAACACAATAGGAAGAAGTAAATTTTGTAAAATAAGCAAGGTCTTCTAGTATGAATCTTTTACAAGTAACATGTCTCTTAAATACAACCTCTACAGTAAAGCCTGCCCAGAGGGACACAGGGATTCAGGAAGGGTAATCTGCACAGGAAGGGCTTCTCCTACATAACTTTTTGATAGGCAAGAAAGGGGGAACTTTGCCTGCATGGCCCTGCATAGGTGCAACTGCCTTACAGGGACTTTCAATGAATGCAATATTTATGCTGTGTCACAAATTACTACCAAAGATATTATGATACTAGGTCACCTCTCACATTTCCATAAGTCACTCGCTCCAACAGGCTTTGCAGAAGACCCACACTCACTAAAGTCCCCCAACTTCAGGTCCAGTTCAATCCATATCACTGTTTACTCAAAGCAGTTACCAAATTAAAATTGCTCGTTTATGGATTTGTTGATGTGGTTCATTTTGCTGCCCCAATAGATAGGGCCCCTAAAGCAGACAGGTTATCTCTGTCTTCTACAGAACTGAGTGCAAATCCTTTGAAAACCTCACTAGCATGTAATAGGTACTCAATTAAAATGTGCTTACCAAACACGTGAATAATCACATATATTTATAAAAAGAGAAGATAGTTATGATAAAATTTGTATAAAAATGAGAGAGACTGGTTTAAAACCTTATTGACTCCAACTTCCCTTTTTCCAATCTGTCCTGCATCTTGCGCTCAGCTTTGTCTGCTAGAGGAGGCAAAAGCCAGCTTCCAAAAACTATTCAGTGGGGGTTGAAGCCCTCAGCAAAACCTAATGTTCAGCATGGCCTTGGACAACTCTCCCCACTTCCTCATAAAAAGCTAAAATCTAATCACAGTCTCTGTAACCCCTTCTAGCTGCTTACCTCTGTGCTGTCCTTAGCTAACAGGCTGCCAGTGCCTCACAGCCTTGTCACACCTCGCACGCTCATTCCTTGAGTCACAAACCTTTGTTAGTCTTGTGCCCAACTGAACTGCTTCCTCCATACTGCAGCAGGGCCTCCTAACCACTAGTGTGGCACCGTCTGCCATCTGTTCCACGAGCAGCGGATGGCTAGCTGTACACATCTGTGTTTATGGCTAGATTAGATTATAAACTATTTGAGAACAGAGACAAACACTTCACCATTCTTCATATTTCTCCAACCTTTATGCAGTCCTAATTACGCAGAGGGCACTAGGCAAACGTTGAACTAAAAAGCTGAGACGCTATAAATAAGAAGGAACCAGTAAGGCTGCTTAGCTGCATTTGTCCAGTTGAAGAGGTAGCAGAAGGCCTCAGCACTGTCTGCTCGTCCAGAGAACCCAAGTTCAAGTCCCACCACCCACATGGCAGGTCATAACTGCCTATAGCTCCAGTTCCACGGGATTCAATACTCTCACACAGACACACATGCAGGCAATGAGTATATATATATATAAAAAAAAGAAAGAAATCATTAAAAAGTAAGAAGAAAGAGGTAGAGTAAAAATACCAGCTACATAAATTATAAATCTCTACCCTGATATATCAGCAACTGCTGTCTACTGTTCTTATTATTTAAAAAAAAAAAAAGCTTGTGTCCAATATATTTCCAATGATGAGTCATGTGACAAGATGCTTTACTATTAAAAGGATTTACCTGTGCTGCCTACTGAATTAACTTTTACTTTAGGATCTGGCACCACATATACTAGCGCTCATTTCATACATATTTCAAAACAATTTTAATCAGCATTTGCCAATTTAAAAACTCGGGAATTTGCCGAAGCTCGCATCTGATAGGAAACATTTTAATACTGCAGTACATCCAAGTCTCCTCTCTGGAGACCTCGTCTACCTTGAACCTGAAGATCTGCACTATCGCTGTGGCTTCTCTCACCACGTCTCCCCAGCAAGACTCAGTGGCCAACCTAGCACAGCTTTTCCTAAAATACTACCTGAAAATAAAGAGGGCATTCACCAGACACATGTCAGGCTATGGAGCAACAAAAACACAGGCTGAGAGAGTACTATTGACACGTGTGTTCTTACCATCCGTACACACGATCAGCAGTGTGCTGAAAACATACGACATGTCTAAAACCTAACTTTACAATGAAAAAGAAAGCTCTCTCATGCCAACTTTTCAACATAACATGAGTTTCATGATCAGTGTCTTCACATTACTTTACATATGTCTGTAAGCACAATCTTTTTGTAAAACAAAATGTTAAGACATAGAATCAGGGACATAGAATCAGGGACAGGGAACTATCTCAACAGGCAAAGGTGCCCTGCCACCATGCCTGATGATCTGAGTTTGATTCCTGGGACCCACATGCTGGAAGGAAAAACCAACCTCCTATTGTCCTCTGACCTCCACATATACACCATGGTATGTGTCTCCATGCCCCCCAAAACTCACCAAATGTAATTTTTAAAAAGTACATAGAATCAGACACCTTCTTTAACTACAAAATATTGACCTTACTCTTATGCCAGCAAAATCCTACTCACTCTAAGACTAAATACTGACAAACTGACAAATAAGTCTACTCTCTCACGACCTTTAAATTTTCCTTTAGTTACACAAAACAACAACAACCTAGAGAATGAAAAGGGAGCTTGCGTGAATACAGTAAAACAAAGTGGCAAGCTACACATATTTGATTAATTTTACATATTTTGGAGGGCAAGCTCATTATTTACACAGGTGCTATCTGCCCTCTATCCCGCGAGATGTTCACTTTAACCCATTAATATGTACACCAGAAACAACAACAAAAGTCGCGCGACCTTGTACCACCAGCTCAAGGCACTGCACCTTCATCACTAAGGAAACTGTTGGAAGGCTGTGTCGTTGAGACAGTAAGCATGCTTGAGTAAGAGAAAACAAGACTGTACGTCCAGGGGGAGAACAAAACCCCTCCGCCTCCCGCTGCACTCACCATATTATTTGTCATCTCAAACGTACCTGTGCTCTTGGTACAAACCTTCCAGGAAGCTTTTATGCTACTTATGCCATAATCAGCTGCTTATTGCCAAGGGAAGGACTTTTCCCCTCCCAGAAAGACAATCTGCACACACTAATTTGAAAGACAGGGTAGGCATGCAAGTGTTTTAATAGCCCATTATCAAAAATTATCCCTTGGCTATAAAATCCCCAGACCATTGGCTTGAGATCAGCTCAAAGAAAAATGAGATTACAGAATTTAATCTAGTGAAGGGGAGTGAAAGATGAGTTTTAAAAAGCTTTAGGACACACACACACACACATACACGGCAGAGAATCAAAACAAGATCAGCTTAGATAAAACCTTCCACACTTTTACCTCATACAAATCTGACCGACTTCAAGATTTATATTATTTTAACTTTGAAAAGTAAGCGGTTACTTTGCAACATTTTAATAAGAAACTGGGAATGTGCAAAGAAAAATTATAGAGAGAGGTGACAGGAAACAGAACAGCATTTTGTCTTAAGTTTGCACAACCTAATTTAGAGCAATAAAGGAGAAACCTATGTGTTCTGGTAAATGTCACGGCCATTACATACATGGATAGGTATGAAGCAGAGTCTCCGTAGGCCCTTCAGAAATTGCACACAGCCGCCCTAATGCAAACCAGAAGTCTCAGACTGTGGGATGAACACTCAGACTCACTCTCATGCAGATATTTGCAGAGGGTCCCCTAGCCCATCCCACCCTCATTGGTGATATTTCAAAAGGTCATAGCTATGGAGGTGACTCCTGAGATACAAAGACACCTCCCATCCCAACGGAATGTGTCCCAACCTGGCAAGGACAGCTTCAGAGTCCTGGAGAACCTCCCCCTCCTCCCTGCAACCTCTACCCCCTTGTTTCTCCTCCCCCTTTGCTCCCCCTACTCCCCTCCCCATGAGCATCTGCCTGGCCCAATCTCGCCTGGGCCAGCTCCAATAACAACATCTGCTTGGCAGCTTTTCAAGCCCACGGATAGTTATCTAACTGAGGCTTTTGTGCTGTACTGTTTATTCTATGTGAAGAAATGCCTCCTTAGTTGAAAGAGTACTTTAGAAAAACTGTGCAGCTATTAGCAAGTGAAGCACAGGGCTAATAACCCCCACCTGCTCATCAAATTAATTATGACATCTGAGTCATTATAACTCAGAAAGAAAACACGACTGCAGATTTGTCACATGGAGGAATAAACATGTATTAGGACCAGAGGGGGGAAAAAATCAGACCAAAAGATTCAGCTGGACACGACACACTTCCACCTCTCAGAGACTGTAATGTGGATCTTGTCATTCAAAGGGATGTCAAGGCAAAGGGGTGCATGCCTGGCCAGACAGCCACGCTGTTATTGTTCCATGGAGCAAAATGAGATAAAGTCAGGGAACAGGAACCTCAGGGGATATGCTTAAAAACTCAGTAAGAATTTTGTTCAACAAACCAAAATGTCCTCCAGAGCCAAGCTGCAGAGCAAAATACACTGTTCATAATGAATGTGACCCCGTGTCACTTTCCACTGCCATCCAGTGTAGATGTTTTCCACAACATAAAGCATACACTTTAGGTATACTTTAATAACACTGACACATTTAATAAGACAGTACATTAAAAAAAAAAACTTGTCATGAAGTTCTTGCATTTCTTAGACATGCAAAAAAAAAAAAAAAAAAAAAACATTGCTGAAAGGCAAATTACCAATCAGTGGCCATAAAAAAATAGCACTTGAAAGTCTGATGTTTTCCAGTACAGTTTATGATCAATACTGTTCAAACAAGCAAGTTTTCACTAAAAATTCTGAACAAACCTGCAATAGCTGCTACCATCTCATTCTTTTCCACATGAGGATGAAATTTACAGCTTACAGTTTATAATTTAGTTCTAAATAGATTACCTCCAAATTTTGGATCTGCTCCATGCCATGATGTAGAAACAAACGTGTCATTTTAATAAGTTGGCTTGGAATGGACATGAATTAATAGAAAGATGACCACTGAGGAATGTCCACTAGAGGACATTTTTCCTGGCTATCAATGTTAAAGGAAATCACATCTGCAGAATATCGGCATGAATCACGGCAAGTAGTTTTATTTTTTAAATGTTCTTGTTGAAAGTGTTTGCAGCTCTACTTTGAAGGCCTCAGCCCCCTTTTCTAACATCTTTATAACCGAGATAACTATTTTGGTTCCTTTGTTGACCTTGGGCTGCAAATTTGAGAAAACAAGAACCCTTCTGGAAAAGCATGCGGCCACTTTGCTAATAGCATCAGCCTTTGCCCCTTCCACTTTACCTCCAAAAAATGCCACAGGCTGCAGCAGCAACCAGCTCTTCCAGAGAGACACACAGAGACAGAGACAGAGACAGAGAAAGAGACAGAGACAGAGACAGAGACAGAGGGAGTTTAAAATTGTTTTATAAAAAGCAAAACCCAGAATACTCCAATTTAATGCTCAGCAACATACAATGTTTCTAACTCCTTTAAGCTTCTAATATAAAATGAAAGTGAATCTCAGGAAACAAAACAATAAGTTTTCCTCTCAGCAAAAGACTTTTGTATAGAGTCCGGCACTGAGAGTTGATTTATGTAGATATGTTACTTAACCTCAACTTAAGATATAAATCCAGAATAAACATAACAATGGCAATCCTGACACTCCACTTTGCCAACTTGGAAGATTTAGTCAGCCTGGACTAAAAGTGAATTAAGGTTATATTGAGAGTGTCAGTTCTAAATCAAAAAAGCCAGTGGTGCCAGCCCTGGCTGGGGACGAAATCAGGAAGCAGGCAGCAGTGCTCAGAGCCTCTGCCTGTCTCAGAAAACATGCTCCACTTTAAACTGCGCTACAAGTCAAGGCACTCTTCTTAAACACTCTCCTTGTAATTTTCTCCCTTATCAACACTCCTGCTCTAGGAACCACACAGAGTAAGGGCCTGATTGGGCCTGAATTCTCTAAGGCAGGAAAGCCAGGTCCAAGTGCCTTGCAGCCTTGAGGACTTAATGACCAAAAATATTTCCCATCTGAAAATAACTTTTGAGTTGCTTTTTAACAACTGGTTTGCACAATTATTAAATTCCTTTACTATGATACATATCACTCGGAAGCACAACTGAAGTATCTGGCAACAGACTGTTGTGTGTTTGCTCAGACACATTCACACAGAAAATGTCTGTGCTGATTATAATGAACGATACTTCTGTCCAATCCTGAAAGGGAAAGAAATAACTTTGTGCAAATAACCCAAAGCAAGTATCAACATTACTCTCAGACTGACTAGAAATTCTAAAGGCACTCAAGAAAGGGCAGCAGAGACCCCAGCAGTTCCGAGGTACTCTGGGGTCCTCTCAGACTCAGCACCATCTCCACTGCTTCTTGTCCAGCACTACGTGGTCTTGAACACACAAATGTTCATGTTTCCTGAAGCTGAGCTGCAAAGGAAAAGGCCCCTCCCTGGAGGCAGAGCTCCAGAACTGTGGGGTCTGAAAGTTCACCACAGTACAGCAGAATGGCTCACACCAGGGTTAAGCTCAGAGAAGCAGCCCCTGTCCTCCCCTCGGAGGCCCAGAGATAGATAAGGCCCTGGGGTGCCATCCAGTCAGTGGGCAGCATTATCTTCAAAGTATTTTAGGAAGTGTCTTGTGTGGAAGGTCACAATTCTGCAAGGCTAACTTAGTGTGAGTACCTGCCTGCTGCTGCACAATTCCTCTTCATCTACAGGAAGGAAAGGAGGAACTGGCTAATCCAAATACTCTTTTTCAAAAACTACTTTTACTGATAGTTCTTCCTAAGCCATCTCTCCTCTTTCTGGCATCATTTGCACACACACACACACACACACACACACACACACACACACAGGCATGAATGCAAACACTCACTACTCAAAGACATCCAGAAATATTCAGAACAGTCTTCCTTAATGCTTTCTGGAATCTCTCAGGGACTTAGGAGGCCCACAGTGAAGCTCCCCTGTTAGAAGGACAGCCTTCTGGGAGCCCAGCCCTCACTTTTCAGTCCTCTGTGCTGTGTCTGAGTAGCCTTTGCTTCCCGATTAGCTTCAGCTCTAGGAGGAGCGGTTCCTTTTAGAGGGAAGTCAGGGGCACCAGGCACTCTTCCTGTTAGATTATTTGCTGCTGTTGCTGGCTCTATGGAAACTTTAGGTTTGAACTTAAAAAGGAGCAAAAAATATCAGCGTCCGGGGATCACATTTCTTTAGAGAAATACACACCAGGAGGCATAGGAATTAAGTCTCAACTCACAGACTAAAGAGGGAGCAGTTACCTGTTTGTAACGGTGGGCCCTACACCAGCCTGGCAGCATACAGAAGGATAATAAATAACTTTACAAAAACACTGCAAGGAGGAAGCCATGTCTGCTTCATAGCTCAAGGAACTGATTTTATGAGAAAGCCAAACGAATGCAGTAAGCTTTTTGAAAACATTATTTAAGTAAAAGATAAATAGAATATTGTTTTCTTGATCATTGTCTTGTGAGGATATCAACCCTTCCCAGAGAGGAAGTTCTGATGGGACCTTTGATAAAATAATAATAAAACAACCATAGGTAAAATGTCATCCAAGTCTTAAATGTGCAGGTATTCCACACCCGGTTCAATGACCTCAGATCCGATGGTGTGGCCCTGTTGCTGATCCTTCAAGGAAAACTAGGTCCTATGCCCTAGGCTTCCAGAAGGACCCCTCAGCTCCCAGAGCATCAGCTATAAATCTCCACCTGTCCACATACTTAACTGAATACTCAAGAGATCACCATTTTCCACTTATCTAACGTCAACTCCTTCATCAGCTAACATTCACCTACTCTTATAAGAGAACCACACTTGAATTCACAATGGTTCTGCAGTTTTGGCAACTGTCAATCTCAAAGTCAGAATAACAGCAACAATAATGAGCTATCATTGGAGTTGCAGTAAACAATGAAGAAACAGTATGCCGTACATGGCTAGGAAACTAACTCTGCCAGGACAGGAAGGCTCATTAGCACCTCCTGAGTCATCCCATTCACCAGCATGACCTTGGAAGATAACGTCTGTGTACATAAGTGAAAACCCTGTGACACAGCAGAGCTGAAGGCCTCAGTCTCTCCATTTCCCAGTTATGGGTATTGACCTAAGAGGCAGGGTAGTGCGGCCCTAAGCTGCAGATGAAGAAGTGAAATCCTACCACAGCAGAAGAGAGGGCACGCTACATTCCCAGGCAGCTCTGAAGTACTGTTAAAAACAAATAAACAGGCAGCCACTTCCTTCTCTCCTACTCTGACCTGTCTCTACTTTTCTACCTTGATACATTCAGTAATCTTCATTTCTTTAATCCTCATATGTCAAAAGCCTAAAAACAGTTTATGTTCAAAACCTTCCCGGTGTGCACACACACACACAAAGTTTCTCTTAAAACTTTGCCGGGAAAAAAAAAAAAAACTTTGCCGGGGTCGGGGAAGCCAGGTGGTGGTGGCACAGGCCTTTAATCGCAGCACTGGAGAAGCAGAGGCAGGTGTATCTCTGAGTTCCAGGCCAGGTTGATCTACAGAGTGAGTTCCAGGACAACCAAAGCAACATAGAGAAACCCTTAAAACAAAACAAAACAAACAAGCAAACAAAAACCTATGAAGAAAAAGAACAAAAAATGTTTTAATCATCACCAAAAATGAAGTCTGTTAAACATGTGTGGTCAGATCAACCAATGGCCCACTGAAGTGTTATAATACGGAAGTTGCAAATAGCACCAGCTCAGGTACTGCAGCAGCTTTTTTTTTTGTTTGCTTTCTTTTGTTTTTAAATCAAGCAAAACTGTTCTATTATTGCCACACTCAGTATCTGATCATGAGATGGCAGCACATCAGCCATGCACTGTCTTTGAATTTGAGAATGTCCTGAAAAACAAGACCACAGACAGGAAAGGATGCTATTCTTTAATTTTAATATTAGTTTTGCCTGCTTTTATGTCTGTGAACTATGTGTATGACTGATAACCTCAGAGGGCCAAAAGAAGAAGTCAGAGCCTCAGGATCTGGAGTTACAGGAGGTTGTGAGCTACCAGGTGGGTTCCAAGAACTGATCTCAGTCCTCTGGAAAAGCAGCCACTGCTGCCAACCACTAAACCACCTTTCCAGACCCAAAAGATGACATTCTGAACCTTCATCTCTAAACTTTATTGGATGAGGCATTTAATCACTGACTCAGTCCCCTTTCTCAGTTGTAATGTGGGCAACAAATACTAAATAACATGCTTTAAATAGACAAAACAAGTACTTGGGGATTTTTTTTTAATTCAGGCTTGAGACAGGTGTTACCAGGTAGCCCAAACTAGCATCAAATTCATGATGATCCTCCTGCTTCAGTCTCCTACTATACTGGGATTATAGGCATGGCCTACTCACTAGCTCCAGGCTTGAAACTACAAAGGAAAAAGCCTACAAACAAGAAAAGGGAGAAGTTTTTGTGAAGTTTAAGAGGGAACAATTTCTCAATTTAAGTATCTTCTTCATGGTGTTTTGCTTATTTGAGTTGTTATTTAAGAAAGTGTATGTGTTTGTGTGTGTGTGTGTGTGTGTGTGTGTGTCTTTAAAAAAAAACACTGCCATTCAGTGTTCTTTTGCTCTTTATAATTCAAAATTTTGAAGGAAAATCCTCCAACCCCCAACATGTGCAATACACATAGTTAGCTAGCAGAATTTACTCTAAGCATCTCTGCAATATGCAGGACACAAGCATGCACAGCACACCACACACACACACACACACACACACACACACACACATTCTTGAATCATTAAGTCATTTGGAAGACTCTCCAGAAGTGTGCTGAGGCATGTTTTTGGTGTTTTGCCAAATTATGTGCTTCTGTTTGTGGCTTTCCAATATGGATTAGACAGAGCACAAGCATGTACAATTTGGCAAGTAGCGACAATGGACTAGTCTGAATTTAGTAATTTAAGCTTTCCATTAGTTATCTTAGGTGAAAGAAAGAATTAACAACAACTTGTTTGAGCTCTATCTTTATATCCCTTTGTCATCCATTCTTGTTCACTTGCCATAGATTAGAAACCAAAGGAATTTCAGATGTCCTCTGCAGATAGATCTAAAGCAACAGCTTTAGACAAGGAGTTCAGATGTCACCTAGAACCTGAACTTCTGTGCTCCATTGCTCTAAAGCTGTGACCCTGCTTATCTGACTCCCACAGTGCTGGAACTCCCGTGTGCCCTCCTTTTCCTGGCAAAGAAACAATGGTTTACAAAAAATTACCTCAACAGGTAAAAAGTCACTTGAGACTTCTGTTTTTAAGCTATCACACATAAAAGTAGACTTCTTTCTGTGTGACAAACTGATCACAAAGAAATTTCTGCCTCCAGTGATTATAGGGAGCCATACTCTGCTCTTGCTCCTCTTGGCCAAGAACTTTAACACTATATTAAAATGTAACTGTGAAGAGGAGTTAATCGATCATTCTGCCACAATCAGAACCAGTACATTGATCACTATAGTCAGTTCCTCTCTTGGTCAACCAGAGAAAGCCAAGAAAAGTTCAAGTGATTTGAGCTATTTCACATTTCCTTACGTGGGTTGTAAGAATATTCCAGGTACCTAACACAAAGGTCCACAGGAAACAGCAGGTAAAAAGGACTAAATGCTGACAGTGGTCCATTGTTAACTGGGTCCCCTGTGTGAAGCTACAGAAAGACGGTTCACACAGATTCACAGCGCTGGTAACAATATGCATACATTCAGTCAAAGTCTAATTTAGCTCCCCAAAGTTAGGGAGTCCAATGGTCTGAAATAGAAGTATGAATCAATAAGCATCACTCTACAAAAGGAAGGTCAGGGTTTATTCTTAGGTCATTCCAAGGGCCCAGGAGAAAGAGGTGAGTCCCTCTGTGGGTACAATCTAGAACATTTGATTTGGGTGCCAGTGAGCAAAGCATGGGAAAAGGCAGCTTGGGGTCTAGATCAGAAACTCATAAGGAACATTACTAACATGCAGTTTTCCCAGCTGCTGAGTGGAGGTGTTCTGAACTTTGACTGCACTGTGATTCTCTGGAGAATGAAGACCCGAACGTGAGGGGCAAGGCTCCCGTTGGGATGTGAAGCTACGGTCCCACTGGCAGCTCACTCAGTTGGGTATCAGCACCTACTCTGCCCTGTAAACCACAAGCACACTGATGGAAATGTGTTAACTAAGGTTAGAAAGCCTGCACTAAAACATTTACGATAAGCCAAAGCATCCAAAATGGATCAATATATTAACAGAACTATGTTTTAAACAAGTGTTAAAGATAAACCATGCTTTTTATCCTCACCAATTTTTCATTTTGGTGTGTGAAAGTGAAGAAAAATATAACCATATACATATATGCACACATACAAGAGAAAAGAGAGATGGTAAAAAGGGGGAAAAAAGGGAAGGAAAGAGGGGGAGAAAACATGAGAATTTACAGTTCAAGTCCATTTACACATATCATAGGAATGTTTCCTCAGGAAAAACTATACTATTACCATTTTACAGAGGATGAGATGGAAGCTGATAATGAAGAGAAAATGGAAGCCAGATCTCAAACATTACCTCTTCAATAATAATTTCATGTCTGCCAGTCACTGTCATTTTTTAAGTATATCATCCTGAAATCTAGAATCCTACTTCCAGTTAAAATATACATTCTTGAAGTTGTGTTACCCTCCCATTACCATTCAGAAAATGTGTTGCTTAAACACTGCCTAAGACCAGGAGTTTGTGGAATCTCACCTCAAATCATGGCAATGCCTATCAGACTGCTCTGCATAAAAGAAAGCTCCGAGGGTGGGACTTCAAGAGAGTACCTTTAGCAAAAGAAAAAAGAAGGGGGGGGGGGGAATGAAACACGGAGCGAAGACTCCATTTTGAAATTAGTTTCTCATTTCAAATCAATGCATGTAATAAGAATTCCAGGATGGGTATTTATGTCCGTAGCATGTACTACTACTGGGCTGAGTCTGATTCTTACATACACATCTTTCACATCCTCGGTTTACTGCCCTACCATGGGCTGGCTGAACTGACCATCCTGAACCTCACTGGGAGGTCCAGTGTCCCCAAAGCTCCCAACTATAACCAACAGCCTCATACTAGCAAACTCAAGAAGGGAGAATGGTACTTAGTTGACCTCTGTGCTTTTTCATCTAAACAAACTTTCCCGACCCATCTTTTGTACATTTGATTAAATCATCAAACAGAATTTCAACACATGTAGAAAGATTGCTTTGGGAGCAGCCTGAAACACACTCATTCCAAACCTACGAACTTGATACAAGATGGTACTTCAAGGTGACATATGTTGGAATTGACTGTTAGAAGCTATTTTCCAGGGAGAGGGATGAACCTGAGCCAGGAGGAGCCTGTCTAGAAGTCTGCTTAGGTGGTTTCCCCAGCCTGCGCTGCTCTCACCGAGCCAGCTCAGGAGCTGCTCGTACTCGTACCTAACAGCCCAAAGCATGTGCCCAAAGCCTGACTGTGACCACTTACTAGTGTGAAAACTTACACATCATCTTTCTGTACTCTGCCGTCCTCACGTGTTAAAAAGAGGTAACAGTGAAAATGGCTTCCACAGAAAGGGTGAGAGGACAGCAGAATGTGTGTATGCAAATCCCCACACACACTCACAGGCTCACTACGTCTCTACTCGCCACCTCCTTGAAATCTTCACCAAATACTATCTGCAGAACTTAACTGCTCACCTGAATTCCCTAGCTCCTCTAATCCCAAACTCACATATTCTCTCCTTTAAAACTAGATGAAACGGTATCTCCCATAAGGCTGGGTTCTTTGTTCAACACTGAACTTAGGACACGACTTATGAGAATGAAGCAAATTATTAACTGGTGTCTCCCCGCATCCATCAGCACGCAGAGTCCTCACCCCTCACACGACAGCGTTAGAAAAGGGCGAGCCAGACAGTGGCCCAGGCGGGTATGAGGGAACCGGGGATGCGCTTCTCTTGCAGACCAAGAACACTCTTCCCAACATAAGGCAAAAGGAGATGTGGGCAAATGCCCCAGAAGGTTCAGACCCACCTGACAAGGAACAGTGGACATCTTCAGAGAGGGACGAGGCTCCTTTCATACTCTATGTCACGGTGAGCACTAAAAATAAAGCTTTCTTACATTTTTTTCCTAGAATCATTAAGCTGTATTAATACTTCATATGCAAAACAAAGCATGACAATCCACTAATTGTGTTGTTGTTTTGTTTTTTTTTTTGTGTGTGTGTGTGTGCCACAGTAAGTTGGGTGAATCAAAATGGGAAATTATGTATTTTTTCTTTAAAAAAAAATCTTATTTTTACTTTTGTGAATAATCACGACAACAGCAACAACACACACACACACGTCTGTATTGTGGTTGCTAACTTGAACCATGCCAATGAACATTGAAAAGATTAATCAGAGGCTTGACAGTTGTTAACAGTTCAACATGGTTCCCATAATTATCCAATTAAACATATAATGCAAATAGTAGAAGTCTTATGGGTTCCATAGAGCATGAACATCAGGCTGCTTCTGAGGACCATTAGCTGTAATGGACTGTCTGCTGAGTCAGAAGGAAGTCAAAGGATAGCCAGCCATTCATGGAGGAAGGCAAGGAGAATAGAGTGCAGAGACGTGGAGTTCAACCACTCTTTATGTGGTCATATAAACACAACAGACAGTGGTAAAACCCAGAAAACAAAATTTAAGTAACAATTATTGTAAAACCAAAAGAATGCAGAGCAATGACTTTACCCCGTAATTCCTGCTGGCGGTACTACAGCCACTGTGTACTGCAACCACACTTTTCTAGCTCGCTGCTAAGTTAGAAACATGGATGTAATTATAGTTGTTGGCTTCTGACTCTGTCTATAAACCATGCAGAGATAAACTGCTATTAGTGAACATACCAACTCCATATAATTGTGTTTTGACATTATAGGTAAAAACAGTGAGACAGAGAGCTAACCACAGCAATTATAAACAGCATGCCGGAGGGCGCGTCAGGTCACTCATGACCTCGACTGAATTGTTGATCCCTGAGCTTCGTTTACACAAGTGCACATGCAGGCATGCACACCTGTCTTCTTTAGGAAAACGAGGCTACAGACCGGAAGAACTGCTAAATCGCACACTTACAACACCTAAATGGACGTAAGATATACACCAGAAGGGGGCAAATATCTGCTCATTTTTTTAATCACTATGCTTTAAAAAAAAAAAAAAAGGAAAACTTTGTGGTAACTCCTCACTCTTCGTTATTTGATGTTGTAGATGGATTTACATAAAGGGATATGGAAAATTTGATTCAGTATAAAAACTTCTGTTATTGTATGGAGTTAAGTTGTGCTTCTTAAAATCGTACCATTAAATGTTAAATGTTTAAATTGTCTCCTTATACTGATAACAGTTTTTTTTCTCTTTTTTTGAAGATCTTATTTATTTATTTATTATGTATATGCCAGATCTTATTATGCACCAGAACTCATTATAGATGGTTGTGAGCCACCATGTGGTTGCTGGGAATTGAACTCAGGACCTTCGGAAGAGCTGTCAGTGCTCTTAACCTCTGAGCCATCTCTCCGGCCCCTGGTAACAGTTTTTAACATATCTTCATAATAATCATGCACCCAAGTTATTACATCACATCTTCATGTAACAGTCTTTTGTCCTCTATCAAAGTAGGAGCAAAGGCAATCAGGGAGCAAATACATATTTTTAAGGAGTAAATATGGCATCATATTCAGTGACTTTCCCTCTAAAGTACTATAGGATTTGTGTGATCAGCAGCGGGATAAATGTGACAATCGCAAAACACATATGGGGGAACATACACAAAACCATAGAAACTATGTAAGTTTTTAATGTGATGATTCGCAGAAATATATATGCCCTTACGGATGTGCACTGCCACTAAGACGAGCTTGGGTGTGTGTGGAGTTTTTAAACCATACACAGTGGTGTCTGAGCATTGGTTTTTAAAGGCAGGGTCTCATGTATCCCAGGCTAGCCTGGAATATGCTGCACAGCACAGGATGACCTTGAACTTCTGATCCCCCCTGACTCCGCCTCCCAAGGGGAGGATTACAGGCATGTGTACATATTTCCGCTTGGGCCTGTACTGAGGATGGAACCCGGGGTCTTGTGCATGCTGAGCAAGCACACTACTGTGATGTGTCCCCAGCCACTTGGTTTTTCTCTCTTGACAAGGAAGGCAGAAGTATTTGACCTTTTACAGATCAAGAAACAGCTTCCTAAAGGCACATGAACTTGCCCTGAACCTCAGCTAGCCAGGCAACCCATTGCCTGAATGCCTGAAAGCCCTCTTACTTACTCCCGAGTAAACCTGATCAGGACAGAATCTGTGGGTGAGGAAACTGCCGTCTACCAAGACGATAATGATAATAGTGATGGCTTCCTCCTATGTGTTTGGAAGGTTAAATGAGAAGTGCTGTCAAAGTGTCGCCTAGTATGATCGGTGCATCCAGTGCCTGAGAGGCTGTGACTTTCGATACAGTTACTGTCATCTCACAGCTGGTCTGGAAAGAGAATTCCTACACGGCTAAAAGATTACGTTAACAACTACATAAACATCAAGTTCCACATTAGAGTTTGCCCCCACATCGCTTAAATGACATAGCTGGGTTTTGGTGTCATTTCTGACTGAGGGATTTCAGGAAATGGGCTGTATTATCTGCCTTTTAGTGGTTTTGGCAAAATACTTACACGGAATATTACTATTCACTGGAAATAGATGTTAGGAATTGAAATTAAATGGGGGGAGGGAACTCTGCAAATCCCAGCTATGACCCAACACAACAGTGTGCTGGAGTCTGTACCTACTTGGCTTTCGAGATCAAAGTCCCCTGTTTTAACAGCCACATTCCAGCCTGGACAGAGCAGCTTCTGTGTAACCAGCTCTGGAATAGAGCATCCTGACTGCAAGTTCACTGCTAAGGGCTGCACTGTCCTTTGGGACAATGGGTCTTCACTGAGGGTGAGCACGGCACTAACAATGGTCAGCGCTGCATGAACTCAAGCCGAATCAGCCTGAGCCTTCACTGTTCTCACAAACATCTCAGAAAGGAAACTCAACAGGAAGAGAGAAAAACCTATATGTGTGTTTGCAAACACATAAAACTAACACACTGAAACACCAGAGAGGGCTTTGTTTTCACTGCTGACCAAAGAAGAGAGCAGCAGTTTCTATACACAAACTTACACACAAGGAAGCAGCAGGAAGAAATGTTTACTGTGGGCAGAGAAGGAAAAGCAGATAATTCTTTCTCCCTGAAGGCACAGTCACCCTGAGGTTTGGTGACATTCGTTTAACTGCCTTACAAACACACAATTATAAAGTGTATGTACATCCCTTGGTGGTGCAGGAAAAAAAAAAAAAAAAAAAAAAAAAAAAAAAAAACACACTTAAATGATGTTTTATCAGGAAAGGTTGGAAAAGCAACCTATCATCATATTCATCGTCATCATCTGTTTGGTGGTGGGTCTCAAGCCCAGGGCCTTGTACACGCTAAACATATATGTTATCACTGAATGAAGTACACCTTCTAAATAGTGCAGTGATACTGGGAGGTTGGGATGGGGGCAGGCATGGATTCAAACCTTGGCCCTGTCACTAGCTGTGTGTACTCCACAGTTTACCTCAACTTGTGCCTGTTGCTACAGTAATATAGGAACTGTAAAGATTTCATTCATTAATTCAAAGGGCACATGTGATGTTTTCAACATGCTGTAGCTGCCGTGATGACTGATCTTATTGCACTAATAGTAAAGCTCAGAAGACAGTCCCCACTTTCTGAGGTAGAGTCGTTTCTGGAGTCTTCCATCATGTTAGCTTTCTCACTAAGATCTGCCACCTTGTTGAAGAATATTCCCTTAAACCAAAAACAGGAGAATAAGACGTTTAGAAATAAAATATTAGGGTATACACAAACTCCATGAAGTCTTATCTAAATCATCATAAAGTAAGTACCTAGCACATACAATAACTATAATGAAGTATTGATTCTTTGTAGAAAAAATACAATGAAGGAATTTTGTAGAAAATATATCTCTATTTCCTTCAGGAAAGTTTTGTGTAAAATGAGCTCATGGTATGTACATGATATGTGTAAGTGCCAATATACTGGAGAAGAAGAATCGAACTTTTCCAATGTGTAGGAACAGCAGAAGAAAGCATTCTAAAATGTGACGTAAGTGCTGACAGCTCCATCTGAGTGGGCCGGTGACGGCCTCACCCTAAACCACAGACACTGTGTGTCCTGCACAATGAAGTGAATGCGCGTCCAATTCCAGGACCTCACACAAGAAGCACAGCAGAGTGGAGGGAAACAACAAACTACAAAGGAAACTTAGTTCAAGAGAAGAGATGAGCCGAGAAATCACAGTACTCTTTATCAGAATTAATAAGTACAAACTGAATCATTTACGAGTCAAATGTAAAACAAATGAGCACTTCGATCTTTTCTGAGATATAACTAAATGAACTTGTGCATTTTTTTAATACAGAGAGTGTGTTGCCTGATATACAAACATTTGTATTTGTCCCTTGAACCCTACGTGGTCAGAGGAATCTTTACCATCTAGAAGGATGGCTAAGAAAAGAGCTCTGGAGACAATACATGGGTTCAAATCAGCCTCTTTTTAACTAGATCAACTGCAGAATTGCCATTTATGAAAGGACAAAAAGAAGTATCTACCTCATGTAGTTTCTGAGAATTAAATGAAGCCTGGTTTGGTGCCTCATGCCTATAATCCCAGTAGGTAGTTTGAAAGGCTGAGACAGGAGAATCACTACAAGTTCAAGACCAGCCTAGTCTATATAGCAATGCCCTGTCTCAAAAGAGAGAAAAAGACAGAGAAAAGAAATTAGTGAGCGACACAGATGACTCATGATGTTTAGCATGTGTTACATGCACACAAAATGTCCACTGTACAGCTGCACACTACACAGCAATGGCCACTTGCCGAAAAACCACCTCAGCCTAGACTCTCCTACCCACCTACTGGGTGTCAGCTTAGCTCACAGCCAGAAGATCATTAATGCCCTCAGCACTCCAAAAACAACCTTCAGGGTTAGTATTACCTCTGCTCTACTTTGCATATGAAATGAAGCCCCTGGGACTTCAGAACACTTGCTGGGACTCATATCATATTGCTGAAAACTGTAAGAATGGGATTTTCAACCCAGTACTGAGCAGTCTCAACTTTTGACACCTGTCCCCATGGCTTCTTCTGGGAGGTTCCAACTCAGTAGATTCCTAGTCACTTCCTCCACTGCTAAGCCGATTCTAGAGAGCTGGAGAAATGCCTGTGTGTCCCCCAATGCCACGTTCATCCTTATTGTTTGTCTAGTTACATGCAGTTGTCACTGGCAGCATAACATGTACCCTGCCTCCCAGCTTTGCAGCACGTCCTGCTCTCGCTTCCGTGTTGGGGTGTGACACCAGCGCCCAACATGCTCCCATGAAGGGCACAGTCCAGAAAGCACCAGGTGAGCAGAGGCTCCTGCTACAACACACCAGAAGCAGGCATTTTACTGCATGTGCTCTACAAAGACAGGCCTAATCACCAGGACAAAACATTCACACCAATCCAATCTTGCTTCCTCAGACGTCACAAACTGCCGTGTGATTCCCTTCAGATGATATTAATATAATCAATACCGTGACTCTATGATTTGCTAAGAACTTAATTGCAATGCTTTTTATTAAGAAGAAATAAAATATATGAATAATTTTAAAAGTTTCTTTCAGTACTACAAAATTAGGGACATATCTGTCTTTTCTACATTGCAATGCCTGTACCTGACAGAGTGCCTGATACACACTCTGGGAGACTCAGTAAGCAACTGTTGAATGGCAAAGAAGCTTCTTTTTAGCTGAGACAGACTGCCTTTCATACTTCAATGCTCACAAGCTTGTCACATGTATATATGAGTCAACATCCAGCTACACAATCAAAAAACCCATGACACACATAAATATGTCTGTGTCTCTATATGTGTTTATGTACATATCACACATGCACATTCTTACAGAGAATAAGAAATACAAAAATGAGAAATCTCAGGACTGGACAGATGGCTCCGTGGTTACTATTGCTTGTTGCTCCTGTGCCCACACATTGCCTTACAATTTTGTATAACTCTAGTTCCTCAGCATCCAACACACTCTTCTAAGGCTTTTGCAGGCATTAAACACATACATGGTACACATACATGCATGCAAACATTCGTAATAAGCGTTAAAAAACCATGAGCAGCACCCTCTAAGAAATACACGCCAATAGGGTGATGAGGCCACGAGTTTTATTTCTTGATTTTCTGAGATAAGGTCTCATTATGTAGCTATGGTTGTCCTGAAACTCACTACATTGACCAGGCTAACCTTGTATTCACAGAAATATGCCTGCCTCTGCCTCCCAAGTGCTGGGATTAAAGCATGCACCACCTGGCTGTTCTAAGTTTAGGTTTTATCTTTGTGACTATGAACCAAAAGCTACTATAAAGGTCAACATAGCTGTAGTCACAGGACTGCCATGATTTCCTTTATCCTTTTTCTGTAATCACCTATGAAGAAACACTATATTCCGGAGTAGATATCATTTACAGGAAACAAACTGTAACAGGAAAACTCAATATAGAAAGGTGCTTTGTTTTGTTTGGGGCATGGCACTGTCATAGGCCACTGTCTTTAGCCACCAAAGTATGAATTTGTATCAGACCATACTTCAGTCTGACAACAAAACACAGCTCATCAGACAAAAACTCTTATTATTTTTTTTCTACTCAGCTGGGAAGCCAAATCTGACTTTTAAAATACAATGATGACCAAAAACTGAATTTAGCTAACTTTATAGTAATGTTTAAAAACATCTTTGTCAAATAGTATGACTATCATATATTAATTGCTTATAGAATTACATTGTTAATTTTAAAATATATTTAAATAAATATTGACATTTTCTACTCCAAATTATAAAAAAATTAAAATTTTACAATTAATAAAAAAATTTATGAACCACGTTAAAACACATACAGTAAAATCTAAGACTCAAGGTATTTAAGAATAATTTCAAAATTAAACTTTAGTTGTACTATCCGGTAACAAAAAAGTAAAATTAGAAAAAAAAAGTAAAATTAGTTGTTCAAAGACATTTACTCCTGTGCATGGTGGGGTCTGAGTTAAAACACCATATTAAGTTCTTTAACAAGTTTTTAACAAAGGATCCAATTTGCCACACACCTATTCTCAGTGCAAAGTGCAGCACTGACAAGCACAGCCCACCCAGGTAGGCTCCTGGTAGAGCTTCCTTTCGTTTGGCTGTCACACAGCCCCTGAGAAAACACCGCTGAGGACTCACCTCCTCTCTGACCTTTCCATTACAGTCCCCCTGGGTCTCCTCCTAGCAAGCTCAGCACTGCTAACTATATTTAGTAGTGGGTGAGACAGTGAGGCACTTACGCCCGTTCTACTGCCATTAGCTTTCTGCTGCTCATCAATAGGACAAGTGACCACCATGGAGCAAAGCCATAATCCTTAAAATACTAAAACAACAACCAGTACAGTATTCTTATTCTCTGGATGCACTCTCAGTCACTTTGTGTAGTTATACCAAATGTTTTATAGTTTTTCTTAAATTCTGCATTTTAATAATTTCATAAATGTCTACCTTATTAACTCTAAATATACAAAAATACACAGTTGATACTATAATATACACATATATGTACACGCACAATACACACTTTAGAAAAGCTAATACCATTGCATGAGTAACAAAGCAAAATTCAAGTGAGTATTGAGCCAAAGATAACAGCGCCAAAATCTCACTTAAAATATGTATAATCAGTGAAATAATTTTTAACATATTTTAAAAAAACAAAACAGTCAAAAGTCTGCTTCAGAGAATAACCTAAGACATAATATTGAAATATTTATTCTCAGCTATTTTGAGGACCTATGATAAAGTACTAATAAGACAAAAAGGGAAAATACATATATCATAAACATATAATATATAAATATATAAATATCATATATGTGCATGTCACTATTCCACACATTTGTAGTTTTTTCCAAATGTTTATTTTTTATATTAATTACAGTTTATTCACTTTGTATCCCAGCTGTAGCCCCCACCCTCATTCCCCCCCAATCCCCACCCAACACGTTGTGATTCTAAAGTCTAGTTTTCTATGGAAATAAATACTACTGACCCAAGTCCTTGCTTAGGTAACAGGTATATGATCATTTTTGTTCCCAATTACTTTCATGTCAGCGGTCTTATGACCTGAAATTAAAGATCTTAAGAATAGCAGGTAGTAGCCATGTATGTAGGATTCTAATAAGAAATTTTACTAGCATCCAGCATATCTTTATGCTCCTAGAGAAGGCTACAACCTTAAGTTGCCCACTAACCCTGGCATGAGGACAGTGAGCATCTGTAGTTCTCTACTGCTTGTTGTAGGGATGAATTCTGGAAAATCGCACAGCAACCACAGTATCTGAATTCTCCCCATAATTACAATATTTGAAAACTATGAACTTGGGAGATTTTTTCTTCCCACTTTATTTCTGTCCGCAAATTAATATTCTGCCCCCACAAAAGGGACACTTAGTCTTCCGGGATCCTCAGAGAAAGGCAGGGAGCACTCTCTCACAGACCAATACTGAAGACCTACTATGTGTCAAGACAGTGCCAGTTGATTAAAACCAGCATAACCTTGAAGATTTCAGATTTGGAATGAGGGGTGTTCTGTTTTTAGGATAGTCTGACTCTAGAACTCGCAGAGAGCCACCTGTCTCTGCTCCCTGGGTGCGGGACCGGAAGGTACCTGCCACCACACAGCTGAGGGCAGATGTTTTAACATGCACCTTCTATGTAAGAGTTGTGGCACTAAGTACATGACAAGCATTTCTCACTTGACTCTCGGAACTGCCAAGTAGAAGGGCACACTACTCCAGAGCTCAGGAAAACAAATCTGAGCAAATAAAACCAATTTACCCAACCACACACTGAGCATTACAAAACCATCATTCAAACCCACAGCATGTGCTAGAATATGCTCTGTGAATGACATGGGCACACCATATGGTTTCATTTTGCATATTCCTAAAACTATATATATATATACACACACATACACACAATGGCGTGACACTCTGAAACACTGACCAATCAATAGAAAGACATAAAATAAAGAAAACAAGTCCCGATAAACAAGTTGCCCGGTCTGAAGGCTTTACGTTGTAGCACACGTGATCACAATCCAGTTCCCTATTATTCTACATATAGCTTAAAATGACATGCATTTGCTCATCAAATAAACGTCATCTGTTTCCTGGGACACTGTTTCACATCATGGCCATGACTTTCCTTTTTGTCATGACTTGGCCTTTCATATCCTTCTATAGTATCCAGTTTTATTCATTTGTTTTTCCACCTACAATTGAGCCTGAGAAACTTGTTTCAAAAACCATCAAACTAGAAATGAGGCTTTTAAAACAATGCATAATACTGTCTGCCTTTCCTTCAACCTAGTGTTCTCCCCCATACTCCCAGGGACAGGACACACATGAAACATGAACTCCAGGTCAATCTTTCCCATTATAAAAAAAAGACTCTTCCCTCAAAATATCCTTTGAAGGGTCTTTTGACATTAAACACAATGTCTCATTTTCTAAAAATTCAACTGACAGAAGCCTTAGAAACATCTCTTTTTTAACTTTTATTAATTACACTTTATTCACTTTGTATCCCCCCATAAACCCCTCCCTTCTCCCTTCCTAATCCCACCTTCCCTCCCCCTTCTTCACGCATGCCCCTCCCCAAGTCTACTGATAGGGGAGGTCCTCCTCTCCTTCCTTCTGATCCTAGTCTATCAGAGCTCATCAGGAATGGCACTATCATCTTCTGTGGCCTAGTTAGGCTGCTCCCCTCTCAGGGGGAGGTGATCAAAGAGCCGGCCAATCAGATTATGTCAGAGACAGTCCCTGTTCCCATTACTATGGGACCAACTTGGACACTGAACTGCCATGGGCTACATCTGTGCAGGGGTTCTAGGTTATCTCCACGCAAGGTACTCTTAAATAAGAGCAATTATAAGGTATTTGTTTTAAACTTTAAAAAATATGTAACTGAAATAAAAGATGTACATGACACCAAAGGAAATGGAGACAGTAATTATCAAACTAATCTGAAAATTGCAGGGATCCAGGGGTAGCCCATAAAGCAGCTCCTCAACACAGCTCCTATTTTATCTTAAAATATGGAACTTTCAATTTAATTTTTTTTCTTAAACTGATCTCAAACATTTATTCAAACACTTCAAACCATTTCTTGTGGGAAGTTTAACAATGCATTTTTAGTGGCTTCGTTCTGTTTTCTGACTGCTACCATAGCTCTTATTAGTTACTCATCTGTAACTTTAAGGGAGTGTTTTCCAACCACTAAAAAGGGCAAAGACAGCCTCCTGAAAACCATGGCTGCAGCCTGACTTCCTTACAGCACTTCCTACCAACAGACAAAGAAAACAGCAGACCTTGGAGTCAATTTCAAAAAAGCAAAAATGATAATACAAGATGTTTTATGACTATTGTCTATGTTTCTTTTAAAAACTGTTGCCCATGTTTTCATAAACTCACACTTCTCATTAGATACACTTACTCTGCTTCTGTAGCAGTAAGCCTAACATAAACAAGCAAAGAGGCTTGGTTCTCTTAGGTACAATATTCCAAACTCTCTTGAGATTCCCACCCCACCCCCATGCTAAAAGCCTACCAACTAAAGGTTGCTTTCTTTAAAAGTAAGCTTTTTTTTTCTCTCAAGTCTTGACCGACCTAAACCTTCTGATTATTGGACTTTGAACTGAACCACATGAAAATGTTACATAATACTCAATAATAAATAAAACTCACTAAAACTCCAACTTAGCAAGGGGTTGGCCTCTTAGGAGCTAGCTAACAAAGAGGGGACTGCTCTGCCCCTTGGCCCCAAGCTAACCAGAAGCCAAATTCCTAAGAGGCCCTCACCAAGAGGTCTCAAAGAACTCCTCTAGAAACTGAGTCACTGAGAGACACAGTCCCCCAGATATGTGAAAGAAATAGGGCCAGTAACTGTTTTCCCTTTCACTTCAGCAAGCTGTTTCAATCACTGTGTGGCCCGGAGTGAAATCTGCCAGTAAACGAAGAAATAGCAAAAAGTAATTCCACTTCCAGGTCACTAAATAATTTAGCACCCAATTTTTCCTTTCTATAGTACAAAGACCTTATGCTCAGAAAGTTACGGTTTAAAGTACACTAAGTAACATCACATCCATATGCAAATATATCTTTTCCCATATGTATCTTAAGAAAATAACAAACAAAAATAATTTATCCTCAGCCCCTAGAAAACAAAAAACTGAAATTAAAGGAAAGAATGGAGAAAATCTAAATTGTATATTTTTGTTCCTTCTAAAAGGATTAAATAACAGAATTTTAAATGGTTTGTTTGTACTTTCTATGCAATATGTAGATTAACCATGAAATTCTGTTTGGGACACTTTGACATCTGTTTTCAGTGCGTTACAATGAAATCTGGGGACTTGATACATACATTTGCTGTAATAAAACTGTCACTAATCAGTGTTTTCCAAAATATTGCCCATAACTATTACTATTCAGTAGTCTCATTTGCATGATCTAATACTGTTGCTACATCGTGTTTTTCCCTGACAATGTGGTAGCTGGTCCCAGGCACGTGATGGAAAATGGCTGCACGGCACTCAGTAATCTCGGGCTTTCCACAGCTCTTTGCTGACGATGCGATCGGCCCTAGGACGGACCCATACTTCATCCTTCCTAAGATACTTTTCCTGGAATTGGGGCACCAAGGATGAATTCTCATCCCAAGTGTAAAACACTCAACAACAGTAAAGAAGCCCACACTGAGGAGAAGACTCTGCCTCATGGGGCTTGTGCCACAGGAGACATAAACATAAACCTAACTCAGGAGCCCTTTCAACAAAACCATAATGATGCTCTTTGAACAACAAATAGGAGGCGTGTCTTTCACTACCACAGCCCATTCCCGTGAGCTACAGAAGCAGATCGGACCAGACTTTAAAGCTGAGGCTGCTTCATGCTCTCTAGGACTGCGCAGAGGCTGTACCAACAACAGACACCATGACCACAAGTTTACAAGGTATTACTAGCCGGATTGTAGACTGCACAAAGGTTTCCATTCATGTTTCATGTGTCTTATACATCATGTAGAAAACATGGTTATCAGCAAAAACAAACAAACAAAAAAAAAACCAAAAAAACAAAAAGCAACAACAATTCTAAGAATATGAACATGGTATTCACCAAAGAAGAAAGTTGTTAAAAATATTTTTCTACCTACTGTCACTCTAAATGAATTCCAGATTTTATCAGTATTTGGAACTATATTCATATTGCTCAAATCTAATAAAATTTCACTCTGTCCTCCCATGAACTCATCCTAAATCTGAAATATGCTTCTCTATACACATGTTTTACATTATACAAATGTTGGATACAAAAAGCAGATTAACTGCGAGCCCTAATGCTGTGTTTGTTAGTACTGAGAAGTCATTCCAACTGTTCCAAACGGGATTAATGCAGTATAACAAGTCTATTTAATTATTGTAAGACCAGTGATCCTCATATTACTATAAGCTGCTTTTCCCTTATTTGGAGACTATAAATGGAACCGAAATTGCACATGATAACTACAGGTCATACCCTGAAACATGATGCTTGATGTAGCAGGAATAAAGAGACATTTCAGCATCTCTGAGAGGCTACAAAGCACAGCCAGTGTTTCAGATCCGTCTGGATGCTCTCACCGTAGCGTCACATTAACTTACATCATAAGCATACTCAGAGCTTTTCAAGTGCACTGGGAAGACGCAGTAACAAATGTTATCAGCAGCAATCCAATTTGAATGTTGAAAACTTGAGGCTACACAGTGTTCTAGGAAATCACTCTTATAGATTTTTTTTTCTATCTTGTGAACAGAAGAGCAACCAAATGCCAGTATCTTCTAAAAAAAAAAAAAAAAAAAAAGAGGCACACCACAGATCATCAGATCATTTGAACTTATGTACCAGAATCTAAACAAGCTAATCATATTCGGATGTGCACACGCTAGTTATCCTTTAACTACTAGACAAACGTGAAACAACTTCTCATCCTGACCCCTGACTCGATCCTTTAGTCTCTGATAAACATTATCACCAAGCCCTCCTTGCAGGAATAGGTTTTTTTCTTCACAGAGCATCAGCATGACATGTGACTTGAACTATTTCCCGCTTAATCTCTATGATTTCCAAAGTACTGTGCAAAGTGAGTGAGAAGAACAGTCCTCTGGCCACAGAGAGCAGGATCAGCCAGTTGCCCAGGAATCTGGCACACAAATTTAGCTCCAGGCCCATGGGGAGCCAGCCGACCAGAGCCACTGAAGTCAAACACCAATCCCAAATTACCTCACAATGGAGAGAAACCGATGCTTTAACCATTTCTCCGCTTGCATCCAGTTGTTCTCAGTAAAAGTGAAATCACTCTATGCAATAAATACTAACTTCTTCCCTCTAGAGGTCATTTAATTAATTTTCGGGAAGCCATAAAAAGGAGGAATGGGAAAGAGTGACATAAAAGAGAAGAGTCAGATGGCAGTGGAATCAAAACAATTCATGTAACCAATTAAGCAATCTGAGGCTTTGACCCAACCGAGGGTCATATGGCTTTTCAGACTGAGTCTCACAACCAGCAGCTTGCTCCTTTTAACCAGGCATCCGACCTCATCACATTACTTCTGTCCAACTCAATCTGAAACATAAATGAAGCTCTTCCAAACGTGGGTGACTTCGTTCTGCTACTCAGGAAACTTCCACGTTCCACTGCAGGGCCACAGACTCGTTCCAAGTATTGACCAGGACACCCTTCATCTAACACAGGTCAAGCTGTTTATTCAGAAAGCCACAAATAAAATTAGGTTGCTCCTTTCTTTGAAATATTCCTAGGTGGGTGAAGAAAACTCTAGAAGATCTGAGGACCCCTGAAAAAATACATAAGTTCTAGTTTAAGTGGGTTTCAAGACTATAAAGGATTAGCTAACTGCATATACCCACCTTCACAGTTCTTACCAGCAAGCACCCATCCACAGGGCTATGACTGGAACACTGATTTTTTTTTCTTTTTTTCTTTTTAGGAAGTTTTATTGCTGGAGATAGCTACCAACTCACTGATGAGTACTTGTTTAAATATCCACTTATGCCTTCCCTCCTGGCTTAGGTAATTTCTCTGGAAGTCTCTAGACTATGCTATATTCTATGCTATATGCCTTCATATATGTTAGCAGCTAACATTAAGTAAACGCTTTACTCACGTGATTTCACAAATCTTAAAAGAGTCACTCTAAGTCCTATTTTATAAAGGAGAAAAGCAAAGCGTATGGAGTATAAAGGACCTAACCAAAGTTACAAAGCTGCTAAAGGGTCAGACAGAACCCAGTGTCAATCCTAGGCACGCGCTTTGTTCTAGAGACTGAATGTTTGTTAGATGCTTAGTTTGTGTCACCCTGACACAGTCACCTGGGAAGAAGGAACCTCCGCTGTGGACAACCTCTATCGCACTGGCCTGCGGCACGCCTGTGGAGCACTGTCTTGATTGCTGACAGCTGCCCACTGTGGGCAGCTCCGCCCCTAGGCAGGAGAGACTGGGCTATGTAAGAAAGTCACCTGAGCAGGAGCTAGAAAAAAAGCAAGCCAGTAAGAAGCATTCCTCCACAATCTTTGCTTTAGTACCTAACTCAAGCTACTCACCTTGACCACCTTCCGGGAAGAAATGTTACCTGGAAGCATAAGGTGAAATAAAACCTTTCCTCCCCCCAAGGTGTTTTTGGTCATGGTTTAATTACAACAACAGAAAACAAACCAGAACAGTTTTTATGTCTCCAAAATTCCTGTTGAAACTCTGATCCTGAAGGTGATGGTACTAAGAAAAATATTTTGTACCGAATTAACTCAAGAGGGTGGATCCCTCCTAAATGAGTGACCTGAAGAGAAATCCCAGTGGGTTTCCTGACTTGACACTGAAGAAGGGATCAGCAACCCAGAAAGCCCTGGACTCTGGCCCTGGACTAACAGTCTCCAGAACTATGGCTTACAGAACTCTGTAAGCCAACCAGTCTGCTACTTTGTTACAGTGGTCTAAACTAAGACACATCTTTACAAAACCTAAGAAAGCATGAGGAAATATCTGCTGAACTGCAGAAGAAATCCAGAATTCAAAGAATGACGGAATTTCAACGGTACATTGATCACTACTGTAGAATTATGAGCAACTGAGGATTACTCACTCCTTGATCCAAAAATCATCCATCTTTGTCAATCCCTGCCAAATCTAAGCTCCATCTCTCTTTCTCCTAACTTCTCTTCTTTAATGCTTCAAAACACACAAGCGTATACCCCAGCACCCACTAATTATCCATGGACCAGAAACTGAACCCTTGCAACTCAACAATGGAGATCAATTTAAAAACTTTTAAAGAACGGAGGACTATGTCTGGAAGAACATCACAGATGCTCTTAAAGCCCTTCACACCTCATTTCCATGGCCATGGGACCCACTAGCCCACTAACCACCTCCAAACTCCACTGCAGGTTCACATTACCTGTGGGATGCCAATGAATGAGAAGAAAGACAAGTGGGCTCATGCCTTCTCTGACTGGCCCCCGTAAGGAGAGGAGTCTGGGGGTACTGGTCCGTTGAGGTCTGTTGGTGTTTTTCATCTACCCTTGCCCTCTAAGCCCTAAGATGAATTATCAACAGGGTTAAAGTTCAAAGGCATTCAAATTTCTTGAGGTCCTGAAGATCCCTACAAAAGGACAGTTTAACACAACCAATAAATTTTAAAGAAAATTTCTCCCCAGCTATTTGTAGAAAATAAAAGTTAAAAGGACCCAGAACACTAGTGCTTTTCCCAGGGTTCCATTGTTACACTGCCTCTCATCTGTTGGTCTAAACAGTGTACAGCACAAGAGGAAAAAAACGCACACTCCAACTTCAACTTCCTTCTTTTCTCTTATAATTTAAAAATACAGTGCAACAGTTTGCTTTTTAAACATTTAATCTGGCAAATATAAGAAAAAAAATCACAAACTATAGTGTCATATTTGGCATTGAAAAGATTGGTGGGATAAAAATATCTGTGTTTTAACATTTTAGAAGACATCTCCCATATTTTTAAAATAAAATTATTTCCCTGTTTTGAACGGGAACCAAGGTAAAAGTCTCCATTTTGAACATGAGGTTTTCATGAGGAACAGAAAACAATTTTATATTCATTAAGATAAACAGTTAACTTTACATCCCGGCAAAAGTCCCTACAGAAATAAAATCTTCACATTTACTATGGGGCACTACCATGTCATGAAATTTAACTATTCACCTCAATCGCAATACGAGAAGGTTTCCTTTAAATCTAGAATATTTCCTAGAAGACAGTATTCTCAGTTTAACCTGTTCCTTTTCAATCCTGCGTGCTCAGGATATGGGTCTCCCATTGCTGAGCAATGCTAACAGTGCCAAGGGTAAGTCAATTGTTTGAAGATTACTGACTGAGTAACCAAACACGTAACTAAATTTGTCACTTTAATGTACATAATGACAATAAAAATGTTTTTATTGTAACAGCTAAAAATGTTGAGAAATAATTACTAAGGAAACCATAACTCTCAAGGGCTAAGAAGTAAGCTCAGTGGAATGGGAAAAGGAAATCGTGATAGGTCAACACAAAACACAGAAGTTGAAAATCCACAAAGAATTGATCCAAATCCCTCCGAATTCCAGAACACAATCCCCTACCTCCTATAGCCAGCAAGGCTGCAAATTTGTCCCCATCACTGTCAGCAAACAAAGGGAAGTCGCTTCTGCAGCCAGACCATGTCAAACAGAAGATGTAGCTGCTGCAGAGGGACGCCTTGAATCCACTGGTGTGTAAAGTGTGGGCTGGGGCCTTTCTGTCAGCTATTACCATAAAAGAATAAGAGGAAACAGTGACATTACTGCACAATAGAAAGGTCAAACAGCTTGCAGCCATTTCATGACCCAGACAAGTCAAGGTCAAGGGATTCAGGTAGCAACTTAGCTAGGGCATAAGTTACAGCCCAAATGAATTGTTTTAACACATCAGCTTTGGTCAATTAAACCTAACAAGGCAAGTTGCATCCCGTAGCAGGGTTCCTGACACCGAGGCCAGAAGCTGAGACCGACCTCATAAAACAAGGCTTTTAACATAGCATAGCAAATTTAAGCTAATCCATCCAGAAACTGCAGATGTCCGAATAATAAAATACAAGTTGTCCTAAGCAAGAACATTTTTCACACTTCAGAATTCACTAATAGAGGGGTACAGCCTTCACATCCGCATTTGTATTAACACAAGTGGAGTCCCCAACTTATATGAATTACCAAGTATGCTCTATTTCAAATCACTGTTACCATCTGTATGCATGATTAGATTTCTGCCCCTACTCTCAACCCATTGCTGTTGAAACTATTACATGTTTCACGGCAGTTTTTGAATATAAATGTACAAAATCAAAATTTTTTTTGAGAAAAATTTTTATTTGCCTTCAGTATCACAGTATTATGTGACAATAAAGTTTGTTAAATACTTTTTTGTAGTTTTATGGAAGACATATTTAAATTTATGTAACATTAAATATGTCCATGTACTTTTTAAAAAAATCAATGCATACTATTTACTCAATTTCCTACTCTGAGAAATAGTTGAAGCTAACTATAACATTAAAACTGTATGTACTTAGTGTTTAAGAATTTTTCTCAGAGGCAGTTCCTATTTCGCTTTGTACTTGTTTGAACAAATTCTGTTTTCTGATTGTGCTGTATCAGTAACTTAATGCATGCTCTGAAGTGCCTTAAAAAAGCATTTTGAAAATACACAACCTCCAGGCAACTTTTCAGCTCATAAAATCACTTCATCCATCACTCTATATTCCCAATTATATAGTCTTTATTCAGAGTTCTTTAATTTGTCCGTGATTCATCAACAATACCCTGCCTAAACTATCATCGTGAACAGAGAGAGTGAGTCTAAGTGCTTTATTCTAAACAATGTATTGATACACATGAATGGCTCTACTTTTTTCTTAGAATACTACTATGCTTAAATTATAAGAACTTTATTTTTTTAATGTGTGGCCATCAGTTCAGCCTCAAGGTCTTTCCACCTCACTGGTTAATTGGTAGCCATTTATCCCAATTTTCTGAATAATGTAACAACCAAAAAGCCCAACCATTCAACTGTTACTAGTCTCACATCCTGTAACGTTCAGTCAATACAAGCTAATCCTACAGACTCCCTCCTTGCTATACACACTTAGTTTTCACAAGTTCCCTACAATTTGCTGACTTATTCTCTATGCCAAATACTAACAACTAAATTATGTTTAAATTAACCAAATCACATAATTAGAGTTCAAGGACCTAAGAAGTTACTTTAAAATGAGACGATGTATGACCCTGCCATAGAAGAGTGGGCACAGTAAAAAAAAAAAAAAAAAAAAAAAAGAGCACCCTCGTCTCCTCACTATGCGTGACGTGACACTCACCCCTGTACCAGCTCAGGTTTTCAATCACATAACCACGGGGCCTTGAGATTTCTAAAGCAAGCCCTCCTTGCAAGGATGAAAGAAAAAAGCTGGAACTCTTGCTCCGAGAGCTGGGCTGCCTGCTCCACCACAGCGTGTGTACTGACAAACTCCTTCGGGGTCATGAGTTCTACCCTCATCACTGGTGCACTATAAGACGCTAGTCTTTCGTCAACTAAAAGCAGTTTCATCGGAAGCAGCTTTCCGACCAGAAGCCTGGCATTGCTCTGTACCATCACTTCCAGCTATTTAGTACCCATCAGTTTCAGTGTGCGCAGCGTGTGCTGTTCTCACTCCTCATAAGCCTCTTCCAAACACAGCAGTAACTGCTCCTTTGAAGATAAGTTCAGTTATCCTGTAGGCCATTGTGATGACAGAAATGAAAATGAAGGTATCTCAGCTATTAGGAATTGCAGAGGATTCAGACTCAGGCTGGCCATGAATGCCTTCATCTTCAGGTGCTAAATTATAACTGTTCAGCAGAGACAGCAAGAGGAATTTCACAAAACAAACAGTGGACTTTTTCATGTTAACTTAGCAGTATCAAGACTTATGAGGAGAAAAACCCTACTAAATTGGGTATATTAGATGGTTTATTCAAACTGGAGTACCCAGATTAAAAAGAAGAAAAGTCAATGGATATTAAAACTTCCATTTCCTTTTGGCAGTTTTCACTCAAAATCAAAATTTAGGGGGGAAAGAACTACGTTCCCAAATCTATACTTCTGCGCTTGGGTGTGCTGGGGTGTGCTTATGACACTGGAGCTCTTCAGGCCCAGCTAACACTGCGTTGAGCAGGGTGTGGCCCCCCATCATCCCCAGCCACGCTTCCTGTCACTCAGGCTTCAGTGCCCCTGGATTTTACCACCATTCCTATGCAATGAACACAATCTTGATTCTCACTCGCAGGAGACACAGATTATGAAGCGTATGGCTCCAAACAGACAAAATCTATACGCATAATTCTCATTTTATAATCCACACTGCTGTCTAAAAGGGAGAGAGGGCAGGGTGAGAAAGCTAACCTAAGGACTTCATAGGATGCCCTATCAACTTCTGCTACCTTGGAAAAATGGCACATTGCATGGTGTATTTGAATATTTGAAAATCCTCAGCCTTTGAAAAGTGAGAGCGTATGAACAGCAATGAAGAAGCTTGCCCTGCCATATCAGGACACAGATGCCAACCTTTCCAGCTGGCAGCCAGGGCCTCAGAGTTTAACTCTTGAGTTGTCCGGCAATGCTATCTTATGTCAGGGACATCATGGCAGAGAGGGTGAACTTCTGGCCCCTTAAACTCTGTTTTGTCCTTATCAGTGGAAAAACTGCTAAGTATCTAATCTTACAAAATATGTTCTAACAAAGGTCTCACTAAGCCTAGGGCAAGACATATCAATAAGAGCCCTTCTTTATCTTGTGAATTGTATATGAGGAAGAATGCAAACAAATGCATACCAGAGTTCAGGAGCTCAGTCAAGAACAGAGTACCAGGATGGGAAAACTTAACAGCATATTCCTAAATCAAACATGCATCGAGTGTTTATCCTCCACCCAAATGTCATGCTCTCTGATGTCACAATGCAGGCCCACCAAATCACCGCACAGAGCAGCTTCATTTAAACACATTAGGAAGCTTATTTTCCCCCACAATGGGAAATACCTGCAAACGAAGTGAAAATTATTAAAATGTGAAAATGTGCTGTCAACTTGCAAACAATTATCTATTTAAGCTTTTCATAAAGAAATAATTGTTCCCCAGAAGGATTCTAGGCTGCAGTAGCACAGGGAGGAAACTCGCTCTCCGCATGTGCAGCCTCACTAATGCCATGTGACAAGCAGGAAGAGTTCTGTTTCAAAGACAATAATGATTACAACTTCCCTTCTACACAAGTCACATGTTTCACAACTTCAAAATACACTTCAATTACAATATCGTTTAACAATCAAGCAACAAACGTTGCCATCCAACAATGGATCACAATTAATGCAAAGAGTTCAGCAAGGCTAAGGGAAGCTAATTGTTCAGGGAAGAAGCAAGCAAGACTGCTGAGCTCTGCCATACTCCAAAAACATGTCTAATAAGAGTGGAAAGTATGGTCCAAACATCACATAAGCGGACTTCTTTAAACTCTCATTTGTTAAATTCATAACAGCAGACAGTATCTCTTGAGGTCTTTAAGCTTTGTGTTGTGACCTCTTTTTTTTTTTTCTTTAAAAACCTTCCCTGCCTCAGAAAAAGCCCAGTCCTGTTTTTCTCCCCATGTCCTCTCACACCCCTCCCCAGCGTCCCCACATCTTCTGGCTCCAGACAGGACACAGTCTGGCGACTCAAGGCCTCCCATAGGCCACACTTCCTTCTGTGAAGCCCTTTGGGTGGAAGGATTACTTCTTATTAATTAATGAGATAATGGCGGTTAACTGGAAAGCAATAGTCATGCTAACTATCTAGGAAACTTGAAACAAAATTATTTCAGCCTTTTGGATGTTGTTTTGTCCCCCCCCAACACCACCCCACATTCCCCCAGTATGCAGAATTGTAAGTTAAGAATTTCTGCAACATCTTGGGGCCAAATAAGTCAGGGATGACTGATAGATATCAGATTTTAACATGTAGTTCCCTCATTAAGGTCCCTTGCTTTTCACATACACATTACTAACTAAGGAGAGAGGTAGGGGCCTCTCAACAAACTGCTACAAAATGAGATGTAGAAACTGAGAGAAGCAGAAATTGAATCAGAAGTAAACAGGGATGTAAATGAAAGCAGCAGCCAGTCACAGCCACAACGGGTGCATTTATACATCACTACCCTGGGCATGCCCCCACACAGTTGTCATAGCGCACCCTGTATTTTACCGGACACCGTGTCCTGGGAAGGTGCACTGCACGAGGCTTGCTGGTCCCCACTCTGTTTTGCTTTGCTTTGTTTTGATGAATGCAGTAACAAAGACAATATGGGGAATGGGTAGCACCTGCCCAAGAATCATTGGACATCTTTACTATCTTTGGGAATATGGAGCCCATTTTAGAACTATTTTTCCTTAATCTGTCACAATCTTTTTTTAAGCCTCTGAGGGGAAAAGGGAAGGGTTTTCTATTAGCCAAGCTTTGCTGCAGCAGACGAGCCCGCAGCTTTCATTCAGGGATTGTCAAAAACTTTCCAGTGTGCCCACTGCAATGCGGATGCCAACCAACGAATCAAAGGCATTCAGCAGCTAGACAAAGAGGGTCTGATGCCAACCTCGGTGCCACTGGCAACCATTATTGGCATCAAACACAGTGTCTGCCTTTTTTTTTCCCCCTCGCCTGGCACTTCACAAACAAAATGGCGGTTCTTGTAGCAACGAAACAGCCGAAGCGCAGCCTCTGAATCAATAGCACCAAATGATTTTATGGACTTAAATACAGTTACTCCCAAATCAGTTACCAAATTTTAGGTAAGGTAGGGACAAATAATTTCATAAATAACAATATTTAATATGAACCTTTTCTAATGTAAAGAAAGAATAAAATGGGCTGAATTGCGGTCAACCAGGCTATATGCATGGAAGAAGCAGAGTAACAAAGACACTGAGCTCTGAACAAAATACTGCCCCGTAATGCAAAAGCCTAATAAACTACGTATCAAAAATGATTTCAAAACATATAAATTTTCCCTCAAAACTATATCAGATGCAGATGTAGCACTATAGTTTGTGTCAAAGCTTCAGTAACTCTTTCCACATTTCAGAAAAGATGAGGTTGCTGAGGAAGGAAAAGGAGAGAAGTGTGGGCGGAACCAAGAGAGAAAGAGGGAGAAAGCAACGGGAAGTTGGTCAGCAATGGAAGTTTATAATCCATCCGTCTTTATTTCCTCTACCATTAGAGACGAAGTATGTGATCTGTAAATAGCCAAGAGGACTATTGACATTTCTAGATCTGGAAATTGTCAATATATTGTAACATCACTCCACACTGCAATGCGGATGCCAACTAACAAATCACAGGCATCCTGAGCTAAACAAAGAGGGGCTGATGCCAAGCCTGGTGCCAGTGGCAACCATCTTTGGCACTCTCTCTGTTCTTCCTCATGTTTTTCTCCTAGTCCTTTAGAATCGGAGAGGAAGAAAGGGAGGAAGTAATTTTGTTGCTCATTCTGTTATAAACATTGTTTTTCTGTTTTAATTTTTTCTTTCATGTTTTCCCTTCTACTTTATCTAATTTCTGAAGTGCAGTAAGCATGATTTCATGTACTTAGAGGAGAAATAAAAAGTTACGACGTGAGATGAGACACTCGGGTGTTTACAGACTCATCTCTGAAAGCCTTCTTCCTTTAATTAACTACAGTGCAAATGACAATCAACCTGCAGTCCAAAAATAAAAAGATATACATCTTGGAAAAGAGAAAACACAAAAGCAGCGGGGAAGTGACTTTTTTAAGAAGGGCCACCAGATGTTAAGAGGAGACGATGCAAGGGCAGGTGGCAGAGAGGACCTGTGACTGAATGCGCAGAGGAAACAGTAAAAAGTCTTCATATTGTATCAATGTTTTATCTGAAAACACTGTCTCTAAGACTCAGCTCGAAACTTTGATTATCATGACCACTAGTGACATGCCAAAAAATAATTTATCATTCTGTGTCTTTTTGTTTTCTTTTTTCAATCTATCTTCTTAAGTCCAAAGGATAGTCTTTATTGTCAGTTCAACAAAACTAAGACTTGGCTGCCTGCCCTAGGATAAATCTGCACGTAAGTCCACTTAGGAACTAACCATCAAGAGTGAAAGTGGGAACATGGGACAGACCTCCCCCCTCCGCGAACTGCATGACCCACTCTGCCAAACTTTTTCTTCTAACCAGTGATTTTCACAACAGTTACAACACGCAGTCAGTTCAACGCATGCATGCAGCCCACCTCAAAATGCCACCTCTTAGACAGCTGTCAATCAAACTGGCATGTGTTAATGAGCTTTTATTTTAGGACATCAAGGTTGAAAATATATATTTCCCTGCTCATTATTACTTAAATTTTAGTTCTGAATACAGGGAAATAGTAAATGGGTTGTTTTGTTTGCTAAGAAATACATTTTCAAATGACGACGTCCAGTACTCTTACCTAAAATCAGAGCAAAAATTCGGAAATGACACTCAAGCATGTCTCTAGAACTAAGTCACGGGAAAACCTAGACAAACGGCACACAGTAAGTGCTAGACTGAGTTCTGAGTAATAAGAGTCATTTTCTTACTTCGCATTTCTGAATGACAATAAAGTACCTCAATCTTTTTAAACCACGCATTTATATAATGAGCATCAGATAACTGTCTGCCACCTGGCTATTCGCAAGACATCTTCCCTCCCACCAGGCCAAGTTCAGAAACAACCCACTCTCCGTGGCAGGCCACTTTCTCCATGGTGCCTTCCTATGTGGACTGTTCCCCGACATACTGACTGGAAGAAAACAGAGTCAAAAGTCTCACCTACTTAAGAAAAGCACACTAAGAAGAAACAGAAACAACAAAGGAACATATCTCATTAGCTCAAAAATCCTTGGCAACAGCACTCGCAGTTTGCACTATCCAGGCAACATTTCCAGCACTCTTTATCGAGGACTTTAAACATGGTCCGGTATGCGCTCTCTGCATTCTTTCGAGATTTATTTTAAACCAGTGTAACCAGTCCCCTTTCTGGTTTGCTCTGTGATGCTCTGTAAAGAAAGCTGTGACTTCTTCCTTGGGAAGCTTTATGAATTTGCATTCAAGTAAACTAATAATAGAAAGTGCTTTCCCAAGTCACTCTGGGAAAGCATTATAAATTATTTAAACAAGAGCTGTGTCGCATTAAATCTACAGCGAATCTGCACAATCAAAAGGAAGTGTCCATAGAAATATAAAAATTACATACATCTAAACTTCTGCCAGATATGTATTTTGGTAGTGACCAGCTTAGGTATTTAGTAATAGTAAATGCTGTTTTGATTTTTGGTGCAGCTGCCACTAGACTCCTGAGCAAAGTTCATCTACCTTGTTAGGTAAGAGACTAGTTAATACAAGGATTACTAAACAGTCCTTTGACTATTTCCAGTAAAGTTGCGATTTCAGACGGTGGGCGAATGCAGCCTAGCAGAGAAAGTGGGGTGCAAGAAACTGTATTTCACAGACTACCCTGCGGCTGTTTGTCTTTTGGGTCTCTCTTCAAACGCGAAGCCTATCCAGGCAGGAGAGCTCCCTGTTCCTTTTCATGGTTCCTACTTGACTGTGGACATGGAGTATAGCTGGGCACACCAAGGTACCTAGAGGGGACAGAGGACATCTGGTGGCGTCCAGGATCTCAGGCCAAGCCAGAGAGGCCATATCTGGAGACGTATGGGCAGTGGTTGCCGTGCTAGAAGAAAGAACAATCTGCTCCTACCTTGCTCCTGCACGTAGTATGCCAAAAACAAGTCAAGCTCCTTAACTGATACTGTGATATGGTGAGGCTGGACACAAAGTGCTGGGTTTGTGCAGTGTGGGGACTTCATGAGCCGCTCTCCATCGGTACTCTCCAAAGGGATGCCTTTGAACAGGATCACCATGACTAGATCCAGACGCCAGACTTTGTCTGCCTGTCGCAGGCAGTCGATCCTCCTAATCTTACCCTTCTGGTCTGGATTGGATAAGACACAGCACGGGTGCTTCTTGCCAGTCACGGTGAGCACGAAGTCCTCCCGATACTCCTGGCGGATATCTTTGCGCAGTTTGGCCAGGAGCCTGGATGCCCACTTCTGTTTGATTTCAGGCTTTTCACTGAGCAGCTCATCTTTGACTGCTCTCTCTTCATCCTTTGACATCCGTTTCTCGTGCTTTTTAAAGTACTTGCGTTTTCGAGCCTGCAGGTTGAACCAAGTATAGGCGATTGCACGGACATGTGGAAGAAGTGCCTCAATAAATGGGTGGAATTCATCCTGCAGAACAGGGGAAACAAGAGGCGTACAGTCAGTCTAATTTCTAATGCTAAAAGACAAAATAAAATAAAATTCAACACAGAAGATATTTTTTCAAAAAACATTATTTTCTAATTTAAAATGAACAAAACAACAGGGCAAGAAGAAAATAAAGTATGTCTCCTCTCCATTAAAATTCACAAACTGGTTCTCCCTCCTACAGAGAAAATAAGGTTTTATTTTCTATTTCTGTTCCGGTCCCATCCCCCTCATTCCCACCTCAATGTCATGCACCTACATCCTTCAAAAGAAGCTACATAGCACCAAATTTAATATCTAAATATTTGATTGACCAATTAGCATTATGCAGTACCATTTTACAAGGAGCACAGTGGGATCTTTTTTTTTTTTTTTAAGCGGAGCAGAGCTTCTTAGAAGGCAGGAGCGATGCCACCGCTCATTTCTGTTCCCTGTGGCACGGAAACACAAAGCGTGTAGATGCTCACTGTAAAGCCACACAGTTCCCGCTTTTGGGGCATGCTCTCAGCAAGAGCCTGCTGGTGGCACAAGGAGCATGCGCCATTAAACTTGATCCATTTTCTTATCAAACGTCCAACATTCCTGCACTGAAACAGCACCACTCCAAGAGTGTGTAACTAGAGAAACCGGTACACAGTGAGGGGAAGTGGGCAAAGGACACAGCTTGTCTGTCAGTGCTCTGAACACAAGGTTTCCATACTCTCAGCAGCGCATTCTCTCCCCGCACCACCAACACCGGCTTCCAGCCTGCGTGAACACAGTCTCTCTCTATCTCTCGTACACTCTTGCATTTTTAAATAGTTTTGAAAGTTGCAAACAAATGACATGAATGTTCTTGCAGCAGCTTTTCTACAGACTACGAAGTCCCACAGAGTCAGTTAATTTGTTAACCGATCACATGAGTAGGGGCAATTATTCAAACCCCTTAAAAATCAATCTGAGGTGAACAATGAAAAATGGCAACTTGGCACCAACTTTCCATTCTTTGTTCCTCTGCATGCTGTGGCACGGCGATACCAGGAGTGCAGCCTGGTCGGTAACTGCTTTTGTAGAATCCCTAAAATTCATGTGCCACATAGACGGGACACGGGACAGGACTATGGATACACAGATGCATGTGCTTAGAAGCCCACAAGTGCTTCAGTCATACTGTTCCCAACTATCCTGGGTCTTAAGTGGTTTACCTTGAGGCCCTGCTTTTTTTTTTTTTTTTTTCATTTTTTTCCCCTGCCTGTCTTATCTGAGCCTTTTAAAGGGCTGGGGCAGTTGGGCATTTCAGATCATCTCCATTTCCAAATATTTCAGGTTACTTCCAAATGGAGTCAGTATTTTACTACCTGCTGACTTGAGTGAAGCTGGCCATGCAAGCTCAGAGAGCAGAACAGCATCCCCCTCACGCACACTATATGAATGCAATAGGCCAAGCGCTGACGCGAAGCAGAACTCGACCACGACCATTTTTCTGGTCATTTTGACTGTTCTGTCATCTTAACCACAAAATAAGTTTCTCTAATGGTTCTATGCCGGGCCAGAATTGGCTTGTTCCTGTTAGTTACTCTGACGTACATGGAGTAAATAGTCCAGCAGAGTGACTAATTTCGTAAAATAAAGGTGATCGAAGTAAACTAAGGGCACTCCAACAAAGAAGCTGCCCTAGAACTCCAGCTCCACGAAAGCCTTTGTAGAATAAAATTCAGGGTTTGAGTGCAAAAGACTACATCATATTAGCAGTTTGCAGTTCAAACCCAGAGCAGGTACATGTCTCCCCTAATCAATAACATGGTTATCAAGTGTTCTGACATACTGCCGACGAAGAATGACTCAAAATTTTATAATACAGAATGCAGCTGATTACATCGCAGCATGAGACATAGCCAAATGCCATGGAGGAAATTAAACCGATCAGTACTTTCCAGCAGAGATTTGAACAATTCAGTTACTATGTGAGCACATTAAAGGAGGCCATGGAAAGAGTTAAACCACAATCTGTTCTTTGTGTGGGAAGGCAGCCCTGCTCACAGCAGCCACAGCCCATGAGAAGACACCCCTATCCACATACACTTTCTGATGCCATGCGCTTAGCTCCCACTGTAACTGTAAAAACTTTGTTCATCCCCTCCCCTCAAAATGTATGCAAAAGGAAAGGCTGCCTGCTCAAGGAAATGTGGACTAAATGTGCTTTATGAACTCACTTCCTATGACCTGGCTCCTACTGTGCTTTACTCATATGATTTTAAAACATGGATCTGCGCTTCTGTAAATGAAAACAAAAAACCTGAGGATGTAGGGAAAATGGGCGAGAGGGCTTTGTCCCGCTCTTTTCACCCTTACCACACTTTGTAAAGCACACCATCATTTAACGGCTATTAAGCAATCCAGGAACACTGGAGTACTCAGATACTTAAATACTATGTTCAGTGACATTTCATTTTCTTATGTGGACGTCAAACATAACTTTTGATCAATAAACATCATCTAACACATAAGAAATTTTAAATTTTAAACAGTTGTATCACACCACAAGGATGCCAACTGAAAGATGAATTTGGAAAGTCTTAGCCAGTTAACCAAAAAAAAAAAAAAAAACACTGTTGTCTTGAGTTTGCTGTTACTGATGACAAATACTGCTTTAAAATGCAGCTTTTCTTTATTGATAAACAGAAGTGGCAAATTTTCTCAGCCCACCAATTTGCCTTAATATCTCCTGGCGCCTCTGTATCACACCGATTCAACTTTAAGTAGAACACTTACTTGAGAAGAAAACATAGCGTCCCAAAATGATAACAAGTGGAGATAAGCAACGTGCCGCATAAACTTTTGCATTCCGTCTCTAAACGTCATCTCCCATGTGTGAGTGCTTCCTAAACTTGCATCGTAATATATTCTTAATAATTTTAAGTGACACAAATATGGAATGTAGCTGTCCCCATGTAGAAAAATCAAGCAGCATCAAGGCATTCAAATATCCTAACTAACAGATTATCACAGTAACACTACGAAATTATCAAAATTATTCTTTAAATCAAAGCATGGAAGTGATTTAACATTTAAAGTCTCTATGCTAAGATACATAGACAAGCTCAGTCTTTCAGAATTTTCCTTAAAATATACTGATGTCCAGTGAGATCCTTTTTCTGGTAAAACTTTCTGAAGTTGAACTGAACTGATAAAATAGATAGACAAGTTAAATTTCCCATAAAAAATCTAGATTATCTAGATTTATTTATTTTTCTTCAGGGAAACAATGATTTCCATGAAAGGTTTGGAAAATTGGCCCAACATAGCGATGGCAGAATAAATACTGTATGCTCTTGGAACCTATCACTATATAATGATAAACCCTGAAAAAAATTGAAAGAACTGGAATGACAATGAAAGAAAAACATCATTATGCCAACTGGACAATATATTAAAGGCTTATATGCAGATAAAACATTTAAAAATATAGATGTTTCTTAATTTTCCTTTTACTCATACTGACCTACAAATGCTGATTTGTAGTGATACTACACCAAACCATGTTGCTAAATATCAAGTTTAATGGAAGCATCATTTAAATCATGATATAAAAAAGCCTAAAAGCATTAATATAAAAACTGAGGTACTTCTTAAAGTTTATAGCAAATTAACAATGTGGTTGACTTTGTTTCTGTGTGCCTAAAAACAGGTTATGAGGCAGCTATCAGGCCTTTGTAACATAAAATTAAACTATCCATCTGATACAAATGTAACACTTTCCTGTACTGTCACTTTCATAATACCTTAAATTACCTACAAAGTCATAAAGTGGTTGTTAATTGAGAATTCTAAAACTGTAGCTCCTTCTCTGGTATAGGCCTTAAGTTCCCAAAACAGTGCTAATACAGCAACCCAGACTTATACTGCTAAAATAACAAAGAATATATAGCCATCATCCTGAATTAATGTTGGTAAGTATGTATCCTTGAATAGCAATGTGGTAGTTGGGTGACTGCACTGTCTATGGCCCTATCATTCCATGTGTCAGGATTCTGCAATAGTAGTTTTAACATACACAAATCAAGATGGAGTTGTTGAGTGTGCAATGCTTATTTAGGGGACACAAAAAATGCGATGCAATTGCTAGCAGTTCCCCCGAAACAAGTGTTGGAAATACAGAGACACACAGGATTATTCAGTCCTTCCCAGGTAAGAACAAGCCAGGCCATACTTTATAAAGGAAAATCTTAGTTCAATCTGCTTCCTTTGATCACAATATAGAAATAATAGAAATGGCCCTGGTTTGCCAGAAAGAAAGGGGAAAAAAAGAAAAAGAAAAGCCTGCTGATGAATAAATAAACCTAACTTTTACAACCAGAGGAGAAATGTTATACCTGAGATGATCCCATCATATTCGTGGGTTACTGTAATTCATAGCTTTTAAAACACAAATAACCTAACAACTTATTTTTCCTGTTTTGTAAAATTAAAGTGCACGTTTACTGGCTTAAAACAGCCATATCTGAGTTAATCATACTCAGAGGCCAAACAAAATATAAACAATAAAAAATGTGTCAGCCAAAGAGCCACGGGGCTGTGTCCAATCGCTGAGTGCCCCTTATCATTGTCTTCATCTTCATTCACAATGTATGAATGCCGCAGTCCTTTTGAATCACAATGGTTTCTAATTGTCATACAATTGAAATCTTAATTATTTGTTCATTATAAAAATGCATCATCATAGCATTAGATTAAAAAAAAACTTTAACAACCAAACTAAGCATTTCTGTTACGCTTTTATGACAATGTCAAAGAATAATTTCAATTACCAATCTAGATTCTCACTCTTGAAAGTTGAAGTAAACTGTCCCACAACTTTCAGGGCTTAATTAACTGCTGCAAATAACAGTTCCGGACTAGGCTATTTAATTCATCAGTTGGTGAGTTCGTTGGGCATTCATGAAAGGATAAAAGCGCGCCCAGGTAAGTCCCTCGGTCTAACCACTTTTTCATTTGACCATCTGATTAAAAGGGATAGAAACTGGGTTTTGGTTTTTAGGTATAAAGACGGTGTTTTACCTCCTAACATTCTTCCTTAGGTTTTAGGGCAATTTTCAAAGTTTAAAAAAAAAAAAAAAAAAGACCTCACTTTTCTGATATTACTTGCAAATTTCGCCAAATGAACAAGTCTGACTTTCATAAAATAAGTATGTCCTAAAACTTCTAAGCATTCACCAAAACCATCTAAACTCTTGTCAGCGTAAAGAACGCCTCTGAGGTGAGATCTCTGAAACCCCAAAGTGCGAGTCACTGCAGAACAGAACAGGACTTTAGGTCCCCAAATACGCAAAGGAATAGGTTCCCAGGACCACCACCTCGAACTAGCATCGTCACCCGCCCACTGCGGGCACCAGCGTCCCGGGGCGCTCAGTCTACCCTCAGCCGCTCGCCCAAGATACCCTCCGCAGCCGCTCCCAAGCCCCGCGAGCACCGGCCGCGGAGTGGGGTACCGCCAGTGCCGCCGCGGGCTCCCGGGAGCCCCTCGGGGGTCCAGGGCCTCCAGTCCCGTCCCCGCCCGCCCCAGCAGCCTCGCCCGCCCGGACCAGCTCTCCCCGCCTCGGCGCGGGGCAGGGCGCACGCGGCGGCCGGAGTCCCAGGCCGCCCGCACAGCCACCGCAACTCCGCGCCACTTCTCCCGGGGAGACCTGGCTGTGCGGGGGTCAGGGAAAGCCGTGGAGGGTCTGCCGCACGCACGCGAGCAAGGACACACAACAAAGGCGTCTGGGGCCGGAGGGGAAGCTCGAGAAAGCCACGGAGACAAGTACCTGAGTGAGACAGATGGGAGAATACATCATGACTTCGCCTTAAAACGCACTTTCCCGGAGATGCCCAAGAAAATCTTCGAGAAGCAAGGATTTCATCTATTCATTTTACAGTCATCTGAGCGCAGCGACGCGATCAATCAGGACGGGGCTCTGCGCTGGATCGCCGCAACTTCGCAACAAACCCAGTCCTCCTTAAATAGCCAAAGATTCAAGTTCACTCGGCGTGCTAGATTTCCCGGGGTGAAATCCAATCTACACTTTTAACCCTCTTGCGGTCCGCGTGCGCTGGCCGAGCTCTCCGAAGCCGCCGCTGGTGCAGGCTGCTGGTCGCCCAGTTTGGGAGATTTGTTTTCTGTTTTGCAGTTGTTGTTGTTGTTGTTGTTGTGGAATTGGGGTGCGAGAGGGTTCGGTGTGGGTTGGATTGGGGTGGTGGTGGGTGGTGAAATGCTTTTTTAAAAAAGGCGGGGAAGGGGGCGCAGGAGGCCGGGCGGCAGGGAGAGCGAGGAGAATGTGTCACCGCGCTGGGAAAGTTCAAGGTTACCGCCGCCAACACTGCAGCAGGATCCGGGAGTGGCGACCGCGGGCGAAACTTTGCCGCGAGCCGACCATGTGTGTGCTGGAGGGGGAGCGCGAGCGAGTGCGCGCGGGTGGCGGGGCGCGCGCGGAGAGGGCTGGGTGGGGGCGGGGAGGGGGGCAGGGAGAGGCCGGGGTGAGGGAGGGGGCGCGAGCGCGGAGCTCCGGGGCGGGCGGAGAAGGCTTCGCTGCGCTCCTGCCCGGCCGCGCCGCCGCCCGCCCGCCGCGCCCCGCGTCTGACCCGCCGAGCGCGGCCGCCGCCGCCGGTGCCGCTGCCCACAGCCCGTGGAAGGGATCGGAAGGACCTCCTGAAAAAAAATCCCAAACGATCGATCCCGCTTGGCTGCAAACTCCTCTGTTCTGTTCTGGGCGCTTTTTCCCCCTCCCTCTCTCGCTTTCTTTCCTTGAAAAACTTGCAAGTTGAAAGATTCACCGGTTCCACCCTCTGGACCCCGCTGGAGCTCTCTCCAAATCAGACTTAAGGATTGTTTTATTATTTAATTACACAATCACCGCTTTACTCCTCCTCCTGCAAACGCGCGTTCCTTTTGCACCAGCCTCTCCACACCCCCCGCCCCCCACCTTCCTCCTCCTCCTCCCGCGCGCCTCCCCCAGCCCTCTCCTCTCTCCCCCTCATTTGTTAAAGGTATCAGACCGGTGCTACAGTACTGGGACTTTTTTTTTTCTTTTTCTTTTTCAAAAATAGCTCTTCTCTCTGTCACCCTTCGTACACTCCCTACCCCCTGAAAACCCGACCGGGGAGAGGTATTTCACTGTCCGCTGCAGACGCTCAAGCCCCGAGAACATCCTAATGGGAGAAGCCCTGAGCCGGTCTGGGCCCGAGAAAGAAACCAATGGAAAATTCCCTCACACCCAGGCCGCCCCGAGCTGGGGCTGGGGCGCAGACTCTGGCACCCCAGGCGGTGGAGGGAGAGGGCGGAGGCGGGGGCCGGAGTGAACTTGGCCTCCCGCGGTGGGAGCGGACCGGCGCGGAGCCGGGGGCGCGGCGGGCGCGGGCGAGCGGGGAGGGGTGGCGGGGTCCCCGGGGCCTCGCCGCGGCGGCCCGCCCTCCCCCGGCGCCCGGTGCACGTGGCCGCGCTCGGAGCGGGAAGGCCGTGCTGCTGCCACCGCTCGCCCCTCCTCCCCCTCCTCCTCCTCCTCCTCCTCCTCCTCCTCCTCCTCCTCCTCCTCCTGCCGCGCTGGCCTTGTCCCAATCCCCACCCCCAGGGCCCGGGGCGCCGGCGGAAAGCGGCTCCCTTCCCGCGGGGGTGCGGGCAGGGCGGGGCCGCGGCGCGCCCGGGCTGCTGGGCGGGAGCGCGCCGGGTGCGTGTGCGGCTGCGGCCCTCCGGGGCGCTCCCGCCGGCGCCCCGCCCCCCGCCGAGTGAATGAACTTGATTCCCGGGATCGGGGAGGCGGCCAGCCCGCACCCCCGTCCGCGCGGGCACTCTCTCCCACACGCCGCCCCCCAAATTCCGGGTTTCCGCTAGGGGTGGGTGGGGAAGTGGAGGAATCAAAGGCTGCCCAGACAATGGGGAGAGAAAAGTGAGCGCCCGGGGCTCCGCGTCGACCCAGCTTGGGGCCCGCCGAGCGTTTCCAGGCCCCCCGCGGCCTCCCGCTCCCACCCAGTGCCCTGTACTTTCCCCCTCAACTTTCTCCGGTCCTTGAGCTCCTGACCACCGTGCCCTCCCCCGGCGGACCTGAAAGAACCAGTGACTTTTTCCTTCCCCAAGTGGAAGTTACCCACATCAAGCATTTCACAACGACACATCAAGAAAAGTAGGCAGGTTCAAGTCAACCATGAAATGGTCACTTTTTAACCCCGTCCTGTCCTCATTAGGGAAATGCTCAAACACAGTCCGTTTTCAAAAAGCGCTCTTAATGAGGCGAGCTTGCCAAGTCTACCAGCTGCAGCCCCTGTAAACCAAGAGCCCGGTGAAGAAAGGCGCAGGGGGTGGGGAGACGAGGAGGCGGGGAGGGCCGTGGGTCTGGGAGCACAGGTAAAGTCGGGGAAACTGTGAGAACCGGGGCCAGTTAACCCTTTAGGGCACGCGCCGCGGGGTGCGTCCTCCCAGCTCCCCCGCTAGGCAAATCCTCTAGTTAGCGTTCTGACAACGTTAATTTCCTTTGTACCGGTCATTTCTTCTTGAAAAACTGGGATAAAGTTGGCAGTCTTTATAGATGAAAGGAGGTGACAGTCGGGGTTAATCCAAATAAATACTTCTCTCTCAAAAATTTTAGGCAACCTCATCTTAACTTTTAAAAGAAGGAGAGAAAAAAAGAAAGAGAGACGAACAATCCCAAAGCATCACTTTGTGCTAAGCTGCATCCCTTTTCTCACCCTCACCAGATCCTGCGGGAGGGGGCGGGGACGCGCCACTGATAATACCAGCTTTAACTACTGGAGTTTCCCTTTGAACAAATATTCAATTTAACTGGAGTTAATTTACCATAAAAGACATTCCCCTTGGCACGAATGGACTCATGTCCTTGAACACACCTCTTTGAATGCCTGGACTCTTACAGAAGCCATTATTTCGGGGTCTCTTTAAAAATCCAGCGCCCATCTCTCTGCTTCCCTCCCTTCCTCCCTCCCTCCCTCCTCACTACACCACCCCCAGCGAAATCCTGGCACCCAGAGAGCACTCTTTTCAGCCAGAGCCCAGAAACAGCCCTTGTCCCCTGGCAAAAGAGGCCCAGTGCTGGGCCCTGGGCAAGTGTCTCCAGACATCCCTACCTTCCCTCCCTTTATTAGTCTCCTTCCCCACAGAACCCATTTCCTTTGGCCACTAAAACTAGGTTGCATCCAAAAGTTTCTCACAAGCTTAAAAAAGAAAAATGAAAAATTGACATCATTATACAGAAGAATTCACAAAAGCTGCAGAGCTCCAGGGCAGAGAAGCAGCGACAGACACAGGTAAGAACCCAGAGAACCCAAAATTCAAGGCCTCCCAGGCCCATCCCTGAGAGGCTGGGCTCTCTTTCAGGTGTCCCATGTCTGTGTTTGTACAGTGCTGATGGCTGTGGTACATGCTGATAGCCATAGGGGATGCTTTGTAGTTTGGGGTTTTGGTTTGTTTCCAAGAGAAAAGAAACGAAAGAAGAAATAACAGTGAAGTGAGGAAAACCAAAAAGGAGTGAAGAATGAACAAAAGATATCCGGGAAAGAAGGGCTTAGGGGTGCTGGCTGTGGAAGGCTTTGACTTTCAGACCTTGGAGTCAGATTCAGGAGGCTGGCACCTCATGGGCCCAGACTCTTGCTGCTCAGGCCACTGTAGGCCTGGGACCTATGAGCTTCTGGGACCTCTGATTTCTCTGGCTTCCCTCAGCACTTGTCAGCACCTGGCTTTGAGAAACACCAGTCTTTTCAAATCCAAGTAGAAGGATAAAAAAGATGGGTTGTAAAGTATGTATGTTTTATAAAGGCAGGTTTCACATCGCTCTGAAAAGTTTCTGATGCTGTCAAAATGTCCCCAAACCCCCCAGACTTTGGCCCTTGCCTCTCCTAACCCTCCTGTTATTCCTTTCTTGCAGTGGGGGGTAGGAAAAACCCCCCTATGAACTATTCTCTCAGCAACAGGCCATATGATCTTCTTCTTGGACTATTCTCTGCTGCTGCATTAAGGAAAGGTGTCTTTTTAGACAGAAAGTTTATTGATTGCTAAAAGAAAAGTCAGGGTTTCTCATGGGTTTTCAAAACCTAACTATATATTTTAAAATACACATTGCTACCCAGTTAGGAGTCTCTCTGACCTCTAGAGAAGAGTTTGGTATCTCCTGATAGTGATTTCTTTGTTTTGTTTCTTTAATCTTTCTTCTTTTTTAAAGAAACTGCAGAGACAGATTGCAAAGCCTGGGCAACTTCAAGTAAGGTTTCTCCGAGCTTAACAGAGCTGTCATTTTCAATGCACACCACTACTTTTATTTTTTTATCTCTTGCATGTGATTTTCTGGGAGGTTCAACAATTCCCCTAGCTGCATGGCCAGTATCAATGTTTAAAAACTAAATACAAAAGAGACAGGTGACCTTCTGACCCCAGGAAGCAAGCTTGCAGAACTGCAGGTGTCCACTGTGGCATACCCAGGGACCTTTCCTCCAAGTATGGCCTGGAAAACATAGATTTATATCCAGCAGTTACAACACCAAAACCCTCCCCCCAAAAAATGCATATATAAACAGTCAGCAAGTGCTAAGACTGCCTGTTCATGATGGGAACTGCAGGATCACGCCCGGCTCTTGGAGCCTTTAAACTACTACTGTCAAATTAGGGGAGCAATTTTTCCCCACTGGAGAATTCACAACTGCTTGGTTTCCCCACCTACTGCCAGGCCTTTGCTTTTCAACTGAAATGAATAAATAACCTTGGACTTCTCTTCCCTCCTCCGGGAGCTGTTTGGTCTCCCCTGAGGACAAAACTAAATGAGAAAAAATGACGCTGTTAATAATGCCGCTGCTGAATGCCTGTACTTAACTATTAAAAAGAAATCCCTCTAAGCATGTCTGCATCCGGGGCACAGTCGCAGTCTACAGCTCTGAACGTGAACAAGGACCAGTCCAGAGGCCTCCATGAAGGTTCACTGGTTACATTTTCTCTACGGAGACAAATCCAGTTCAGCGAGAGATTCCCAACTTTGAAAATATTTGCTCCGGGGCTACAGAGTCAGCAGCTGGCCTGCAACTTTTGTCTGATTTATTTTGAACCTCCAAATATTCTGTCACAGTCGCCTGGCTTTGTGCACAGCACTGCAGAGGTTACAGACATACAGGGTGGCGAATTCTCAGCTGATGCTGCTGCCTCGAGCTTTCCAAAATAGATCACCTTTAAAGTAAAACCATCAGTGTCTGGCCGGGGAAACTCGCGGCTCCTCTACACATAAGCTGTGACCTGTGAAGACTGACATTCGGAAAGGTCTGTCTGAAACACCCAGGTAGTCTTTGCACTGTAGCATTAGGGGTGGCCACAGGCCATCTTAAACCTCCACTGCCCTTTCTCTAGTTCTCTTTTGAAAAGCTGCTGCTCTGTTTCAAAATCAAAATAATGTACAGACGGGGATCTTCCCACTTAAGTTTCTAATGAAAAGGTAAGAAGCAAAAAGAAAACAAATGACTGGGCCTAAACAAAATATATATTCAGAAAGAAAATCTCTGTATGTATCTGAACCATTTAAAAAACACAAGCTAATAAATTTCAAAGCAATGAGTACCGTCAAATTGTGTGATATCACATGAGTCCAAAAACAAAGTTACAGATGTGTGTGATATCACTTCCACTCAAAATTATGCTGCAGCTTAGTCTGACCATATTAAAACTAAATGGATGCTTATGCCCGTCTAAAGAATAAAAGGAATTTACTCTGCACATCAAACAATGAATCTGTCACCATTTATTGTATGAAACACTCAGCTAATCAATTTCCTGTTAAAATAGCTTTCAACAATACTCGGCTTTAAAATTCATCAGGGCCAGTAAAAACCTTTGCCCAGTGCACAAGAATGCAGCTCTGACCACGGACGGTAATTACCATTCTAATACTTTTATTGCCCAAGCGCTTTTTCCTGTGCTCCCCATCACTAGGCAGTATATTGTATCAGTGAGTTGGAGTGTTTGACCTTTGACCACATATGATTTAATAGGGACTTTTCAGCGCTGGCGCTCTCTCCATCCCTCATACCATTAAATAAAAACATTAAACCTCAAATGTAAAACTGGAAACCACAACGTTTTTGCGTTTCACAACCCTGTGCAGTTTTTACTTAAGCTGCTCAAAGGTCAGCCTCTTAGGCTAACAACACGCTTCCCAGTACAGTAAATGCACCGGGAAGTCACTCATTCTGATTTTGATTAAATCTCCAAACCCTCCTCCCGAGCACACATGCACCCCGCTTATTTACACGCGCATTCTTTCTAACCGCAGAAGCATGCGTGTATGACTTTCTGGACTTACTCCACTTTAGGGCTGATTTAAATGTCTGTTCAAATATGGGTTCAAAAGTTAACGCCCCCCCCACTCCCGTTGGAAGTTATAGTTACAAAGGAGGGAGCTATAGGACCCGTTCAAAGAAAGTCAGTTAATCTTGTGTATTTTGGCGCCTTTTCCCTGCCAGCTACTGAACTTGAGGGGGTAAGGAAAACCTGGAGATCTTGTCTGTCCTGTCTCAAGTTCAATGGCAGTTCTTCCGACCAGGAGAGGAAGATGGCCATGTTCACAGCCCTAATAATAATTCAGATCACGCCACCTCGGCATCTTGTGTCAAAGTCGAAACTGGCTTCCCCGCCCCCTCCAACCTGAAAGCTGCCAAGTCTTCACACACTCCGCATTCAACCACAACTTAATGGATGGGATATTGTGCATTAAAATGTGTCCCAGACTCACTGTCGAAGAGGACAAGGGAGAAGGCAGACGCGCAGACAAGCACACACAGATTTAGGCAGAGGGGGATGTTAGGCTAGCGCAGAAACCAGTGGGGTGGGAAAATGACGCATTAACAGGAGCAGGAAGAAATCCATCATAATCCTTTTTTTTTTAAGAGTTGGGGCTGCTGGAGAGAGAAGGGCTAACAATGTTTTGCTGAAACGGAGTGTGGACGAGTGAACTAAAGTTTAGAACGACACCAATTTTAAAAGCTCTTTAACACACCAATGGGAGCTAAGTAAAACTTTTTTTGCATTTGAAAACACATTTTAAATTAAGAATATGGAACAAAGTGGTTCCTTATGATGAAGGAATGTGCTTTTACTTAAAAAAAAAAAAAAAAGGATGGGCTATATGGGCAACTAAGTATTATTTATATTCCCCCCTACGTTAAAGGGAGAACGGGAGAAAGTTGAGCCAGAACGGGGTGGGGGTCCTGGATCCCGAGACGTTTGGATTTAGCGTAATTCACTGATTCCCACCCTAAGAGCGTTAAAGCTGCCAACGCATAGAAAATACGTGTTTGTATCAGTTCCGAAAAGGCAGCAGCACCATTCAATCTTTAAAGCAGAAACATGGCACCGAGAAAAGGAGTGAAACAGTGGCTTTACACACAGGGACAGGAAATAAGCGGTGCGCGCAGTGTTACGGGGGAGGTTGCGAAGGACGAACACGAAACCAGACAGTTCCTTTCAAAGCCACGTACCATCGCACGCACTACACAAAACAGATCTTGCGTCCGTACAGAACCCTGGGCCGCGGACTCGGTGCGTCTCAGGTAGACATTGGTGGTTGCTTTTGTGTCTCTTTTGTGTTTGGAGTTTTGAGGGTTTGGGGGAGGGGCTAGTTTTGGGTTTGTTTTTCTTTTAAGCCGTGCCGGCCTAGTCTGAGAGTGTTTAAACTACTTCTGCACACTCCCTGGCCGAGCAGAGCAGCAGGCTAGCCTCTCCGGGGCGGAAGAGTCTCGGCCCGCTCCCGCAGGCTGTGCGTGCGTGCGTGTGTGCGTGCGTGCGTGCTCCGGGGCGCGCGCTCTCGCGCGGGCCTCGCCGCGCTGGGATTGGCCTGGCCGCTCCGCCCGGGCTCCCGCCCCGCGGCCCCGCCCCGCCCCGCCGGCCCCGGGCGCGGGAAGCCGCTCTTGGCTTCCGCCTGGCGGCGGGAAGGCGCGGGGGGCGGCCCCGGGGGCGGGGCTTGCCGCGGGGGCGGGGCCACCGGCTAGCGGAGGGGCGGACGCCGCCGGCCCGCGCCACTGGCTGCGGCTCCTTGTGGCTCCCCGCCACGTGGCCGGCTCTGCCGCTGCCCGGGCATCGCTGCCTCGGTGCAGATGGAGCCCGGGAGGCCCCTCGCCCCACGGCTTTTGCTTTCGAGCGCTCGAACTTGGATGCATACTTAGACGATGCCAGACATTGGCGGAGAGAAAGCAAAGAGCCCCAACCCCTCGCAGCCAGAGGATTGGGTAGTGCGATCACAAATAAACCTGTTTTAATTAGTAGTTTTGAAAGTTAGATAGGTGGTAGGAGGAATGGCTGAATTTAAAGTAATCCCATTAATTTCATCTTAAGTATACTTTTGTCCTTGCACGGTCAACAGAAGGACCAAGCAAAGTCGACATAAAATGGTGCATTAAAAATGTAATACTTTAAAGGTAAAAATACAACATTAGCCCTAAATGCACTTAGTTACCAACCCACATGTGTTCGGAGATTTTATTACAGGAGTCATAATTATGTAATTGCTCAACAGGCAACAATAGCTTCAAATAGCCTCTAAAAACCCTGTTCAATTATGTGATTGCCAGCGAGACCAAAAAACACCCCCAATGAATTGTTCTTATTTCTGCTAACCGTGAACCTGCCGGTATTTCAATCCCCATTATGTTTACCCTCAAAGTTCTGATGAACTTAAACAACACCATTAAGGTTTGCAATCTCTACAGTATACACTGTAAATAAAGATGATGTTGGGCCTGATTACAAAAAAAAAAAAGCATGTCCTTCCCATACACACAGAAGCATTTATGGATGGTGTCTGGCCGTTCATGTATGATACACATACCAATTTTGATTATTGATCCTAAAATAAAGACGTTTTACCCAATTAAATTTTAGAAATGCACTATTTAAAAATGGCTGTTAGCTGCGTGTGTAACAGTTACCAGCGTCCCCGCCTCAAACACCAGCATAGTGATGGATGCCTTTCTACAGCTCCAGAGTGTTTAGGAAGGGAGACGAACAACTAGGAAAGAGGATGGAATGCATCAGCAGCACGCTTGGCCCCAACTTCTGAGGGAAACGTTTCCTCTCAAGGTCTGTCTTGCTCCACGTTAACATGATTATAACCACTTAGCAGCAGCATGGCCATAATTCACTGTACGCAGGCAGACAATTCAAGTGAGCTCCGAACAAATTGCTTTGCATTCTAGGATTTACTGATTGTAGTTTTGTGGTCAAATTGTATCCGTGAAGCATTCCAGACCAAACGTACAAGGTGAAAAATTCAATGAGCTGGGTGCAAAATTCTGTAAAGCAGGAGAGAGTGTACGGTAGACAGGCAGTGTTAACTCCACTCTTCCACATGGGCCACGGGAGACATCTCAGCGTCTATCTCATGCAAAGGAGCCTTGTAAAGAGAATCTAATCCTGTTTAGAAAATATCTTTAAAAAAGACAAATACGGAGGAAAAAAAACAAAGAAGGAGAACTGCTTTCCACTCTGATTACAGCATGGTGGGATCTAGGGCTGGTGTCACCTGTCAGTAGTTTCTTCCTGAGTGTATTCTTTAGTGATGAAATGTACCTTTGCATGCCACATTCAGGCTTTTGTAGATTATCTTTTCCTGTCCGCATGTCATTTCTCTCTTTCGACATGTGATGGTTATAAGAATTCTTGTTCCTATGCCTATCACTCTTCTGCCTGTCAAATATGCACATAGCATCATTGAGATGATGCTCCAAGTTTGCAAAATACGGAGATAAATTTTCACGTGTGTCATACAGAAATCTGTCTTACAGATTTGTATTCCCCCCCCCCCAGTATATTATCCATCCTTCAAATGGCAAGTGATCATCTTTTGATCTACATTGATGATTTTCTGGGTTTTATATTTGGCAACATAAGAAATATAGAAGTGCAAATTAGGACTGTTTTAGTATAGGTATTTCTTTGTAAGTGATCTTGATTGAAACCTTTATAAAAATATAATCAAGATTTAATATCTTATATTTCTTATAAATTATAACTCCTGCCTTTAAAAAAATCACTGTCCATTGACCAATGCTGCTTGATCATTTTAGACCTAGGGACCATCTCATTAAAATTGCAGAAAATCCATAGAACTTACTGGAAGATTCTACCAAATTCTAACTTTGGATTTTTCTGGTTCTTCCTAAAACCAAATAACTGGTAATGCAGTTTCTGTATGTTTTCTTCAAAGTAAGAAGTTTTTAATGTGCTAGCAACATCTGTGTGTTTATCCCTGAGAATAAGTGCTAATTATTTCCAAAAGCCATCTATTATTGCAAAGCTTTATGTCATAATTGAAGTAATTCCTCTGCCCCATCTAAACCAGTAATTTTCAGGCATTGCTCCAGAGGTGTTTATTTTGTCTTCAGTATTTCCTAAAAATATAGGAAGCATATTTTCATTACTTTATATTAGTAAAGGAAATATACTAATTTATTGTATTATAATATGTTATTATATTATACATATTTAGTCTTTTGGTTCACCAAAATTATTTGAGTGTAATGCATATAATAAAATTAGTGGAATATTTAATACTCAATGCTAAATCAAACAGATATCATTTTACAAATAACTGGATAATTATTTGTAATTTATATAAAATCTTAGACATATACAATGTATTTCTTATTGCCTCCAGGCAATAATTTCAATTACTTTTTTATTATTTAAAAAGTATTTAGAAAGACATAGACCTGGACATTTATAAAATGCCAGATTTGAGCATTTTGTTGGAGTTAACAGACAAGCAGGAACTGTCTGTCCAGGTCTTATGAAGGAGAAGAGAACGCATATCGCATGTACTTCCCTGTGAAAGGAAAAATCAAGGAACTTATAAAACACAGTCTCTAGGAACATTTTACTTTCCATTGTTTATGGCAAGCTTTAGCTATAACCCATAAGTTATTCCTCTTCTGTAGACACTCATTGTAAAAGCAGTGTCTTTTACCCAAGAAAGAGTTTCTCATCATTCAGAATTATATCTGCAAAGAACTTCAAGGGATTTCCATGGAGGCTCTAGCAGTGAAGGTGAAACTCCACACTACCCAGGACACACGGAGTCACTTTGTAGCCACAGAGAGTGTGGGTACAAAAATAAATGTCTACATGCAGTGTTCTTTCTTCACTAACTGCACACTGCACCTGTGCACACACAGATCTGATGACATCTGCTAACACAATAAATCTCAAGTGGTTTGTGGTGTCATCAAAACCCTGAGATGGTGGTATGGCTCACAGCCTTACTTACCAACCCCAGGCTATGGCCTTGTTAAACTTCACAGGCTAAACAGAGACCAACTAGGACTCATTCCACACACTTCAAGAGCAGGTTAAGGCGGTTTAAAAAAAAAAAAAGCCTATAAATTATGACTCAATATGTGAAAGATCTGCTTTCAGATTGAGCAGTGGTAAATCAATGTCTTCTGGCTTCAAAAAAAAAAAAGTATGGCAATTGTTAAGATTCTCTATTTAAAGTATCAATCATTTCTTAGCCTACTTGTGTTTTTAAGATTTCCTTTAAACACAAATCATGCGCAATTAAATCTTCTTATCTTGCTCATGCTTTCATATAACAAGAATTTTAACTATCAAAATGCCCATAAGAGGGAATTGATTTGAACCAGTCTCACTGTAGTGATGAACAAATTGAGCAAAGAAGAACCAAAAGCTTTCTCAAAAAAAAAGTTTTTTTTTTTTTTTCAGGATATTTTATGCCATATGTAAGGTTTCTGAGACAACTAAATTACTAAGATTTTTTTCCTTGTTTTTTTTTTTTTTTTTTTTTTTTTTTGCCATTTCAAAAAGAAGAAGAATTGCCTGGCAGTCCAAATACTAGTAAGGCAACAGGATACCAGGAAATGCTAAACATTCCATTATCCTTGAGTGTCAGCCTGGCAAAGGACCATCCTGTTTTTTGCACAGTGAGCCACTTATCCTTGTATCCAAATCTTGTAGTCAGTTATCCCCAATGTCACAGAATGCTAGTGTCGTTTCTAGAGCAGGTTGGTGTCATTTCAGATTGCCCATTGCTTCATAAGTTCTATAATCACACTTTGTGTCATTATGCCATAGCTCAGAAAGGGTAGGTGCAAACCAAGAGTAAGCATAGGAAGTAAGCATGCTAGCATGGGCCCAGCCCTCCTCACTAAACACTGCTCTAAGTAGAGGGACAGGCTTTGGAGGGCCTCTGCATTTATAATATGAAGGGCTTTGTGTGAATATTCCCTTCCAAATTTGTTTAGAAAGGAGTCAAATTCACACGGGGTCTTCTGAAAACCTTCACGTAGACTCTTTTTTTTTAATTAAATTTTTATTTTTTTATATTAATTACAGTTTATTTCACATAGACTCTTAAAAGAATAAACCATGCTTTTCTGCTCACTTTCCAGGCAGTTGGTGTGGGTCTGTAGTATGAAAACAGTCAATGGAAGCTGGAGACAATTTTAATTAGGCACAGTAAGTCAGCTGCGCTTCCCACCCCTGACCCAGTGAAACAAAACCAAATCCTCTTTTAATGTATTCAGAACCCAAACCAGTATCTTTGGGAAACTTTTGATACCACCAGACTACGTGTTGTGGGAAATAGTTTGGTTTGTTTGTTTGTTTGTTTGTTTGTTTGTTTTATGGACAACAAGAAGGAACAGAGGGGAGGAGTATGAAATGGTAAAATTCAGCACACAGGCTAACCAAGTGTGTGACAGTGGTGGCTGCTCCCTCCAGCTGAGGGCTCCATGATGATCCGGAGACAAGGAGACAGCTCAGAGACAAGGAGAAATACAAGCTTTATTGATTTCTCCGTGAGTCTCTCCAGTCCCACCCTGTGTTACCCTTCTTCCACTATTGTGTTAAAAAGAAAAGAAAAGAAAAGAAAAGAAAAGAAAAGAAAAGAAAAGAAAAGAAAAGAAAAGAAAAGAAAAGAAAAAAGTATTATAAAAACAAGAGCAGAGGCACTTTGCATTAATACTCAAGATGAAAACAAAAGGCATCCAAGTATAATCCTGTAACATAACAACTGTTTCATTTGGACATATTTCCAACAGGTACTTTTATGAATAGTATTTGCTATTTACAAATTTAAGGTGGACAGAATTCTGTAACTTTTCCGCTTAGCCTTCTGTTTACATTGTTGAGACTGATGCATGCTTACAAAAAGAATAACACAGAGAAGCTAGAAAGTAGTTTTTGAGACTTCTAAATAAGAGAGTAAGAAACAAAACTGGCAACTCCTCCACCCCAGGGGACGGGATTATTATTGTTGTTAAAATTAATTGTTAATGTTTAAAATAAAGATTTTATGTAAAAATCTAAATGCACTAGTACCCTCGAAAGGGGGTCTGTCTGGACCAGTACTGGCCTGAACCAAGAGGCTGCAGTAGTGTCCCCTGGCTCGGTGACCAGACTTGTTCTCCGTAGTCTCTATTGCTCCTGGTTCAATTACAGTGCCCCACTTTCCTCTTCTAGATGGCAATCCGAGGGCTACCTGGCTAGCCTCTGATGGCTAAGCTGGTGGGTAAAGCCAGCATCACAGAGGAGAGCTCCTGACCCTGAGCCGCTGCTCGCCTTCAGTGTGTATTCGGCACATTGAAGGGAATGTGGGCACTAAAAACTAATGTGCAGCCACATCAGAACAGCTGTGCCTACAAGCTGCTTCACAGACAAAAGGCCAAGGTCGTCCCTTACCACCTCTCCAGCTCATGGTCAGAATTAATGATAAATGTTCATAGACACATGACCCCACAAACCGTGGCCTGCACACAGTAGGGCCTCTCCTTTCTCTTATTAAGAACTGAAGAACAGTAGTTGAGTGGGGACAGTCACTTAATGGGGATGACACTACATCTTCTCTACGGGATTTGGGAAGCCCCTAATGGAAAAAGTAAATACCTTATAACAATCCTCTCACGGACATGAGATACTAGGCCAACATTCTTGTAGACAATCCCTGTCCAAGAAAATATAAAAAGCCTATCCCTCTACAGAGGGATTTTTCAGAGCTCTAAACCAGGACATATGGTACAACCAAGAACTTTTTTAAATGGACCTACGATTTGAAATTTTTTATGTAGAGGTCTTTTTGTTTTTCAACCAGTCAGCAGTGGTTCAGTAAATGGATAAAAATCAGTTTTGGCGACAATCACTTCCACCCTGTAGCCACCTTTAAAACATCCCTACAGTCCACATTTGCTTGTGGGGTTGTTCAGAAGGGAGCCCCACTTTCTGTGTATTGGTGCCTATGTCCTCCAGTGGACATGAGGATACACATGCAACATCAGGAGCCAATAAATAATTGAGAAGCTCATACATGATGTATGTCCTGAGGCTACAGTTACCTTCTTGGACAGCACAGGGTAGTCCCATGTCCCACCAAGCTCCAGGCAGAGCAGTCTCAATGGCCCTTCTCTTGCAGTCTGAACACTGTACCTCAGCCAGACCAGACCCTCTGCTCTTTCCCTGTGGTCTGAATAGGCAAGCTTATTGGGAAGCATCTTAAGTAACACCTACAACCTGATCTTTTCCTCCTCTGTGGCCCCTTTAGGCCAACAAGCAGCACCTTCATTAGGCAAGGTCTCCCTTAAGGCAATAGTCTTCCCAATCCTAAGTTGAAAGAAGTGTTATGACAAGTGATAGTAATTACCGTATTCTCAGGTCCAACCCCACCTCTGCTCTGTGCTGGTGTGTTACATTGATTATTGCAGCCCTTTCAGAGGTGAGGAGCCTGAGGCTTGGAAAAGTTAGCTAGTCCACTGCAGGTCACTCCTGTCGGCCAGGTCTGATGAAATGAAACAATCCCCATGACAGGAACAGCCTACAAAATGGCTACCACTGGAGACAGATGGCCCGGATCTGAGGTGGCTTTGGAAGCTGTGCAAATGCCTTGTAGAGAATTTATCATTCTTCTTTTGAAATTATCTTCAGGACCCCAGGCACAATCTTTCGAACATTATCAATGGGGTAGATCTTCCTTCTTTGAATGTGGATTTGGGTTTTGGATATAGACATGATTCATTCATTACCCTGTGGTATTTAAGGAACTTATTCAGCTGGGTAAACCAGTTTGGCTCTAAAACAACCATGATAGAGTGTAACAAGATTATTATTCACTCACCAGGATGTTATGAAGTGAGAGAATAGGCTTAAAATTTAGACTTAGAGGCCTTGAAATTTGAGGATTCGGATCCCATCTTAACTACCAAAGCAATGTGATTCTGGGCAAGTTATGCCATAGTTCTTAGCCATGTTCTCTGATCCTCAAACAGAACATTAAAAAAATGAATGTTTTTCTTAGTGTGCTGGTGTGTGGATCAAGTTTTTTCATTTGTCAAAATTCTTAAAATCCTTTTAGTTAACCAGCTTGGTGAGTCGCGGGTCACTAAGAGATAACTTCAAACTGGGCGGGCGTGGGAGAGGGGAGCAGGTAAATGTTGCCGGGAAATGGCACCAGGGTTGCCCTCTGGACACTCACATGTACACGCTCACACATAAGGTGGGGGTGCGGAGAACTAGGACCATAGAAGGCCTGCAACCGCAGCAAATCAGGAGGTTGAGGCAGGAAAATTGCAAACTCAAGGCCTACTCGCAATGCAGAATGAGTTCAAAGCCACCATGAACAACACAGATCCTATTTCTAAATGAAAGATCCAAGGTGGGCTAAAGCCATAGTTCAGCACTTAGGACAGCCGAGCAAGTACTCAGCCCTAGGTCCAATGGCCGACACCGCAATAAACGAATGAGCTGAGTATGTGAGTGGACACGTACTAAATGGTTATGAGGTCATGTAAGGGAACGTTCTATAGCAAGAAAGATGCCATCCTGTGTTTGATGGGCACAGTGTGAGCTGTGGGCACAGTGTGAGCTGTGAAACTGTTGCCCAGAGGATCATGCTAAGAAAGAGAACACTGAGTAAGTGGCACACTTCCAGGAACCCAGCACTGAGGAGGCTGGGTTAGGAGAACAGAGTTAGACACGAGCCAGGACTATATAAGCAGACCCCATCAGGAAGCAGAGAAAAGGAGGAAGGGGGAAAAGACAAAAAAAAAAAAAAAGGAAGATTGCTGGTAATCCAGAAACCACTTTCTGCTCTCCAACAATGCTACACTCAACATTCTCCCCAAAGATAACTACTCCCCTACTTCTAATAATGCAAACTTACACCACCTGCTTTCAAACTTACATACAAGGGATGCATGCAGTAGCTCCCTTTTATGTCTGAATTACTGCATTCAGCATTTTAGTGAGGCTCCCTCCTGCTGTTGCTGATAACAGATCCCTCTCCAACACTGTATGTGAAATTCTATTATATATGTATACACATTTTGTTCTACACTTGACAGCCTCTGGACCATTTCCAATTTGGGGAAATATCAGTAACGATTATGTGAACCTTGTCCCACATGCTTTCTAGCATATGAGCATGTGTGTTCTCTTAGGGCATAGACCTATGTGTAGAACTTCTGGGTTTGAAGTTTGCCTGCAAGCTTTGCTAGATGATGCTGAATAGATGTGCAATGAGCCCGGGCTCACGTATACTCCCAGCAGCCCATGAGTTCCAGTTGTTTTATGTCTTCACCAATACTTTATATATATATATATAAACTGGTATACAGTAAGATGGCAGTGTATTCTGAATTTTCAGTTTTCAAATGACCAAAAAGGTTAAGATCACATTTCTTCTGTTTCTTGTCCAAGTAGAAGACCTCTTTATAGATACCTACTCAAACATTCTGCCCTGTTCAGCTGGTTCTTCTATCCTTTACTTATTGACCTGTAGCTGTTCTTTGTATATTGTAGATATGAGCCCTTTGCTAAATGAACCTTGGAGGTTTATTTCTCTTCCCTCTCAGATTTGTGGGATTTCACTCTTAATGTCACCCTTTGTGTTTTCTTAGACATAGCACACTGAAACAGGAAATGGTGTAGCGCCACACAGTAAGCTGCATGATGAGTGGTATAATTCGAACCGTTGTCAGTCAGTTGTCATTACTCCCTCGGAGGCTCTGTCCCTGAAGCGGCTGGTTTGTTTTGCTTTGTTTTAAACCATAATGGTTTGGTGTTTTTAGATAAATGGATCACACAGCACGTACTCTTGAGGGTTTTTGTTTTGTTTTGTTGCTTGTTTTTCTTGCTCTTGTGCCTTTCATTGAGCACAGTAATTTTGATGCTCATCAACATTATTGTGGGCATCAGTAATTGCTTTTATTCTGTGGCTTTGCACAGTGGAACGGAAAACATGCTACCTGGTGAATGGTCACCAGACTGTGTCCACTTTTCCAATGTCACAAAAAGGCAATCCAGGTCTCCATCTGGATGTCTGCTCTCATTTCTTTTGGGAATACCTGGGCCTAGGGCCTGTCTCGTTTTTTGCCTGAAATGTCATGATGTTTTCTCATAGTTAGTGGCTGTACTATTTTCCACCAGCAATGGGTGCGAGTTCCAGATTCTCTACACGCTCACCAACACTTACGCTCAATTTCCTCACTCCTTTTTTCTTTTTTTTTTAATAGCTATTCCAGTAAGTATACAGCGTGTCCCGTTATCTGCTTGGCTTTGGCGTTTGTTTCCCTAATGTCTGGTAGTTTGTACATGCTGTTGTGGACGTCTTTATGTCTTCATAGAATCCCAGCTGGGGCAGCTGTCTGTCTATGTTCTTGTCGAGTTTTAGAGTCTTATAGACTGTGCCTGCAAAGCCTTTGCCACATATCTGATTTGCAATATTTTCTGAGTCTGTGACTTTTGTTTTCAGTCTTTTAAGATTGCCTTTTGTAGAGCAGATTTTTAAAAATTTTGATGAAGTCAAAATTATGGATTGTGCTTTTGGTTTCTATCTGAGGCAATTTGCCTAATCTAACAACACAATGAATTTTTCCCATGAATTTTCTTTTGGAATTTTTATAATTTGATATTTTACATTGAAATCTAGATTTCATTTTGAGTCAATTTTTTTTATTTAGTGCAAGATATGAATTGAAATTCATAATTCTTCATATGGCTACCCAGTTGTTTCAGCACCATTTATATATTTGTCAAAATTCAGATGCCTATATACACATGGACCTGGCTTTTGTATTCATCTGAACTACTGACCTTTGTATTCATACTGGTGCAAACCAGTCTTGGTTATTAGAGAGCATTGATAGAGTGCCAGAATATGTAATATTAGTTGCCCAAATTTACTCTCTCTAAAGCTTTTTAAAATATTTCTACATATATTTGTGTGTGTGTGTATGTGTGTGTGTATGTGTGTGTGTGTGTGTGTAGAGATATGCAGTTGGAGATCAACGAACAACTTTCGGGAGGGAGTTAGTTCTCCCTGTCCACTTAGGTGGGTTCCAGGGATAGAATTCAGCCTGTCAATCTGGTAGCAAGTACCCTTACCTGCTGAGGCATCTTGCCCTAAATTTATTCTGTGTAAGTCTGTCTTTCAGTGAACTCTTCTGATGGGTTTTGTTGTTGTTTGTTTTTGAAAAATTTCCTACAAGAAATCTGGAATTCACTTGGCCAGACACTCTACAACTTGGATCCAGCCAGAGCACTTGTGGATTTTAGCTCCTTCGGCCCTGGGGATTGCACAGTTTTTGTTATTCAATGGTTTTAAAATACCTGATGCCCGAGGGGAATGTGAGTGTAAGTGGTGTCAGCCAAATAGTCAACTGTTGTTGTAAACTGACCACAGCTGAGTATCTGACAGTTTTGGGAGAAGACTAGCCTGGACTTGTTGGGGTCAGGAAAACACAAGGCAAAGAGCCACTTGTGCATACAGCAATGGAAGTTAGTAGGCATTGGACCTGGTGTGTGACAGGCGTCACACTGCTCCAATATACCAACACGCTATTAATTTCACCTCTGGGGTAAAGTTCAACAAACCTTTAGGCAGGGCCTTTAGCAGAAGCACGTGCAGCCTGCTTGGGTGTGTGCAGCTTGGCTGCAGAAAGCTTTGCTTAGATGACCGCATGATGCTGGCTGTGGAGTCACACTTGGGCATTCTATCCGTGAGTAGGTTTAGGGACTCATTGGTTGACTCTTCTGCTCTTGTCCTATTGAAACGCTTGAGAGTTTTTAGCTATTTTTTTTTAAGTAGGGAGCCCTGAGTTTTCATGTTAAAGTACACATAACACAGACTTTGCAGGCCATAATTCCTGAGGCAAGTCCATGACTCTGCCAATGGTATACGGAGGAAGCCAGAGACAGGTAGCTGTGTCTCGATACAATTTTATTTCTAGATATGGAAAACTGAATGTTATACAATGCTCGTACATCATATAATATTATTAACCTTTTATTTTTGTATTATTTCCAAACATTTAACACTAAATAAAACGTACAAAGCCTTTTAGCTCTTAAGCCACCTAGCCAGTAGGGTCTGTTAAGACTGTAGAGCAAAGTTCACTTTCCCTGCCCCAAGGGCACCATGCACAGCAGGTAATGCGTGCAAGAAGCTTGTAGCAGAATTTTTCAAAAATGTTCTGTAGAAGAAAGTCAAATTTCCCTCAATGATACAATGCATAAATACGGTAGAGTTTACTTACACACAACATATGGTTGGAAAAAGCGATCCATGAAAGAAAACATGTAGCATGGTTTTATTCATCTACAGTTCAAAAAGAGATAGAAATATTGAAACCACAAACAAAAAGAAAAGCCAGGAAGTGACTATAAGAGAATCCCTTGTGCTGGCCTCTGGGAGGTGATGGCGAGAGCCTTCCCGTCTTGGCAGTGCTCTTTCTGTAATGACTCTGGTGCTTTCTCTGAATTGATTCTTTGGATTATACAGTTTATGTTCATATTCAAAAATGCTCATCCCTTATAAATTTCTAGTTTCTAAACCTATGTTGGATAGATAGAGCTTCATTGGAGTAGGGAGACCATGGCAAGGCACATGTGTCTGTTATCCTAAGAGTCCTCTGATTGCGAGTGTGAAGACCTTCAGCATCCAACTGGCCCTGGGCTTTGCATTTCTCAAGAAAGGTCTTGGCTTTTCTACATTCAATTGTTTTTCTATTAATTTTAGTTTTGTCTCAGACACTAGTACTCTCTGCCAAATTCCCTCAAGGTCAAATTCACATTATTTTAGGTTTCATTGTGTTGAAGCCTTTCTTGTTTGGAAAGCCTACTTTTCCTAATTTCAAAATGTAATTATAAATAATTAAATCACATTGCACTGGGTAAAGGATGTCTGTGTTGGCCACTTTCCCTTGGCCGTCTGCTCTCCTGGGTCCTTTCTCTTCTTTATACTTTTACCTTCCGGCTCTCTATCTGTGGTTGTGTGCTGCCTCTTTTGTAGGTAGGGGTGAGTTAAAAGCAGATTTGTGGTTGAAAGGGACATGAGTGGAAGAACGAACCAACTGGTGGGGTTTGACTCTCCACCCATAGGCTTATGGCCTCCCTGTGTGTTCACAGCCAGTGGCATAATCTCTCTGGCTCTTCTGATTTTATTAAGAGATGTATAAGTGACTGCTAGAAATAGTCACGGAGAGTTGGACACACAAGAACAATATGTGGCACATGCAAGCTCAGCACCAGCGTTGCTGTGCACCTCTGGGAAACACAAATAAACATGGATTTCCTTTTCTCCTTCTTTTCCAGCCTCCTACTTTCTCCCTCCCTCCCTTCCTTTTGGTTTCATTCTTTCTGAACCTCTGAACAGTTTTCTCTCTTATTCTCCTTGATCACCTCGATTCTGAGCAATTGCCCAAAGAGAGAAAGATAGTAAGCAGATGGATGATGGGAAAAGTCACTGGTGGGAGGATTCTGTTCATGAGATAAGGAGTTTGTCATTTCCTCATGACTGTGGGTCTGTTCTAGAAATCCAAGATGACAAGGCTGTGTCATAACCTACAGAGACCCAAGCTGCATAGAGGCTTTAGGGCTATCCCTCACTCCTGCATAGACCACTTTGGATCCTGTCTATAAGCATTGGTTTTTTGTTTGTTTTTTTTGTTTGTGGATTTGTTGGTTAAGCCAGGGTCTCCCATAGCTCCAGAGGTTGGCCTCAACTCACTACTCTGCCAAGGCTGACCTTGAACTCCTGATCTTCTTGCCTCCAACTCCCAAGTGCCGATATTACAGGCTTGTGCTGCCACACCCAGCTTGAAATGTTGGATGCAGTTACTGCTATTGTTCTTGTGGTTATCACTGTTTTTCAGGACCATGCCAGCATGTGCAACAGAAGTTCTAAGACTATTAACTGCCTCATTTGCCAAATTCACACCAAGTTACAAATGGTAGAGATGGTTGTTTCTCCTGGCATTTCCCAGTGTCCCCTGTCATTTCCCCTCTAAACATTTCACTCTGCTTCTTCCAGAATAAACATCATTATAATTGCTTCTTGTTCACATCTCTGCTATCCCCATGGCTCTTGCCGCCCTCACTGGTAGATGCAACACCTCTGAATTTACTACCATCTGCAAATATCATTAGCCATTGTTTATTCCCTCTCCCACACTATTAATGAAGATGTTAATTAAGACCAGAACGAACACTGACCCCAGCAGCAATCCACTAGACACTTATCCAACTGGATAAACTTCTGTTAGTTATTACCCACTGCTCATAGACATTTCCACCCCTCCATTCTCTTCATCTGCTCATTTGCAAGAGACTGGGAGAGAGAATTAAGGGAGCCCAGAATTATTTAAAAACCACCACTCTGATACGTAGGGTCTAGGAAAGGGAATCTGTGGGGCATCAGAAGAGTTGTTGTGGGCAGTACACATGAATAAATGAGCCAGGCTCCAAAACTATTTGGTAATTGCCCAGCTAAACTTCTGGGGTTCTGAGAATTTAGCAAATCAAGGTAAGACTGGAGTATAGCAGGACTGATTCCAGAGTTGTCACGGCAGCCTTTTCTTTTTACACTGGAAAAAAAAATCTGAGGCCCGCAATGTCAAGTGATGTGTCCAAGGTTAGGGATGACACCTGAGCTGGAACTCTGAGCACCAGCTTTCAGACCTGTGCCCATCATACTTCACAAAGGTTGTGTTCTTACATTTGCAGGTTAACATTCATCTGTAAGTCTCAATACATGAACAATGCAGAATCTATCAGCTTCATTTTTTTCTACCTCCAGAGAACCATGCCCTAGGGTAGGATCATGTACTTCATAAAGGAGAGAGCATTGTACACTATAATATTCTGGTCTCCTGTCCTAGTAACCAGTGTGTCTCACCCTCACAATGTATTAAAGGTACTCAGGAGGAGAAAAAAATATATACTGATGACCATACCACGTTCCTAGAAATTCTGGTTTAATTGCATTGAGGGGAAGCCAAGGCCCTGTTTTTTATTTTTTCTGTAAGAAAATTCATTATTATTTTATATGTATTAGTGTTTTCCCTGCATGTATGTGTGTACACCATGTGTAAGCACTGTTCTTGGAGATCAGAGGATGGTTTCAGATTCCCTGAAACCAGAGTTACAGATAGCTGTGAGCCACCACATGGTTTCTGGGAACTGAACTTGAGTCTTCTGCAAGTGTTTGTTGTTGTTGTTGCTGCTGCTACTTTTCTTCACTTTATGACTTTTTAATTGATCAAGTATTTATTTACTTTATATTCCAATGGCTGCTTCCCCTCCCTCCTCCCATCCCCCACTCTCCTTTCCTCCTCCCCTCCCCCTTTCCCTCTCTGTCCTCCCCTTCCCTTCCCTTTCTCCTCAGAAAAGGGGAGGCCTCCCGTGGACATAAGCCAGCCTTGGAGCATCAAGTTGCAGCTAGACTAAGTGCATCTTCTTTTGAGCGTAGGCAAGGCAACCCAGTCAGGGGAAAGGGACCCAAAGGCAGGCAAAGTGGACAGCCCCTGCCCTGGCACTGGGAGTCCCACATGAAGACTGCACCACTCCTCCATATGTTCTGCAAGTGTTCTTAACATATGAACCCTCCCTCCAGTCTGCAGGCACCCATTCTGTTAAAGCTTCCGGGTGATCCTTTTGCAGGCAGGGTTAAAAGACTCCAGAGAAGGGAAGTATCCTACAGACTCCTCTGTTCTGTAAGAAAAGTCAGCAAAGAACCTCTCTAACAGCCACTCTCTAGGGCAGGAACTGCTCCTGGAAGCTGGGGGTGACCTTTATATCTGGCATGCTTTGCAAGCTTCCTCTGTAAGCAGTAGTGCCAGCGTTAAGCCAGTGCTGCCCCTCAGGTTATCTAGAAGAGAGTCTGCCTTTACATAAGTACTAGACTAGTAGAAGCAAAGCCATGCAAAGAACAGAGGGCTTACTAATTGATTGGGGAAGGTCTTGCTAACTTAGCCTACTGAACTCATTGAAGTGACAAATGCCTTTTTGCCACCGTATGGCAGTGAAAACAAGTCGTAGACGAAGAACATAGGTCAATATAGGCTTCTTAGACCAGAATACAATACAAGGTTCTGGAAGGCTTCAGAAGCTCTTAGCATCCTGAGGTCACATCTGTGTTCTTTCTCAGTCCAGACAAACAGATCTAAAGGACTAAGTGACCACCAGCATTGAGGTCTGTCAGAACTGGGGAGCTAAAGGCCCGTAATGGTTGTGCAGGCTGTTCACAGCTCAGGGACACTTGGTGCATGGCAGCTGGAGTCTACATGTGGGGATATTTCCAGGGAGAGTGGACAGCTGTACTTAGAGTTTACAGAAAGGTGGCACAGGCATGTCAGAACGACCAGTGGAGGGAAACATAAACACGTTCTCAAGCCACACCCTAAGTAGTAGAGAATCTAGACAGAGAAGCAGGAGCAAGGTATTGAGTGCTTTGGGGAGGAAGCTGAGGGACCATCCACTTTGCCAGCACCTCTTTCATCATGTGCCTCTTCATGGCTGCTGAGGTGGTGATAAAATAGGAAACCCACGCTGGAAGTCAGCCCATGTGGACATGGAGGATCAGCAGTGCACACAATAAGACCATGGAAAAAGGAAGTTGGAGGTGGGAACTTTTTCAATGTGACCCCTCTCCCAGCTTCAAAATCAGCGGCTCCACCGTGACTCCCAGGCTGGAGGAGGACTCCCTGTCACAGTCAGCCAGAAGGCCTCTGCCAGTGAGTGCTTCCAGATGCACTGATGTGTGGCCCAGAACAGCTCCAGAATCACTGCTGGCTAGAAAGCAACTTCCCGGGAGGGGGAAGAATCAGTCATTTTGACACGAGGTCAAAATACCGAGAAAACAGTATTCCCAATGGGGAGTGTTCTGGGCCAGCGTGAGGGTTCATTAGAACACACCCTTTCTGTTGCTCTCTTCTGAGGCTAGGCTGTCTGGCCAAAGGGCTCTGTTTAGCATGCCCCCAAGAGCAGACCTCTAGAGATGTGTAGAAGCATGCACTATAGGGTAGGTGCTGGATAAGGGTCTCCCTCCTAACTTTGAGGGGAAAACGAACCTTGAGGGGAGAAGAGATAATACAGCCTACCTAATGACCCCCACTGAGAACAAGTGACCTTGGGTGGCTTTGGACAGAGATGGAGTAGACCACTGCATGGCTTACAGGGCTCAGACACTGAGTCAGACAGCAGTGAAGTTTTCCTTAGGATGACATGACTTCCCCTTTGCTTATACAGCTTGGGGAGGAAGGCAGCAAAGGGAGAAAAGAGAAAGGAAGAAATGGAGGCAGAGAAAAGGAACATTCATTCATGGGGCTTAAGCATATGCAAGACTTTGGTTTGGCTTCTTCATGTATGAAGAACTACTTATCTTTAGAAAATCACCCTGAAGGAGGGTCAGGAGCCAGTTCCCCCAGAGTTGCCAGCTGTAACCCTCACTCCTCTTCTGACAAGTGGCTACTGCCATTTACATAGATGTACTGCATACACACATATGTGTCTTTTAAACAATTGTTTTATTGCCAAGGTCTTACACAGCTGTGTCAGTGCTTTGTCGCTGAGCTGGAGCCCCAGCCCTATGTACGTTCTTGATAAGATCCATGTTTCTTCATCCTGTCTCTATCACCAAGCAACCAAACAGCAAGAGCACACTTGCTTCTGTCTTGAATACTCAGCTAAGGCTCAATGACTTTCTCCCTTCAGGGTTGCCCCGCATGTGTTTTGTATATGTATTACTGAAAAGAAGAGGAAAAGAGGGGGTGAGGTCAGGGGAAGAATGTGTCCTGGTCTTGTGGCCTGAGCACACAGTGATGTATGTGTGACGCGGGTCAGGGTGAGCACATTCCTGGCCATGGCTCCTGACTGTGGGAGCTCTGGGCTCTGCTTTACCACAGCCTCCAACAGTCAGATCCCCCACTCTCCATAAGAACAGTGCTCCTTGGAACATGCTCCAAAGAACATGGAGAAGCATTCCTTTTACAGTCGCTATTCTAAACTGCTCTCTAAAGGGAACTGAAGACCCTGCTGCCATTGCCAGGGAACCCCTACCTCCCATGAGGGCTTGGGGTGGCAGGCCTGTGACTAAAGCAACAGCAATTCTTCCCATGGTTGTGGGTGCCTGGACTCACACCTACTGGCCCTTGAAGAAGGGATTCAGCCCTGGGCCAGGCCAGAACAGACACAGATGCCTCAGGAGGGATGCTGGCACAAAAGGGGTTATTTGAAAGAAAGCATAAAAGGGACCAAGGCTGTTGGCTGGGAGCTAGTTCCATGCCCCAGCCTCTGCTGACTGCACTTTCCATGTGTCCCCTCTTTCCTTTCTCTATTTCTCACTTTCCAAAGCTTTCTATTCACTCTACAAAGAAAAGCAATCCCCAGGCAAAGTTGTTTACAGTATTTTATGAAAGTTTGAAGGGGAGGGAGGAAGAAAAAGAAAAGGCTGGATTTGGGGGCAAAGGGGAGGGGCCTGCTTCAGAGGACGAGGAAGAGAGAGGGAGCGAGAGAAAGAAGGCAGGCATGCATGAGAGTCCCAATCGGTGCCAAGCAGTGAAGAAAGGGGCTGCTTGGGGATGGGGAGGGAGCATGCCAGAGCCTCACAGAAAAGGAGCAAAGAGCTGAACAGGAGGAAAGGATGAAATTGAAGTGCAAATGGACTTCAGGGTCCTCCTGGCAAAGATTGCTGCAAAGAAAATACAAAAGGGATGCCTGGAGAATCAAGGGATGCTCTAGGAACTAGACAGATAAATAAATAAATGCTAGCGGGTGTTAATATGAGTGTGTGTGTGTGTGTGTGTGTGTGTGTGAGAGAGAGAGAGAGAGAGAGAGAGAGAGAGAGAGAGAGGGAGGTGTCTGAGACAGAGTGAAATATAGTGAAAAAAAAAACAACCCAGGAGACACACAGACAGCCAGACCCCCAGAGACACAGAGCATCACACAGAGAAAGACAGAAAGGGCTTTGGGAGGGGGAGTGATGGGGTGGGAGGGGGTGAGAGAGAAGGTCTCTAGCCAAATGGGGAGACTTGGCAGGTGGACCGGAGCAGCCGGCCAGGCCATAACTGCACTTGCTGTGTCTAGTCTATTGTTGTCTCAGGGAGAGAAGGGGGGTTGTTTGTTTGTTTTGTTGTTTGGCCTCTTTGTTTCTTCTGTTCCAGGCAGTTAGTGTGCTGCTTTCCCAGACACTGGGCTGATGGGAACCTTTATGGATGTTCCTTAAAGGGACAGGGTCAGTGAGTGCACCACAGTGCTCATTCCTCAGTCCCCACTAGTTCCTACCCAGATAACTGTTTTAGTTCTCCTTTCCTTTCTTTCTTTCTTTCTTTCTTTCTTTCTTTCTTTCTTTCTTTCTTTCTTTCTTTCTTCTTTCCTTCCTTCCTTCCTTCCTTCTTCTTTCTTTCTTTCCTTCCTTCCTTCCTTCCTTCCTTCCTTCTTCTCTCTTTTTTTTTATTCTTTAGATCCTACTTTCAGTCAGTGTGCTGTTTTGTGCCTGATTAACAAGAATAAACTGGTCAATTTCTTGGTACCCACTACGCCTCCCCCTCCATGGTTGCCAAGATTTCAGGACTTCAGGGAAGACAAAAATAGGAGCATCCTATACACAGGCATAACCTAAAAATGAGAAACACCCTTGCTCCCTCTCCCTCTTAATTTAGGCCTGAGGATTAGAAGTACAAATGTGAGGCACTCACTGAGCAGGATACAAGCTTCAGGGGTGATGTTAGTGGGTCCCCCTTAGCCCAGCTTCCTCTCCCGAAGTGCCCACAGGTTAAGCAGACCAGCTCTGGTGCTTCTGAAACTCTTCCTTGAGTCTCTCTCTGGCCTGGCAGCACTAACCATCCATACACAGGCCAGAGGTGACCCACTGAAAAGTAAGGTGCTAAACCCCTTGGAGGGCTACTTTTAATAGAGATATTAGACATCTATAATGATAGAAGAATAGAGATAGATAGATAGATAGATAGATAGATAGATAGATAGAAAGATAGAAGAATCAGACATCTCTCAAGTCTAAATTTCCCCTAGGAAGAACTTCAGCCTCCTGCCCTGCCTGGCAATAAATTCAAATAGGTTTCAGTGTAGAGGAGAGAGGTTCTGAAAAAGATGAAAAAGTACCCCAATCTCTGTCTCACTCTCCATTCTACTCTGGTTCCCCCTGGGGGAATCCAGACAGCTTCTCTCCCCTCTTTTTTTCTTTCCTCTAAGTACTCTTTTCCTCCTTTACCTGCCTTAACATCTTCCAGAGAAATCCAAAGTTCTGAAGACTCAAAATAAATGCAGGAAAGGGTTTGAAGCTTTACCAGGCTACCCAGGGGTGGAGCTGGGAAGGGGACTGGACAGAGCTCCTTTGTGAGAGATGCTTTATATTCCTAGCAGACACAAATCAGAGTGCAGCTTCTGCCTTAGGAGTGCTGCCTTCTGCCATGGGGTTGGTACAAGTGGCAGGGGTTGGTTCTGCAGGGTCGGGTGTTCCCCTTTGCCCCATCTTGGAAGAGTTAGGGACTTAAAAGACAGGTTTATGGAAACTTCAAAGTTGAAGATAGTGCAGGTAGCTTAATTTTTCCTCTTCTAATATTCTCCCCAGGAAAGTTTCATTTCGAAGCTGGAACAGGAGTTGCTATTTTGCTTTGAGGGTCCAGAAACCTACTCCCCGCCTCCTCCACCCCCGGAATGCTTAATGGAACTTTCTGTAATAGAGTTTTGGCTGTAAAGTTGACCGACTGTCTTGGGCTTGGTGATGTAGTTATTGCCGGCTATGAGAGGGCTTTTGAGCTCAGTTCCTGGCAGTCCGGGTTCAAATCAGGTTTGTGCAAAGTGCATGGTTGGGAGCCCAGCTGGGGGTGCTTAGCTCAGAAGAAAAAGATCCCTGTCACTCAGTGCTCCCGTGAGTGGGAGTGGGTCACACAGTTGACAGGCTGCACCTAACCCTGAGCAAAGAAACAAAAGCAATTCTGATCCCCAGATATTGCTTCATCCTATCACCCGTTTGCCCCCAGGACATGATTCTGGCTTGGTGTTGTCTGTAGCTGGGGATAGGAGTCCCCTGACACATGGGAGAGTCAAGGCTAAGTGGGGGATCAAGGTCAAGTTCCATTTCATGCCCAATCAAGTGGTGGTGTTTAGAAATGCCAGCATCCTTGGACCCAGGAGCAGGCAGTCAGGCAGATTTGGATTTCATTCCATCCCACAGGCATCCCGAAGAGCACAGTCGATCTAGTTTCTCTGGTACTTTCCCATAGGCTTCTTGGCTTGGAAGGTGAAGCCTCAGGGTAGTAAATTGGGACCCCTCAGAACCCAAACTTCACTAATCTTAGACAAAATAACACGTTAAGCTGCCAGTCAAGCAAGTTGAGGTCTTGCCTATGTTCGAAGTCTCCTATTTAAGCTGCCCAGCGCTCAGCTGGGCAACCCTAAGGCAGTGAGCCTAGTCTCTTCAGCTTCTCCCCGCGTGCCGAGAGCTCAGGACAATAATAGCATGGTGTCTTCTACAGTGCTACCTACTCTTACCTTCTAAATAGCCACCCATATCTGTCTCATGCACAGTGTGTGTGTGTGTGTGTGTGTGAGAGAGAGAGAGAGAGAGAGAGAGAGAGAGAGAGAGAGAGAACCTCAGGAAGACAGGACTAAGTCAGGGAACTAGTAAAGGATTCCCCAGGCCTCTGTGGAGGGACACCCTGTCCAGCTAGAGGAGTCTATCTTCCCAGCTCCTCACTAGAAAGCTGTACTCCAGGCTCAGGCACGGTGGAACCTTAAACAAAATTAAAGCAAAATAAATGTGAAACCCAAACTGCAGGTCCCAGGGCTCCCGCTGTAAGTGAGGCATGATGGAGAGGGCAGACTGGCTGAGGGCCTCACAGAGAGGCTACCTCCAGGAGCTCCTGACTGAGGAAAGGTGAAGGTGACTGCTGGGCAGAGAGGAGAATAGGCAAAGGGGGAAAGGGTGGTCTCTCTCTCTCTCTCTCTCTCTCTCTCTCTCTCTCTCTCTCTCTCTCTCTTTCTCTCTCTGCCAGAGAGAGCTGTGGCAAGCTTCAAGGTGCCTAAGCACCAGGAAACTTGGAAGCTTAGGTAGCTTGGCCACTGGCAGAGGCTTTGGACTAGCCAGTAGTTCCTAAGTAGCCTGTGGAGCTGCGAGGAAGGGAGGGAGAGACTTTGGAAAGCTGCAGACAGGGCCAGATCCAGACACGGGGGCTGGTGACAGCGGGGAGCATGAGCCAGTTCCTAAGGAAAGGGGTAGGTCGAGGCCAGGGTTCCTGGCTTAGATGGCAGTGGAAGGCACTACCAGGCAAGGGGTCAAAGAAGGAGCTGGAGAAGCATGTCTTCCCAGGCAGCCTTAGACCCGCCACCAGGACCCTCCACCCACTGAGGGCCCGATCCTCTCGAGCCCTTCCCCCGCCATCCCCCGTACACCGTGAGGGTGGCGCTTTGGGCCACTGAGAATGGCTTCCCCGACTTTGCTTTGAGTTAGGTCAGTGCGCACCACGCACACCCATAGCCCTAAGCGAAGCATTCTGGCCAGCATTCCCTAGGGGTTTGGGGCCGCCCTGGCCGCAGAGTGTGCCATCCTGCCGGGGCAGGAGTGGGCCACCGGGAATGGCAAATCACAGCACATGGAACGGCTTTCCCTCGCCGCTCAGCGCACCACCAGAACGCAGAATTCAGTTCTTAGGCTCCAAGCGCAGCGCACACCTCCCTGCCTAAGGCTAGGGAATTTTGAGGAGAGATCTTTCCAGAGGAACTTCTCTCTCTAAAGAGTTCTTTAGTAACTCTCGGGGGCGGCGGGGGAGGGGGTGGGGGTTAAACAACCGAATCTCCGGTCGGTGGGCTTGCCGCTGGAAGCCCGTTAGTTAGTCAGGCTCGCTGAGCCTTGTTCCTAGTTCCTAACGGACCAGTGCTCGTTGTTTGGGGGATAAGTTGAAGAATGAAGAGAAAACATGATTATCTCAAGTGATTTGCACATCACGAGTTTCGTTCTACGAATAAAAGTCTTGTGTCTCGGGCCCAGCTTCGCGCCTGCCCACTTGGCCCAGCCTTTGATACTTAAACCAAGGCCGGCGAAACTACCTGTTGGGGCACTCGGCAGCCTGTCCTCCGACCCTCCACCTTCCGCAGTCTGGAGAGGTGGGGCTGTTCAGGGGGTGCCCAGGGCAGGGGCCGGAGGGCAGCGGGCGGCGCTGGAAGCGGAGCCCGGCGGTGCCGGGGAGCTGCCCCGCTCCTCCGCCTCGCTCGGCGGAAACTAACCGCAGCCCCAGCAGCGGCGCAGCCGAATCTCGGCACGATTCTTTAAGTTCGGAACCCCCCTGCAGCGGTGTGGTTGCACGGCTTCCAGGGTGCACTCCGGCCCCGAACGCTTCTCCGTAAGCGGAAAGGCGCTCGGCTGGCCCGAGAGCAGAGCGGGCACTGGGTGCCGTCCTGCCGCCACCCGGGGGCCGCCCCGAACTCCCGGGCCGCTTAGCTGGAAGGAAGTGAGTGCTGCGGGAGCGGACACACCTTGCCAAGGCTGCCCGCGAAGAGGAGAGCCGCCAGCTAGGCGGGACCCCCGGAGCCCGCACAGACAAGGCTCCCAGGCCAGGGGACGGGAGGCCCGCGCGTCCCGGGAAGCCGCGGGCGCGGTCTTCCGGCCGAAGTTTCGCTTGGAAAGTGCTGGGCGCAGCCCGGCTCTGGCGCACAGTTGCCGGGGACGTCGGGCAGCGAACGGCTGCTGGAGGCGTGGGGGCTCAGCGTGGAGCCTCTGATACGGGTTCTCTTTTCTCTTTTCTTTCTTTCTTTCTTTTTTTTTTCCAGCGAAACCCACTGGGCTTGGGGAGCAGCGATTTTGGAAGAGCCTCACGGAGGGTCTTCTCTGAAGATCAGGGGACATAAAGCGACTTTCTGTGCAGCCGAGGAACCGAGGAACGGGCGCGTAATTTAGTTTGCTAAGGCCATGCGCCCTTCTCCCTCATGGCCTCCGTTTATTTGGCTGCAAACGAAATGTGAACAGACGTTGGGAAACCGGGGGAAAGGAAGCGGGTTAGCCTCGGGTTGTTGAGGTCACTCCTTGTCACAGTGAAGACCGTGGGGCTGCGTGGACCGGAGACTTCGTGACACAGGAACGGTGGAGGAGACCGAGACGGGGAAACTACAAGATGTCTCGGAGCCCTCTGCGCGCCGCAGGTTCCCACCCACAGCCAATCGTCTGGGCAATATTCGCTCGATCCGCCTGCGTGTTGCTTGTCTCCAGTCCTTCCTGACATCTCCCTTCCCCGTTTACCTCCCGGGTCGCCGGGCTGGGCTTTGGGCTGCAGCTGGACCTTTCAGCAGCGTTTGCAGAAACCCTGACCAACTTGCCCGGTGCGCGCACTTGCGGGAGTGCTCTCCCCAAGCGGGTCTCCTGGCTGCGGGTGGGAACCCTCGGCAGCTGAGAAGCCTGGAGCAATCGTCAACGCTCAGCCCTGGACCCTCTGCTTTATTTCAGTTCAGTGGGGGAGGGGGCACACACCCAAGAATAATAAACAAGGCTGCTTACTAGAGGGACAAGCTGGGCGCAGAAAAGAACCGCGTAGGAAAGCAAGCACGGCTTAAGAAGGGGCCAGACTTCCGGGGGTGCCTTTGACCGTGACTTGTAAAGTACAACCACTGGCGTTTCTCTAAAAATACAGAATTACGTGGAACAGGCGTTGTCAGAATGTGCTAGTTGGGGCAGTGTTTATTTATTGGCTTTTGCCTCTGGAGATCAGCCGGAGCTGTTGCTACCTGCCCATTCCTTGGTGCTGTGCAAATCACCTCCCTATCTCAAGGCCTCATTAAAAAGGAAGGGTCTTCCAGGTGTCAGTATACTGTGCTACCGTTATTCCAGATGCCCCAAGAGTTGCAGGCACTACTGACAGGGCGGACTTCAGCCGAAGATGCAATTTTAACAGGCGCTGCCCACAATTCGAAGACACGCACTCTCTTCTTCCTTTAAACACACACACACACACTCAGCAAGAGCGAGAAGAGAGAGAGAGAGAGAGAGAGAGAGAGAGAGAGAGAGAGAGAGAGAGAGAGAGTGTGTTTGGGTGCTGTCTGCAACTGGGGAATAAGAATTCCTGTTGGGTGCGGGTGAAACTGATTTCTGCTCTGCCCGATAGCCTTGAGAAAGGGTTTCCCATCTGCTCTGAATGCCCCCTTTACAATGTCAGAAAATCTGCCTACAAATATTGGCACGGAGCTGCTGTGACAGGCGGTGCTGCTTTAAATAGGAGGGAGACCAGGGAGACCGGGCAGGTGAGAAGAAAGTCGCAACCTTCCTAATGACCAGACTACCTGCCTCTAGTCCCCCAAAGCCCAAAGGCAGACAAAGGAGACGTTCAGAAACTCTCCTTTTGTGAGCAGGGTGCTGAATGTATCAGCTGGATTCTGAGATCTCCGTTTGATTTTCGAACTGTGTGTTTGCAGATGGGACCCTGAAGACCAGTTATTAAAGGGAAGCAAGGCGGGAATCTGGCCCTTTACCTCCTATGCCCCACCTATCCTCTCCTTGCTTGTTCAGATAAAGAGAACCATTGAAAGAAATCTGAGAGATGTTTAGCTCAGCTCTTGTGGGTAGTCTGTTCCTTTTGTTTTTGTCCAAAGCTGGGGAGGGGAGTCGTCTGATCAGGGAAGGTCTGGGCTCAGACCTGAACCTTGAGACAGAATGCATGCTAGGGAATTAAAGTGCTGGCTCTCACTTGTCCCTGGATACCCCAGCCTCCAGTTCTGCCCCTTCTGCCCTTCTGAGGGCATTCCTCTTCTCTGGAGATGATGTGGTGCCAACTGCACCTACGAAACAGCTGAAGCCTTGCCCACCTCCCCTCGAAGCTTACACAATGCTCACACTTCATTTCTTTCCTAAGTTGCTGTACTTGCCTTGAACCTGGCTCAGCTGTCTCTGACTGACCCTACGCAGCCAACATGGTAATTTCTCCTAGGAAGTGTCTGGTCTGCTAAGCTCAAGCTTGTGAAACCTCCTCCTGCAGACTGTGATTATTGTAGACAGCATCTCAGAAAGTTTTGGGTGATGAGCAGATTGTCCTGACTTTCTCACAGCTTTCCAAAGCAACTGGCCTCTGTCTTGCCATTTTGAAGAAACTAAGGCACAGAGAGAGGATTTGACCTAAGGATATGGAAGATGCTGAGAGCAGGGTCTGCGGCAGCCTCTGGATGTCTTGAGTTCAGAGTCCATTTTCTCAGCGTGAAGGAGGTACAATAGCTGACGTGAGCTACTGTTCAGTGAGTATCAACTGTGTGCCAGAGCACATGCCATCCAGACACGATACATGAGTCATCTTCCCAGCAGCTCTGATGAACCTCATTAGTCCCAGCACAATGTAAAAGATATGATGGGAAGGCAGGCATAAATCAAAATTCCTCAAATAATATAAAAGAACATAAACTGAAAGTAAAAACCTCCAGCTCCACTCTCTCTCCCAAAATATCATTTATAGTTCTCATTTCAGTGGCTGTGTACCTGGCAGATGTTATCATCATTTTATGAATGAGGAAAGGCGGCTCTCAAGCTAACACAACATGGCTACCTGTCTCCAGGCTCACCCCTTCCCATTGCTCTATGTTACCTCATAAAACATGGGAGGAAGATGTGAGTGATGCCATTGATAACAAAAAAGTTATAAGAGTTCATACCAACTTTTCTTTCTCCATTTTTTTTCTTCCTGTCCAATTCAGGAGCCAAAAATTGCTACACTTTATCAGAAACTGAGACCATATTGATAATTACGAGTGATGGTTGTATTCTTCCTAGGCCTTGGTGTAATTGTGCAGATTCTTCTCCTCCAAGCCTCCTGACCAAGACCCTACGGCTGCATTCACCCTGTGGCAGGCCGGAGCTGGAGCATGCCTGCTAAGCTTTGGATTTCCTTGACTATCCCTTAAAGTTGTCGTCGAATGAGAGAGAGGAAGAGGACTGTGTAAATTTAACTTTCCTCTATGAAAGTGTTATTGTTGCTTTTCAAAGCTGTCTTTAGGACCCTCTGTGCAGTTAGAACAATGGAGAATTGAGGATTTTTTTCCTTGAGATGGAGGGAGAACTGGCTGCGTAAAGCAGACTGTCTGACATTCACTCAGATCTGCGTGCTTCTGCCTCTTGAGTGCTGGGATTAAAGGTGTGAACCGCCACACCCAGCGAATTTGGGGCCTTTGCAAAAGGCTGTGCTTTTGGTAGTTGATGGGGATGGGAGCCCTGGGTCTTCCATAGGGAGGGAAGTAGATTCCCCTCTGCTGAAGACAGAGTGGATGGCTAAGAGTAGCAGAGGTGTGACCTAAAAGATGCTTAAGCTTGTCCCTTTGGTAAGCATTCCCTTCCAAAAGCTAGACATAGAATGTTGGGGGTGCATACCTGTAAGAGGGTAGCAGCTTTCCAGAAACAGTTATTTAACTTATTAGATTTTGTGTGTATGTGAGAGAGAGTGGAAAGAAAGGATGAATACCTGACATTTCTCACATAGTGTTCATTTTGTCTTGATTTAAAAAATATGCATATGTTTTGCAACTTTTTATTATTATTATTATTTTAATTTAGAGGCCTGAAAAAAAGAAATGGTAGGCCCCTGTAGGCTCTCCCAGGCTTAGCAGAGAAGCAGCCTTCCTCTAAGAAGGAAGGAGAAGAGATGAAGCAGCCTGGGGAGTCAGCGGGTTTCACGAAGAAACTGTGGGAGCTGGAGAAAATCAAGTTTCTTGAAGGCCCAGCCGGCCTTCAGAGCCTGTGCTCAACGCTCGTCAGGACAAAGGATACTGCGCCCCCTGGTGTTAGACTCATCAGATTCCAGCTTGCTGTGTGGAGCTCGGCAGCCATGAGCTGCCAGGGAACGTTTCTTCTGTTTGCTAACCGAATCCGAGTAGAAATTGCCCCACTTTCTCAATTCTGGAGTCTAGGTAGAGAGGTTGCTCTAGAGAGACGTGTGTGTGTGTGTGTGTGTGTGTGTGTGTGTGTGTTAAGTTTGTTTTAATTGGTTTTCTTTGCATACAGTTTAGGCTGGCAGGACTAAGTCTGGTTAAAAGCAGTCTCTCTATGTGGGGAGTACACTGGTCTGAAAACAACTTGTTTCTGCATGTGGGTGATGTCCTGGTTTGAGGGGAGCCATTTGAAATTTCCGAACCTCTTGTTCCTTGTCTTAAAAGTGAACAGTTTTAAGGAAGATGTCTTAAGGACTCCCGTAAGCTGCAGTACTGAGCAAATGCACACTGAACCATCTTTCCTCTGAGCAAGTGGGATTTGTAGATGTCTGTGCAGGTGCAGGAGCATCTCAGCATCCAGTTTCCTGATTCTGAGCAAAGAGTTTTAAAAGCACAAAACGTATCTCTTTTCAGCACAGAAGCCCCTCACCCTCCAGTCTCATGTAAAAACCCAGCTAGAAAACTGGAGAGCAAGCACGACTCAGACGCTGCTATTTCTTTTAAAAATAAAGTACTAAGTGCTGTGCTGGAAATTCTGCTCAGCGCAGCGTGTGGTAGGTGTGAATAGATGCTTTAATTGTTTCAGGCACTAGACCAAAAACTTGCCCAGAGTTAGCAGAGTTTTCAGCTATAATCTGGCTAACATTTTTCTGCAAATAGGTATGAAGACCAGACTGGGTTTCCATTGAAGATTACAGCCATTCCTCATCTAGTCAGATGATCAGCCCCGAGGAAGGACTGTGGAGCCAGTAAGCGGTGTCCACTCTTTAAACCTGTATGTCTTGTCTCTAATGTGAACCGCCAGTTATGCCTCACGGCGGCTTCTTCCTTCTGCGCTGCCTTTCAGCTGCTATCTCTGTGTAATGGGCACATTTTATGATGATCACTATTTATTAGGGATCTCATGTTCGCCCTGTGAAGATCACTTGAGCAGCAACCTTAGTTCTGTAGCTGTGACTGGCGTATGCAGCCCTGCCCCTCATAAGATGGTGTCACAGGTCCATATACTGTCTGGAGGAGCTGGTCTCCCTTTGAGAGAGGTGAGCCAAGAGGAAGAACAGCACCCGGATGAGATGGCCAATGCGCTCTCAGGAAGGGGGAGATGCTGTATGAGAAAGGCTTACCAGATGGCGAATGCAGTGATTTGGAGCACTGGGTCCCACTTTAAAAGAAACAACAATGCTATGGGCTAAAGTGCAGGCTTCCAGGATTCATAGCTACAGCTCTAATCCCTAGTCCTGCAGAATGTTGTTGTGTTTGGGGACAGGTTAATTTTTTAAAAAACTGCATTTATTTCTTTACCTCTTTAGTTATTTGCTGTGTGTACACACTTTTCGAAGCCGGAGAACAACGTTTGGGGGTTGGCCTTCTCCTTTTTGGATTCCAGGGATCAAATTTCAATAATCAGTCTTGGCAGCAAGCACATTTACCCCAAGCTGAGCCATCTCTTCAACCCCAGGAGATAGGTTCTTTAGAGACATAATTATGTTTCAGTGAGGTAAGCGTTAATCTATGGTGATTGATGTAGTCTAGATAAGATGTTGACAGAAAGACCATATGAAGATATGAGGACGAGGAGACCAGATATGAGGACACGGAGGCCAGATACGAGCCAAGGAAAGATCTTCAGAAGAAATCAACCCTGCTGATGACCTTGGATTTTGTAGCTTTTGCTTATGGCAGTACCATCAGACTAATGCAACCTACTCTTTGGCACCAGCCAGTTATGTGCAGCCACTTGGAGATGCCGATCCTGTGTCAACAGATTCTCCAGCGTGAGTCTTTTATTTTTAAATGTTGGCAGGAGGGCTGGCTTTAAGCAACATGAGCAATCACACCAGACCCATTACTTAGAAGTGGCCATGTTTATCTTGATGTTCTGCTTTCTTCATCTTCAAATTCTTAATTTCCAACAGGGGTTCTGCCTTTTCATATTTGACCAGACCTCCAGCCATCACGGAACTAGTCTAGCTGACAAATAATATAAATTGTAAGTAATATCTGTGTTAAGATTATCGGAGCCCAAATAAATGTGGCCAGGGCTAGAGGGACCAAGGGATATTGCATTCAATTTTTGGTTGTTAACTAGGTTAAGATTTTTCCATGCAGGATAACCACCGGGAAAGAATTTATAAAACCCAGAAGTTTGTCATGGGTGGAAGGAAAGCCACAGATTCAATTCTATCGATTCTAATGTGGCCCTGACCATTAAAAGAGAGAGAGAGAGAGAGAACCTAAGGACCTCACAATACAAGTATACATTTTTTAATTAAATTATTTTTATCTCTGTGTGTAGAGTGTACATGTGCACAGCTCAGAGGTCAGGCATCTTTCTCAACTTTTCTTCATCTTGGTTTTTGAGACAGTGTCTCACACAAGGCAGGGAAGTCATCCTGGTCTACAGTGGCTGCTTGGTGAACTCCGGCGGTTCTCCTGTCTTTACCCCCAGCACTGCGACTACAGACATATCAGCACAGGAGACTCTTTCGTGGGCACTGGGGCCCTGAATTAAGCTCTCATGCTTGCATGGCAGGTACTTCACTAATTCCCCCAGACCCTCAGTGAGACTTCAGGTGCGAGGAATGGAACGTTATGGTTTAAAAGTAATGTGTTTGTGTGTCAGGCTCACAAAAGGTTGAGAGTGATGGGTAGCTTTAAAGGTCAACTTGGCACAACCTATAACCGCACGGGAAGACAGTCTCAATGAGGGATTATCTGCATGGGGTTGATACAAGTCTGTAGAGAACTGTCCTAATTAAGCTTATTGATGTGGGAAGACCCAGCACACTGTGGGTCCAGCCATTGCCTCAGGGGAGGTTCTGAACTGTGTGAGTGGGGAAAGCTGGCTGAGCAGAAGCTGCTATGCATTATACAAGCAAGCACGCGCTCGTTCTCTCTGCTCTTGACTGTGGATGTGATGTAACCAGCTGTCTCAGGTTCCTGCCTTGACTTTCCCCGCAGTGATTGACTATGACCTTGAATTGTACCCTGAGCAAATCCTTCTCCCCATATGTTGCTTTTTGTCAGGGAGTTTTATCACAGTATCAGAAATAAAACTGAGACAAAAACCCTGTTCCCTCTATGCTGAGCTGTTCCTAGGTTCCTTACTAATTCTAGGTTGGGATGAGTTTGGAGAGTTGCACTAGAGGATAAAATAAGACCGGGGCCACCTGTGCATGGAACTGTACAGCCTCAGTCACGTACCGTAGATGGACAGAAAGATATCTTTCCATTTCCTGGAGCGTGTCACAGCAGGGGGTTATAATTTGGAAAAAAAAAAGTTTAGACTAGACCCTGTTGAAAGAAATGCTGTCACCAGTGAGTCCAGTCATGGGGCTGTTGCGGAAGCCCTGCTTTTCTGATATGCACTGATTTATAAAGCACATTGACAATCACAGAGTGGAATGTTTGGTCTGAAGGTCTGCTTTGCTAGTTCTGTTTCTGCCCGGCACTAACTGGGGAGTGCAAATTTTAAAAGGAGTTCTTTCTTATGTATGCTCTATGCATATTCCCTCCAGGGAATAAATGAAAGCCTGTTTGAGACATTCTGAGTTTCTTGGAAGAAGGTTGCTATAAATTAATATAGAGCCCTCTTTTTTATTACAGGCCCTCAGGACACACAGGATGATCCTTCCAAGTCACTCCCTGGAGAGAGTGGGGCTCTCGCTGGCCTGTGTCAGAGAAGCTGCTTTCCCAACCTCTTCCCTGTAAATTCCCAGCCTCTCCCATTCGTTTTCATTCTTCTCTATAGTTTGTATGTAAAGAGGCATTGGAATTAGACTGTGATGGGCTAAGAGTTATGAGGCTTTGGTGGGCACGGCCTGTACTTGGTACAGCAAAGGTCATTTCATGATGCCTGCTCCTGAATCACAGCTACCCATCTCCTACTGTGCCCCAGGAGACAGCCTCTCCTCACCTCTTACTAAGAAATGGTACAATTTAGAGTAAGGGATGATCCCACATTTAAGAGGCTTGAAATTGTATACTTGGCATTTCTGAGTTAAGATCTAAAATATAGTCCCCTTAATCATAGAGAAGATAAAAAACGTAGTTACAACTTTTCATTTAAAAATGATTGCATTAAGAGAAATGGAAAAATCATGCTGATATAAAACTATTCATAGTATCAGCAGGGCTGGGGCTATAGTTCAATCCTGGAGGGCTTGCCTAGCAATGTGCATGATCCGAGGTTCAAGCCCCAGCACTGCAAAAGAAAAGGGGGAGGGGAGGTGGTATTCACAGCAGCATTTTCAATACGGGCAGGAAGGGGAAGGAACTCAAACGCCTACCCAAGAAGGGGTAAGCGTAAAGTGGTTTATCTCTATAACTGGATACTGCTCAGTCATAGAAAGGTATGACATGATAGGTATGATGATGTCTCTTTATAAACATCTTCCTAAGTAACAGGCCAATCACAAGGGAAGGCATGTACTCCATATTTCTGGAGTATATAGGCATACCTATTTAGAAAAAAAAGAAGGACAGTGGTTGCATGGGACTTGAAGAGAAGGCCTGGATTTTGTGAGACAGCAGAGTGCTACAGAATTTCTTTGGGTGGTGATAAAAGTCTTCTTGAATTAATTGAAATAACAGTTGTGCCATTTGATAAACTGCATTTAAAAAGCACTGAGTTTTACTTTTAAATGGGTGAGTTGCATGGTACAGTGATTATCTCTCAATAAAACCACGGTTATATTTTAAGAAATACCTTAAGACTTGGACTGTCTTTCTTTCTCTTAACCTAATTGCCTTCTAATAAATTCTTGCTAAATTAAAAGCAGATCCCACAAGCAGAAATGAGAATGTGAAAAAGCAGGGGGTTTACTGGAGAGGTTCTGACCTGAGCGTCACTGAATACCTGCAATGCACATACCTATATCTCCTTTGAACTTGTAAAAATATTTTTATTGCTACAAAATCATTAAAATATATTCAAATGGGGGCTGGGTAGATGGCCATTTTAGTTAAGAGCATGTACTGGTCTTTCAATGGGCCTATCAAGTTAGGGTTTTTACTGCTATGATGAAACACTGTGACCAAAAGCAAGTTGGGAAAGGGTTTATTTGGCATACGCCTCCACATCACAGTGCATCAATAAAGGAACTCGGGATAGGATCTCAAGCAGGGCCAGAACCCGGAGGCAAGAGCTGATGCAGCGGCCATGGAGGAGTGCTGTTTACTGGCTTGGTCCTCCTGGCTTGCTCAGCTGCTTTCTGATAGAACCCAGGACAGGGTGCCGAGCAGGGATGACAGCACTTACAATGGACCAGGCCCTCCCCCATCAGTCACTAAATAAGAAAATACTCTCCAGCCTAATCTTATGAAGGTGTTTTCTCAATTGAGGTTCCCTCCTTTCAGATAACTCCAGTTTGTGTCAAGTTGGAATAAAACTTGCCAGCACAATTGACCATTTGTCATCTTGACGCACAAACACATCACTCTTGAGACATAACCTTTCCTTTCTTATTCTTTCTTAAGATTACTCATTAATATCAATATTACAATATAACCATTCCAAAAATTTAAAGTTCCACAGTCTTTGAAGAACCAATCTCTTTAAAATAGCCAGTCTCTTTAAAAACTCAAAGTCTTTCAACTGTGAGCTCCTGTGAAGCCAAGAGTAAATTAGTTTCTCACTTCAAGAGGGAAGAACCAGGACACAGTCATAATATGAACAAAGCAAAACCAAACTCCAACAGTATAAATAACTTAACAACCAATGTCTGGGATTCATTCACGGTCTTCTGAACTCCTCCAAAGGGCTTGTGTCACTTCTCTGGCCCTGCCCTCTGCTGCCATCACAGCTTGGCTTCTAGGTTCCCGCTCGCTGCGTTCCCCTGCTGCTGTTCTTGGTGGTCATCTCATGGTGTTGACAATGTTCTGATGGAACCAGGCTGCACTTTCAGCAGTAGCTTCACTGGCCTCTCTTCATGGGGCCAAATTTCAACTTTTCTCCATGACCCCTTCAATTGCTACTGAGGCTGCCCCATCCCAGTGTCCTCTCCTGGACTCCCAGTGCTATATTCAGGTGTTTTTCATGCCTTCAAAACTAGTACCAGCTGGGTGACTCCTACACTCCCAAGTTCAGCTACCAGCGTAAGGTACAAGCTTGGTCACCTCTAGAAGACAACTTCTGAAGAAATGCCTCTCAGAAGATTTCATTCACCTCAATGATTCTGGTCTCTTCTTAATCACCTTAGTTGAGCTTAATCAAGCCTAATTTCTTAGCTCCAGTTGACCAGGCTCTATTGTCCCAGTAAAACAAAGGTTTTACTTCATTGGTTCTGGTCTTTTGTTAATCACAGACCCAGCTAATCAGAACCACAGATTCTGAACTCAAAAGGCTTCATAAGAATCTCTGCTTTCAAAAAAAAAAAAAAAAAAAAAAGAATCTCTGCTTTCCCCTGAAATTTCACAAGCCTCCACCACCTGCATCGCTTTCACCATTCTTATCTTCCAACCTCCTACACCGCAGCCCACTGAGCTCTCAACACCCGATGGCTTTTCTAACCCAAAGTTTTACAGTCATTCCACAATCCTTCCCAACACGACATGGTCAAGTCTGTCACAGCAGTACCCCAATATCCTGGCAGAAACTCGTCTTAAGGTTTCTATTGCCAAGATGAGACACCACGACCAAAGCAAGTTGAGAAAGAAAGAGTTCGTTTGACTCCTTCTTCTACATCATAGTCCATCAATGAAGACAGCCAGGACAGGATCTCAAGCAGGGCTGGAGCCTGGAGGCGAGAGCTGATGCAGGGGCCGGGAGGAGTGCTAATGGCTTGCCCCTCGTGGCTTGTTCAATGTGCTTTCTCACAGAATCCAGGACCACCAACCCGGGGATGGCAGCACCCACAGTGGGCTGGGCCGTCCCCCATCAATCACTAATTAAGAAAATGCCCTTCAGCCTGATCTGATTGCAGCATTTTCTCAACTGAGGTTCCCTCATTCCCTGACTCTAGCTTGTGTCAAGTTGACATAAACTAGCCATCAGAGTCTGAATTCAGTTCCCAGCACCCATGCTAGAGGGATCACCATCACCTGTAACTCCAGCTGCTGAGGATCCATGCCCTCTCCTGACCTTCGCAGGCACCTGCACTTCTATGTGGGCACAGACCCATACTCAGGCATACACATATGCACATAATTAAACATAAGCAAACCTTTAATTATGTAAGACTTGCATATATTTAAATGCTTCTGAAATTGACTTATTGAGGTTCTCCTGTCCTCCTTTTTAGGCACAACACTCCAGCTTTCCCTGAAAAAAGTGTTAACCCCATTTTCAGTGCACATGCTGTGGTTATCACCTACTGGCTGCCCATCCTACACTCACTGACTCAGGCTTCGTCACTTGGCATATCCTGTCACGTGGAGTGCTAACTGATGCCATTTCACGTTGATCCATATGAACCAATTGGTAAACAGAGAACTCTTGAGTCATTTGTTAAATTCCTCTACCGTAACAATTTAAAGCATATAAACTTAAAATGAAACAAAAGTCTTAAAAGGAGCAATACTATTGCCTTCTCCTTTCCTGATCACTTAAGTACATTTTATCACCACCTGGGATCTTCAGGTTACTAGCATCTATCCGCTCTATAAGCAGAAAAACTATATACTGACATGCTGTATGCATCTCAGCTCTATGGCCAGTGACTTCCTCCCCTCAGTGGCCTGGAGTTCACCATGGAGGCAGTACTGACAGGACTGGGCCAGTGCTATGGAGCAGGATGCCCCTTTCCTGACAAGGACATTGTTAACCATTTACCAGGAACAGTGGCTGGCCCCTACAGATCTAAATCCCATTTCCCAGAACTTGTGACTACAGCTTCATTTGAAAGAAGGTCTTTGTGGCTGTAATTACATTAATAATACCGATGAGAAAACACGTACTATAAAACAAAGAGAAAGCGAAGTGACACATACATGTAGAGGAAGTAAGGGGGCAGTGTGCCCACAGAGAATGAAGTTAGAGTGAGGTTGCACAGACCAATAAATTCCCAGAGTCACCAGAGGCTGGCAGAGACTGCAAAAGGAACAGTATCTTTCCAGTGTCTAGAGGCAGCATGGCTCGACAGACTCCGTGATCTAGAACCCATGTTATCCAGAAATATGAAAGAAAAAGTTCCTATTTTTTTAAAAGTCGCTCGAAGTTGGTAATAAAATATTGAATACACAGGAATGCCACTGTAGTCTTCTTTGGGGATGACCATGAGGCACAGTGAAGTCCCAGGGGAGTCAGCTTCCCCTGGGAGGTAAACTGTCCTTCTGTGTGGGTTTGCTGGGTGCTTCCACCTGCCACCACAAGCCCAAGATGAAAACCGCTCAGGAAGTGGGAAGTTGTGACGAGGTGGGATGCCCCTGCCAGTGTCACTAAGAACAAGTATTAAATGAGTTAATTTTCTTTTAAATCAATTTCCTAAACAACAATACATTAATTTTTAGAATACATTTAAGGTGTAAGTTGTTATCTTTTTATTGATGTGACTTTTTAAAAAATAATTTTTATGATGGAATCCATAACTTCTGGACAGTCCTAAATTTGTATATAATTTAATTATTTTTTTTCCTAAGGAGAAATTCTTTAATATGCATTTAAATACCCAGCATTCTTTATGAGATAACATTTAAATGTTTTTCCAAATTCTGCAAAACCATTTGGGTGCTGACATGCAACTTAGAGACAGAGTAGAGTACATGCTTAGTTTATGAGAAGTCCTGGGTTTGATCCCTGTAAACTCACACACACACACACACACACACACACACACACACAAGCACACATACACACACATACAAATAAATAATAAGTAAAGGAAAGAGTGAGAAAGAAAGGAAGATATTATGTTATCATTTAGACTTCTTATTGGCTGGAATATTATTTACCAAAAAGTAAATTGTATATTCAAGCAAGCAAATCACATTCCACAGAGTAAGACTTTCTCAGAGGTCACAAAACATACATTGATACAAAAGCATTAGTTCCAGTCTATTCTCCAGCCACCCAGATGTTCCAGGAGATTAGGACTATTTATTATGAAGCTGTAGAAAATCAAAACTCAGTTTTAAAACCTCCCACCTCATTCAACTCCCTGTTGTTATAGAGAATCTCAGTATGTAGTCCTGGATCTTGCTGGACTAGGCTGGCCTTGACCTTTCTGAGATCCACCTGCCTCTGCCTCCCAAGGGCTGGAATTATAGGCATGCACCACTGAGGACTGGTCCTCACTACATAGCCCCATTGTAGCTGAGAAAACTGCAAAGCTCTATCAGCGGCAGAGGTAGACTCAAATAAGGTTTACGGAAAAGACAAGAATACAATTTTCTTTCCAGTAACAAGAAAACACTTTTAAGTATTATTCATTCTCAGTAACATTGGGTGAGGGCAACCATGTAAGCTTGCCCTTCCCCCTAAAGCTAAAAAAAAAAACTCACACCAAAGTCTAAATATAAGGAGCTAGAAAAAAAAATCAGTCATTTGTTTCCTGATGGTAACTTTGCAGCAACGATACAAGTGTTGCTTTACACTAAACTGTTTTCTTCATGTGGAAACAGCTGATAGAAATCTAGGAATGGATATAATTAAGGACTGTGGCTCCTACTCCAAAATGCCCTTTTTCTTTCGTTTGAAGTCAAGCAAAGTAACATTTGCCCAGGAACTGGAGTTGAGGACCAGAGTTAGGCCCTAGAGACATTTCAAAGCTGCCTGGACAAGGGCTCGGAATGACCACACTGGGGAACCATCCTGCCTTGGACCCAAATCGAGATTGATGACCTAATATATCTTTCCCAGCACTGACGGCCATAGTTTTATGAGCACCAAGAACTGGGTGTCTGCCATTGTCAACAAACAGAGCTCCTCCGGCGCTTTTCCATGCGCAGAGGCTGAGTGCCCCAAAGGCATGCCACAGTCTCTCTGGGCCTAGCATGCGGCCTCTAGCTTCTTGCCACATGTGGAATAAATCTCTGCTTTGAAGGATGGCGCCTCAAAGAAAGGAGTTGTGACTATTGCTCTCCCATCTTACCTCAGTCGGTCGCCTGACTCTGAGCCACGGCAGTAAGGTTTCCCTGAGACTCCTGCAGTGAAGACAATGAAGCCTACGTTAATGGCTCTTCCTTCTCAGGGCCCCTCCCAAAGCCCGAGACCTGATTGTGTATTTGGGATTTTGAGTCCACTTTACTGGGTTCTCTTAATTGTATAAGCTCTAAAGCTTATAGAGGTCCCCAGAATGGAGACCTGATAAAGAAAGTACACCAAAATTCATCTGATGGAAGTATAAAGACTGAACACCGGCTGGAGAGATGGTTTGGTGGTTGAGCACTTCCAGAGGACTTGAGTTCAGTTCTCAGTACCCACGTAGAAAGCCTCACAGTTGCTTGTACCTGCAGCTGCAGGGCATCCAGATTCCTTTTCTGGCCTCTCTGACACCCCTCCCCTCGACAAGTTATATCCACATAGGAACACAGCTACACAGAAACATGATTAAACATCATTACCTCTGTCTTTCAGGGGCATGGCTTCATCCCTGGCTTGTGACCCTCTAAGACTCCTTAGCTTGTCTCTGGTTATAATTGTACTTTCTAAACTACAGCGTCAAGTCACAGACCAGCCAGAGTTCAAGTTTATCCGCATCAGCTCCTCTCTGAAAAAGGATTTCCTTCTGGGGTAATACTTGCTACAACGGCTCATAAACTCTGAACTGGAAGAAGCTTCACGCGTGGTCTCCGTTTCGGCTCTGTGGTCTCACTGTTTCGGTGTTAGCTACGTTTGCCAGTAAAGTCAATAGGTTCTGATGGGGCTTGCGGACTCTGCAGTGAGGGGGCTCAGAGGATCAGGCTGGAGAACTGTTGGTGGATAGGGTTCTCATTACAGAAGCGGTGCCGCACACCTACACACACAATACATGCACACACAAAAGTAACTAGGAAGAAAAAGTACAGTGCGCAGCATAAACAGTTAAAATCTATAATCCTAGAGAGCTAAGAAAAGCAGTGACTTTTTCAAGACACCCATTAACATTTTTATGAAACAAAAGAAAGAAAACAGGATTCCACTCTCAGCACTCTAAGTGTTTTCCACTCTCAGTGTTTCTTGGAGATTTTCTCATGTCAGTCTGCAGAAAAGATCTTTTTAACTATTTAATGATCTCTGTACTGTACCGTATGGCCAAACCGTATTTTCCTTAACCATTTGCCTGTTATCACACAAGTCTCCTTGCAACACACATTCTTGCAAACATCACATTCCATTTGAACACTTTTGAACAGTTGTCAGCATATTTCTCCATGATGAACTCCCAGGAGGTGAATCATTATTAGGTCAAGAGCGCGAGCATTTCATTTTAATAGCTGTCATCAGATTACTCACCAATAATTTTATATCTGTTTACACCCCCTCATGAAAGTAAGGGTGAAAATGCCTTTTTTTTTCTACTCCCCAAGTGACACTAAAGTCCTGTAAGCTGGGAAGTGTGATGTGTGTGTTTGCCCTTTGTCAGGTGCTAACAAAAACATCAAAAGTGTGATGACCTCTGCTCTGAGGTAGCCAGGAACTGGACAGACAACAACCTAATTAAGAGGTAAAAAAATATTGCCATCTCTCACTTGTGTATAGATGGAGTTATTAGAGACAGCTTATCAAAGAGTAAGTAAAAAGTGTATACAGATAGAAAGCTTAGTAACTGAATTGTTACAATAGTGCAAACTGACCTGAATTTTGGCCTGTGGTTTTTACAAAAGGACCTGTTTGACCTCCCAGCATCAGTATCTTTACATGTGAACAATTCTTCAGTTTCATCCTTATATCTTTCTTAATCAAAGTGGTTTGCAAAATCTGTTCTTTATGGGCACATGAAAATTGACGTGAATGACATCTAGTGACCGTTAGTGAACGACAGGGTTTGCCAGCTCGCCGTCTAAAGTTGTTCCAATGGCTACTGTCTGTAAACCTCTGGCAGAAGAGCCGTGCAGACTCTACCAAAGGATGGAGGGCTCATCTACTCTGAAGACTGGGGTGCTGCTCTGCAGAGCCTTGGGGTGGGGGAGAGAGAGACAGAGACAGAAACAGAGCGGCAGAGAGATACAGAGGACAGCAGGGGTTAAGGGTCCCTGGTCTTACAGCCCTCATTCCACAAGGGCAACCTCACATTGATCATATATTTGGTTTATCTACTGTTTCATCTGGATCAGCTTCTTGTTTTCCACAGTTACGAAGCAGGCATGAAACAATGCCCATTTCACCATAGTGTAGGCTACTAACTAACACTACTTGGAGATTGCTTAGCCTAATGGTGCACGTGCCAAAGCCTCAGTAAATGTTTGGTATTTTATTAGAAAATTTTACTTTGAAAAGGGATTCTAATACTAAAAAAATAAAAGTTTTGAAACCACCAATTTGTTTCTTGTCATCTCTAAAATGAGGCAATTAATTCTGAATTACGTTTTATTTATTTCCTGCTTCCCAGTGCAAAGGCTCCTTTCATTCTCCAACCCTGTCTTAATTTTGTGGACAGTGCTAGAGGCTTTGAGAGTAAACTCTCCTCCCACACACCAACAGACTCTGCTCTCCCGCTAAGGGTGACCAGAAGATGGCTCCTCTAGCTTCAGACCCATTGCTGTGCAGAAGCATGATGGTACAAATGTTTCCTCTGCCCTGGGGAGCAAGATTTACACTGAGACTTGAACAAGAATCCAGCTAGGCCTTAGAAATCTTACTTAGAAGCCGTCTTTCCCACAATTCTATGAATGCCTGAAAGGACTTCAGAAATAAACACTGCTACTTTCTGAGACTGCCCGAGATTTTCTAGTCTTGGCCAGACATCTTTAAAAGGGAGAATTCATCCTACAGATGTGTGCTCTTATCAGTCCTTTGCTTAGGAAAGCTTGTCTTTGTGTAGGGGAAGTTTTCAAGTCTTACTAATGAATCACAGACGCAGGCAAGAGGGAGAGAGCGTCTCGCATTTTCCCTTTTGACTGGTCTAATATGAGACCAAAAGCTACAGAGTGGCGTAAAACCTCCCAGACTGTATCCTTTCTACTCAAGAACTCCTTCTGTGCCAGTCCCTGCTGCAGCCTGAGAGCCAGACATGGGTTTAGGGAGGGGCTTCTCCGCGTCAGGGACACTCAGGGTCTGTGGTCGACTTAGGAACAAGTAGACATAAAAACTGTAGAATTAAGGGATGAAAACATCATTTAATGAAACCCCGCCCTCCAGACGCTCTTGATCAAAGTCTGTGCTTGCACTAAGACAATCGATCTACAGTTGCATACATAAAATTTTGGCAACACTCTGTCCTCAGTGCTTTCAACAGAGGCTTTAGCCCCTGAGTCTGGGCATCGTCCCAGAACTCAGATCCAGTTGCATTACGCATACCAGAAGACACCCCACCGCAGCTGAGGCCCGTGCAACCACTTTCTTTTAACCTCACGTCTGTGAGAAATTACTTTCCAAAAACATAAGTGAAACCCGATGTCTTCTCTGGGTGGTTATTTTTGCGCCTATGAAGTCAATAAAACTCTCCAGATTTATTAGACAGCCCTGCTGCGGAAGACAAGACCACTTCCTATTCCCTAGCGGAAATGTGGGCCTTTCCTTTTTCTCTAACTTTCTTACCACACATTTTTAATTTTATTCATTTCTTTTATTTTCCCCCAGAAAACTTGTCAGAACTTTCAAAGACAAGTGACTTAGCCTGCACCACATTTCCAGTCTTCTCTTCCAAGTGTGATACAGCTAAGGCACTATAGGATTCTTAGGCCTCTCTTCTCTGCCTCCCATTTCAGAGGAAGCTTTCTTCGTGCTGGAATCAGCAAGGAACTTTGCTGTCTCTCCTTCTTATCACATTAAACAAGCAAATGCAGCACCTACCAATGAGCTGTCCTCCTATGATATGTCACTGGCCGTGGCCATGACAACGACAGTCGCCTTCAGCTCTCTTTAGGGTAACAGTTTTTACTGAACCTGTTCTCTTTGTCACTGCATTTCAAGGGAGGGATGCGAGATGTAGTGTCAAGATCAGTTTCTTCAGGGAGACACACACGTTAATGAGTATAAGCCATTTGGTATGACCAGCTCCATAAAAAAAAGTCTACTGGGGCCACAGATTCTAACAGGAAAGAGCATGCAAGGCTTCTCAAATATTCTCATATACATGTTTAAAGATGAGCAGGCCCTCACTGGTGGAACTGGGAAGGGCACAGTAGGAAGACAGGGCCACGCATGCTAGCAAAGGACCAGGGCTGTGAAATCGCCTGGCACAATTTGGGGTCTCAGAAGCTGTGAACAAAAAATGGATGCCAAAAGATTGTGAGCAATCTGTATTCATGTGTGAAGGTGGGGATTGTTTTGGACAGTGGGGGACTACCCATGGGGTTTCATGTTGGGGTGACTGTGGCATCATAATCTACTAGAGAGAGGGCAAGCAGCTAAGTGCTAAAGGGCTGAAAGCAGGCCAGCAAGGAGGGAGGGAAGAGGGAGATTTTAAGAAATGGCTAGGGAATAGTCATCGTCAAGCTGTGTAGTGGTAAATACTCCTCCTGTCCCAGAATGGCTTGAAGGGTTACATTTTGAATGGAAACTGCCTTCCTAATCTTCTTTATTCTAAGTTGCATAGTCAATAATTTTTTTTTCTCTATATTCTTCCCAAACTGACTTGGGTTGGCTAAATCTTGGGCCACCAGCTCTGGCTGTGTGTCAGGGAAGGGCAGGGCTGCGGTTCTGTCAACATTTGCAACAGCTCTTCTTTCCTGGTCCAGTCATGGTTGCTCTCACATAGAGCTCTCACGTGCCCTGCCTAGCCTGAGTTTTAACCGATCTCTCCTGTGTCATCGGGTCTCTACTTACTGGCATCATGTTTGCCTGATAACTTCTCTTCCACCTTGAGGCTGTGAAAGAAAGGAGGCCTTGTTTGTATCGTTCCTCTGAATTTGGCAGAGTGGAGGAATTAAAGTTTGTCCTCAGACAACCTAGATGCTCACTCTCGAAGAACTTAGCAAGGCGCCTGCACTGTTTCCTCAGCTGTATAATGGGGCAGCGTTCACAGCTATCTCAGAGATTTGGTACGGAGAGTGAGTAAGAATAAAACGAACTGACAAGAATTAAATAAAGCCAAATCACAGAGAGGTTTTCACAAATAAGCTGTAACAGTGTCTCTGTACTCTCTAAGTCTTACGCTGTGTCTCCATGTAAGCAGCTTCCGATGACGACAAGAACATCACCTCCTTTGTGGCCTGCATACTCTCTGCAGCAAAGTCAATTCTCATACCCTCTTCCCTTCATGTAGCCCTTTTCATCTACTTCCATCTGACCCAAGGACAATTGAGCATGTTCATCTCATACTTTCAACCTTCTTACTGAAATTGCTTATATATAAATGGTCTTAGAGTGTTACGGTCAAGACTACTTTATTTGTTAATAGAATTCCAATCCCTATACACATAGATAGTTAACCTTTCTCTACTCAAGAGACAAGAGCCTGTTCATTTAAAAAAAATCAAATGAATAATGTCAGTGGTAAGAAGAAGCCAAGTCATTATAGTAAGGTAAGATGTTTGCACTTGCTGATCCACAGTATAGTGTGAATTAAGTACATTTTACTTGGCTTTAGGCACAGCCCTGCTTAACAACAAAGGTAAGGAATAACTATGACAAGGACGCATTAGCCCGAAAAGCAAGTAAGAAAAACATGAAGAGCCAGATCATACCTAACACGGATGTTACTTGGAGAGTATCTTGCAGTGCAGTGAGACACCTTCCCTACAGGGCATTTAAAACGCCTTTATCTCGGGAATTCTATTCCTTTGTTTTAAAATTAGTTTCCTTTTCTTACAGTTGTGCAATGACACAGTTATCTTTCGGACTTACTTATCTTTTCTTCGATGTCAGCTTTTGGAAGTGATGTTGTAGGAGAAAAGATTGCTGCAAGGAACTAATATTACAGTTGAGCTGCTCTTACTGGGGAGATAGCTCAGCCTGTACAAGGCCTGCTGCTCCAGTGTGAGGACCTGACTCTAGATCCCCAGCAGCCCTGTAAAAAACTGGACTTGGTCAGGTGTCTGTAGCCCCAGAGTTTTGGGAAACGGCACAGAGACGGGCAGATCCCTGCAGTTCATTGACTAGTGGCCATGTCAGATAAGGGAGAGTGATTGAGGACAACAGGCTGTCAGCCTTTGGCTCTAGCATACACTCGTATTCATGCAGAACACCTACAGAACAGATATATATATATATATATATATATATATATATATATATATAATCCTGCCCCTGCTTCTTTGACGTCTGAATCTTTCTTTCTTTCTTTCTTTCTTTCTTTCTTTCTTTCTTTCTTTCTTTCTTTCTTTCTTCTTCCTCTTCCTCTTCCTCTTCCTCTTCCTCCTCTTCCTCCTCTTCCTCCTCCTCCTCCTCCTCCTCCTCCTCCTCTTCTTCTTTTTCTTCTTCTTCATGGATTTCCCTTGGTATGGTAGGATCTATTTTAAAGAAAGTCTCATCTCACTGGGTGGAGAATGAGGCTCTAGGTTCTAATTCTGGCTCTAACACCAATCATTTGAATGACTTTTGGGCAAACAGCCACTACTTGACTCTATTATCCTGTCTTAGGAATGGAAGTGTTCACCAACTCGGAATACCTAGGGCATATTTGTTCCTCCCAACAGCATTTAAATGAGGCAGCAGACAACTGTGCTGGGAAACTTTATGTGAGAAAGCAGAAGATCTGGCCAATATCAGTCCCACATTCTTGGTCCATTCACAGCAGCAGCCTCCTTTAATAAAGCACAGAACCTCCCGGACCCAGTGTGCTTATAACTTTCTATCATCCTTTTGTCTGCTTTGCTCAGACACAAAATATCAGTGGCTATTTGTACTAGAAAAAAAAATATTTAACTGGTAAGATACTGAGAGTATCCTCTGTGTGAGGGTGGACAGGAAGTGCTCTCTGGTCTTCCCCTGGGTGGTCCTGAGGAGCCCTGGAGTGGCTAGGGAGAGCAGGAATGGTATCACTGGACAGCGTAGAGTGGCATTGTACCCCATGATGCAGGCAGCACGCAGACCACCTGCTCTGTGAGAGCCTCTGACAGCACTGCTGGCTCTTCAGAGTCCAGGGTCTCTTGATCCCCAGGTATCTCTTGAAAGTAATAACATGAAAGAAACCTAGGACAAAATGGCAAAACAGTCCTTCTTGCCATGGTCACTTTGTTCATTTACCAACTCGTCTCATCATTACTGAGTTTGATATCCTGGTACTGACCCATCTATAAACTCCTTTCCAGCCTGAGGACAAAGTGCCACTAATTTTAGCCACTTTATAAACAGAGCAAGAATTATTAAAAAAAAAAAATGTTGAAGAGAAGGCACCATGCAGAATTTATACCAGATCTAAAACACTCATAGAAATAACATCCCCAATAAATTGTCCGTTTTCTTGTTAGGCTTTTCAACTTTAAAAGCACTCTGATATTCTTCTTGCTTTGTTTTTTTCTTTGTTTTTTTTTTTTTTCAATTTAGCCATGGCTATTTTTCAAATGGAATTAATGACCAAAAGCTAGCCTCATCCTCTAATTACAGTAAAAGACACTAGACAAGAGTTGATCCAGACGCTGACCCATCTTGGCTCAGCCAGGCTCCGGGCAGTTTTACTGTGTGCTGGCTTAGTACCTGGGGCCAGCAAACATCTGCTGTAGCATGCGGTCCAGCGGGTGCTGTGCTTAATTATAGGATGGCATTGCAGTGTCCCTCTGAGCCGGCTGGCTGTGACGCCCCATGCCTCTCTATCAAGTAAAATGACATTTTTGATGTTCTGTGAACAGAACCAAATCTCCAACTCAACGGTGGAATCATCACTTTGAGAGTGAAAAAAGTTAAAGCTTTACCCCCAGGAAACGGTTGAGGACGGACAAAACAAAGACATGCTTCTGACAGCCATTGAGACGCTAGGGTAGCTCTGGGCTTCACTGGGGCCGTGGGGCTAACTCAGAAATGACTCAGGAAGCCCATGCGGCCTTACAGAGATTGAGACATCAACTAAGGAACATGCATGGTCTGGACCTAGGCCCCGAGCACATCTGCGGGAGGCTTGGTCTTTATGTGGGTCACCTGGCGGAGGTGGGACAGAGCTGTTTCTAACATGGACTCCATTGCCTGCTTTTGGATCACTTCCCCCTGCCTGGCCCCAGGGGATAAGGATGTGCTCAGTCTTGATGTGACTTGATGTGCTGGGAGGGTTGATAACGGGGGGGGGGGGGGCTCTCCTTTCCTGGGGAGGGAGCGGGAAAGGAGAGGGGAAGGGGTGAAAGAGGGAAAAAGGGGGGGTGGACCTAGGAGGAGAGGAGGGAGGGGACACCCTTGGGATGTGAAATAAATAAACTGAAATAAAACTTAGAAGAAAAAGAGGAAGAGGAATGACCCGGGCTTCTACAGCTGTGTGCTTTGGGCCCCCTCCTCTTTCGGGACCCTGGTTGAAAGGACAAGTACAACCAGAAGCACGTGGACCACTTATTTACCTTGAGTTGGAACACCAGGAAGGCCGTGGGCCCAGAAGTTATTCTGGGGATTTCCTGCCCAAACTGCAGGGGCGCAAAGCTCTCCAGCTGCAGTGAACCCTCACCTTCCCAAACTCTCTACGCTGATGGAGCAGCGAGGCCCGTGTTGGCAAAGCCTGCTTAGGAATATTCTGTCCCACAGCCCGTCCTAATCACTTCCAGACCATTGCTGCACTTTTGATTTACATCATGTTACAAAGGAAGAAGTCCTAAGAATTTTTTTTTTCTCTAAATTTTCTTTAATTGTTTAGACCCGTTGCCGGTCTCTTGTTTGTTTGGGTGTTGTTTGGTTAAGGGGGAAGCTTAGACAAAGAGCTGGTGAACTCTTAAACACGTCATTGCATGCTCTGAAATGGCACTTTTTTGTTCTTTCACAGTTCCTCCGAGGGAAAAAAGGGGGCTGTGTGTGTATGTACATGTATGTGTGGTATGTGAGCTGTGTGTATATATGTGGTGGCGGTAGTGGTGGTGGTGGTGGTGGTGGTGTGTGTGTGTGTGTGTGTTGTAAAGGAAGGCAAGGGGTAGCAGGACATTTGTATTTTGTGGTTCTGTTAGGACAGACTTGACAGACTGAGAGCTTCTCACCTAAGGTTTAAGATGGGCCAGGGAAGGCAGTCATGTGTTCATTTTCCCCTGCCCCATGACAGGGAGCATTGACAGAAGAGCCCAAGAGCAGGGAAACAGCTCTAAATCAGAAAACACAGGGATTCTCGCAGGTTTGGGGAGGTGACATCGGCTCAGCCTTCGGGTCTCAAGCAATCACTCGATATCATGTTTTCCACTGGGCGTGCACTCGATAGAATATTGCTCTTTTTCTATCTCTGTGTCCCAGGGTTGTATACTAAAGAGCTCTGTTCAACTTTGCATGTCAAGACTTTGATGGAAAAATTATAGTGAAATATGTTTAAAACAGTGGGGCCTTATGAGAGTGAGCACAGCATTTTCCAAAGCTTTGAAAAATCTTTTTGTTAAAAGTATGGTTTTTATTTTGTTCCCTTTCTCTTTTTTCCACCCCCCCCCCCCCATTATTTAAGCCTTCTCTCCTTTGCGAAGGAATGAAAGAAGGAGTTTCAAAGGATATCGACAACACAGCAGCATGCAGTTAGAGTGTGGGAATCCACAATGGAGCCACTTTCAGTGGGACACCCCACGTGGACATAAACAAGCAGGACAGTTCATTTGTGTCTTAACTTCAGGTCCAGCAGCTGCAGTGACAGTTGCAACATCTGAGTTAATGTCCCCAAGAGTTACTCGTGAGCAAATGATTATTAATTGAGGTTCCTAAGACTTCAACAATGGCTCATTCAGAAAAAGTAGGAACTTTGCTAGACTACAGGAACTGAAGACTCAGAACACAGATTATCTTAAAAGATGAAGGGTCTCTCAAAACCAGAATTAATTAAAAGTGAAACAAGACAAGCCAGACACAATGCTGGGAGCAGACTAGGGCCTGTGTGTGTGTGTGTGTGTGTGTGTGTGTGTGTGTGTGTGTGCTCACATGCTCAAATATGTGTGTAGGTGTTCTTGGAGGATAGGAAAGAGCAGGGACTCCAGTAGAGCTGTAGATAGAGGCACTTGTGAGCCACATGACATGGGTTCTAGGCACTGAACTATGACCCTTTGCAGGAGCCGCAGGAACTTCTAACTACTGATCCATCTCTCCAGGCCCTGCCACGATGTCTCCTCCCAAAGGAGAGAAATAACTGAGTTAGAAATCTTGTTTACTCGCCAATGACAAGACTTCATTATTTACAGTGGCTTAAGGATACATGGCCAATTTCTCTCTTTGTTCCTTTTGCTAGTCTATTCTGTTCTTTTATTTTTGTTTTTGTTCTTGAGACAGGCTTGCTATGCAGCCCAGGGTCGCCTTCATCTTGCTCTGTACCCCAACCAGCCATCAACCCTGACTCTTCTTGCCTAGCTCCCCCAGTGGTGGGATTATAGGCATGAGCCACCACTCCTACCTTACAAGATAATTTCCTATACAGAAGACTCGCTGACTTCACCTCCTCAAGGTCCTCAGGGACCTACATACTCACTGCTCTTCCATTCTTACACCATACTGTCCCTCTAGCCATCTTGTATTGACAGAAGGAGGTTGCGATGGGGGGCCTCACCTGGCTTGGTGACCTCAGCACGAATGTGTGTCAGATCACTGTGTTCACTTCATTGGCCAAACCTTTGTCACATGTCTCTACCTAACTGCAAGACAACTTGGGGGGAAGAGATATAGTCTTATAAAAGGGGGAAAAGACTACTTCAAAAGAGGTTGAGGGTTCCATTAATAGTAATAAAGGAAAGACAAGCTTCGCACACGAAGCTGCACATCCTGTGCAAGCCACGGTGTCCTTAGTGTCAGTGCATCAAGCTTCCAGATGCACCACTTCTCTTGGAGCATGTGCCACCGTCGGGACGGCGCGGGCCTGAAGGCAGCGTATCAAAGCCAATGGCAAAAATGAACAGATTTATTGTAATCACTGATCCTTTGTCCTTTGAGAGGTTCAAGCTATGGAAGTTTTGCAGAGGTAACTAGAGCGCCGAAATGCCCACATGCCTCAGGGCTCTGAGTTACACAAACAAATTTTCTTCCTTAAAAATGACATTTGGAAATGGCTGTGTGTTTTGCAGTTTTTGTCTTCCTCCCTCAAATTGTTGGAGGGTAAACGGTTTTTTGGAATGCCTGTTCTTAAGAAATGTGAACTCATACATGGAGAAAAAAATGAAATAAAAAGGTAGCCATCATAGAGTAGCTGGCTTGGGAGACAGTTTCTGGCAGGAATGAACATCTTGACCTCAGATGTCTTCCACTGCTTGAGGTTTTGCTTTTGTTTTTTTGCCACTTTTTCCTTGTGTTGTTAAAAATCCCACCAATTGTAGATTTTAAAATGTCAGTTTCTTTAGAGATGAAGTATTATCACCAAAAACATTGTTAGTTATCCTAACTATTTTCATCAGGATGTTCATTCTCTGAGTGCAGTGAAACTCCCCTGAATGAAAGGTGCTTCTTCTTCTTCTTCTTCTTCTTCTTCTTCTTCTTCTTCTTCTTCTTCTTCTTCTTCTTCTTCTTCTTCTTCTTCTCAAACAAGAAATAAAACATATTCATAGCAAACGATTTCAGCCTGAGGAAAAACACATACTGTGTCTCCCATTCATTCCTAATTTTGAGATTCTTTCTTTCCTTGAAGCAATTGTGAGAAACAGATTTTGTGTGAATAAGCACTCATAAATAACACACATTAATACATACATTCATACCGTAGACTTACACAAAAACCTATTTAACCCTAATTAACACATTTTTCATATACTACTTTGTGTCACATTTAAAAAATAATAACAACAACAAGAAAAAAGAGCTAAAAGCTAGTGAGGTGCCTCAGTAGCTAGGGAGCTTGCAGCCAAGGCTGATGACCTGCATTTGACCCAAAGATCCTCACAGTGGATGGAAGGTAAGAACTAAGGTTGCCCTCTGACCCCCCACAATTATGCCATAATGTGCACATGTGTGTGCAAACACATGTAAATATATAAAAGTAATAAAATATTAAAGTTACGATCCCATTGGAAGATTTTTTTAAGCATTATATATAAAACTGCTATGTTAGAAACAAAATAAAGCCTGCCTGTTAAAATTGGAGCTTGTGATCGTGTGAGGCAAGGAGTATTTTTGGCATCTGGGATGTTTTGTCCTGTATGTTATCGTGAAGGCAATAATGTTTCTTTATGTGTTTCCTGTGCTTTTTCTTTGGATATTTCTTTCCATTTGTTTGTTTTGTTCTCTTCTGGTTTCTTTTTATTTTAGCTTATTTCATCATCACCATCAGTATTAGAAGCTTGTTTGTTTTCTATTGAAAGAGAGGTATGGATTTGTGTGAGTAGGAAAGGAGAAAGGATCTAGGAGGAATTGCATGAGGAGAAACTGTTTCAGTGTATATTGTGTGGAAAAAATATATTTTCAATTAAAAAAAACAAGTATGAAAAAATAACAGTGACCTGGGCTTATTTAGGAAAACTGTAAGCAGAATGCAATATGTGGCTTGATTGGGACAGTCATGGCCCCTGTGTGTGGTGGCACTTCCACAGAAAATACCATTCTATATTCCCACTGACTCGGTTATCAGCAATCGAAATTCCCCTGAAACAGTCCCCATTGATGCCAGTTGTCCTGGCATGTTTTGAAAAACAGTTTCCACTTCCATCTTCAAAGCGTTCCCTGTTGGGAAGACAAACCTGTAATCACTTAGCAGTAACCAATTGGTGAATGGTCATTAGGATCAGCTGGGGCAACTCGAAGGCCAGTCTCTGTCACCTAACAATGGGGCTTGTCCGAGCAAGGCAGTGGGGCCTAGCTCCGACTCTCAGGAGCCACTCCACTTGGGGTGGGGTATTTGCTATTATCTTTTGGTTTCCTTACCTCCCCGAAAGGATCAATAATCACCTCTTGGTTGCAGTCTAAGCACAGCTATCCACATGAAGAGCTTATTTCAGCTGCATATATATATATACATATATATATATATACATATATATATATATTTACTTTTATGCACTTTCAACAACCTCACTGTTATACCTCATCAGATGTCATCGTTTGAGATTCATTAGGTGAACAGACATCATCTTCAAAAAGAAAACCCCAGATAAACAAACACTGACTTTTTCCAGAGGAACTCAAACCATCCTGAGTCCCTCCGAGCTCTGCAGAACAGGAAAATCAGAGCGTAGCTCGAACCAAAGCACTACCGCGTGCTTCCGGTTTGATTCGGTTTTGACTCTGGTGTTATTTTTTTAAATATGACATTTCATCAAATTCAAAATAGTGTATGTTGATCTTATTCACCCTGCTCTTGCCCCTGGATCTTAAGATATTTGAAAGTTCCATGACATTAGGGGATGCAAGCGTCCTGTGTGCAGCAGTGGGGACAGGCACTGAGATAAAAGAGCAGGGTTGTTATTTGTAGCATGTTTATAGTGTAAGCATCAGAAAGAAAGGGCTAGGAGAATACGCATTCACCCTCTCTTGTCAGTATACCTCACCAGGCACTGTAACTTTCCATACGTTTATTATAGCTTCAATCATCCCTAAAATGCTCTCTCTCTGGCAGAAGCTTCGGACCAAACAATGAGGAACAATTGTTTGTTGAGACAACCTGGAAACTCCTGAAGCCTTCCAGGGAAGGATAAAGGAAGTTTGACTCAGAGTAGGAGTGGGAGGAGGATGGAGCTATTGAAAGAACAGGAACAGGTATTTTCCGTCATATTCATTTTCTTAAAATTGAATTAGGTTTCTGTGAAAAGCCGTTTTGTAGAATAACAAGCTCTTTATGGTCTCACCAACTGAGACATGAAAGACTACTTGTGGCATGTTATGATTGCCGAGCACACATAAAATCCCCTACTTGCTGGTTATGTTAATGATGATTAGAATAAGGCTTTGTGAATAACCTGACCTCTTTACTCGGTCTTAAGTCCTTCTGTGCCCTGGTGTTATGTCATCTGTCTGGTGCAGTAAAAGGGCCAGCAGAGATCTGGATTTGTTTGCACACTGCCAATTTCCTTCCACCCCCTTCTTCAGTTGTTAGATTTTTTTTGTTTGTTTTCAGTTTTTAGAATTAAAAAAAAAAAAGATTTACTATTTATTTTTATTTTATGTGTAGAGATGTGAGCCTGAATGTGTGTGTGTATGTGTGTGTGTGTGTGTGTATATATATATATACATATATATATATATATATATATATGAATTGCTGCACCAGATGTGTGGAAGTACCCACAGAGGCTAGAAGAGGCCATCAGATTACCTAGAACTGGAGTTACAGGTAGCTGTCTGGTGTGTGTGCTGGGAATGGAACTCAAGTCCTCTGTGAGAGCAGCGACTGTTCTTAACCTAGAAGCATCTTTCCAGCCATAGACCTTTCTTTTTTTTTTAGAAAGAAAGAAAGAAAGAAAAAAGAGCTGGATGCGTTTGAGCATGCTTTTAATCCCAGCACTCAGGGAGGCAGAAGCAGGCAGATCTCTGAGAGTTCGAGGCCAGCTGGTCTACAAAGTGAGACCAGGGCAGCCAAGGCTACACAAGGAAACCCTGTTTCTAAAAACCAATGTGTGTGTGTGTGCACACGCTTGTATGTGTGTATGTGTTATAGAATAAAAGATAAAAAGGGCATCATTTGACCTGTTGGGAATAGTATATAAAGAATATTTCTGTCTGAATTTATGTAGCCCTGGTCGTCCTGGAGTTTGCCACAAACATCAGGTTGACCTTGAAACCATAGAGATTGGCCTTCCTTCATCTCCTGAGTGCTAGTATTAAAGACATGCCTCACCAAACTCAGAGGAAATAACTCGAAAGAAAGAAAGAAAGAAAGAAAGAAAGAAAGAAAGAAAGGAAGGAAGGAAGGAAGGAAGGAAGGAAGGAAGGAAGGAAGGAGAAAGGAAGAAAACATCTATCTATCACCATTGGTTCTTATCCAAATAATGAAAAAAAAATTGTAAGCATTTATATACTAGAATCAACTCAACAACTCATTCTGTGCCACAAACTTTGGAAAACATTAAATGGTACACAGCGCACAGAAATCTCTTTACCAGACCAACACTGCCCTGGTCTTCACTGTGAGAAAGCAGCCAAAGCCAGGAAAAGCTAGTTCGAGTACGGTCATTGAGAGAAAGAAAAGGGCAACAAAAGGATGAATCTGAAAGCCTGGAGGTTAAAACAGCGTTGTGAAAAGAAACCAGGGACCAGCGGTGGCCTAATAAGCTGTAACATAAATAGAAAATATATCAGAGTGATTAGGATGAAAGACCGATGAACATACGGAAAAGAGTCTCCCCAGACCGCCGAGGGCCAAGCAGAAAATAGCCAGAGTAAGCCATTCATGATAGCAAAGCAGGATTCCCCAAACTGATCTTGTCTTGCCTGAAGACCATTGCTGTGTCCAGCATTTAGTCATTCTGGGGATATCAGTGAGTGACAGGGTACAGTCAGCCTCTGGTAACTGTAGATTTTGCATCTGTGCACTCAACTAATTTTAAGTCAGAAGAATTGCATCTGTGCTCAACATGCATACAAGCCCGTGCTTCTTAGGCCCTAACTAGTAAAACCACCAGTTGCAAAGAGTTGCAGCTAGTTGCAGAGAGTTATATTGGTATTATAAGTCACTAGGTGATTCAATACAGGGAAGAATCTGTGTGGTGTGTATGCAAATGCCATGACATTTTACATAAGGCATGTGAGTGTCTGTGGCTATAATGGGTAATCTTAAGTGTTACCTGAGTGGAATGAGAGTTATTTATATCACCAAGGCATAGTTTTAGGTGTATCTGCCAGAGAGCATCCAGAGATGAATAGCATAGGAGACAGAACTGGGAGTTGGGGACCCACCTTGAAAATGGATGACTCCTTCCCGTGAACTGTGTAATGGACTAAGGTGGGAAAAGAAAGCCCAAGTGTGCAGGCTGGCTCTTCTCACTGTCTCTGCTTGCCGACTGCCCTTGAGCACTGTCAGACACTGTAGCCACAGTGATGTTTTGCTTCACCTTGGGGACCAAACAGTGGAGCTAGCCATGGGCTTATACCTTTGGAGCTATATTCCCTGGAGAAATCTTCCCTCTTAAACATTTTTTTTTCTCTTAAGTGTATGTCATCACAGAAAGGGAAAAAAAGGTACACATTTTGGGTTTCTTTGAGGAGTCCTAGACCCAGTTCTTCGACTGGGCCAAGGAATGACTTCATTCTGTGCTGGTCACACTGCTTTTGATATTTTAATCCTTATGACCACTCTGCAGAGGTCTGAGTGACTACACAAAGCCGCACAGCCAAGACAAGACAGAGGAAGGATTCTATAGCAGATTGGCTATGCCTTTGGGACCACCCACAAGGCCACTGGCCTACAAACCCAGTTTGTACCACCCTTTTCCAGGCCCCTGACCTTTGCACCTTAGTAGACTATTTAGTCTTAGTTTGTTCAGGCTACCACAACAGAGCAATAACTAAACAATAAACATTTACTTCTTGTCATTCTAGAAGCTGGGAAGTCCACAGTCAAGCCAACAACACCATCTTTTTCTTGGCAAGTGCTCTCTTTCTGGTTGGCAGACAGCCACACTTTCACTGTACCGTCCGATAAGGGCACCAATTTCATTTGAAAGTGCTTCACCATCTAGAGGCAACCACCTCCCTAACAATCTACCTCTAACACCAGTGCTCAGGAGATTGGGGCTTCTGAAGATGAGCTTGGAGGGGAATGGACACAGACAGACACCCATCTTCCTCTTCTCTTTTATTCCTCATGCATCATCTCCCTGTTTTACTGGTGTGTGTGTGTGTGTGTGTGTGTGTGTGTGTGTGTGTGTATGTTTTGGCGTTTGGTGTTTTGTTTTGTTTTTCTTTTAAACTCATAGACTCAATGCATGTCTTTCAATTCCAACACACACATGTGTTTAAAATCCACTTTTAACACCATGGCTGCCATACTGACACTGTCCACTTGACATTTTGCCTTGGCAGAAATTATCTGTAATCTATACCATCTCACACAGTAGCCACTTGGGATATGATTATTGTATCTGAGGAACTAAACTTTGAGTTTGGATTATCTTATTTTTGCTTATTTTTTGAAAGATTTTGAGTGTGTGTGTGCATATGCACGCACGTGCACACGTGTGTAAATGTCCGTGTGTGAGTGCAGGTCTCTGCAGAGTCAAGTAGAAGGTGTTGGATCCCCTGGAACTAGAGTGTTGTGAGATGCCCAGCATGGGTGCTGGGAAGTGAACTTGGATCCTCTGCAAGAACCAGCAGGTGTTTACGGAGCTATCTTTCCAGTTCATGACGAGCTTAATGTAAGGTAATGAGCTACAGCTCGCTAGTGGCTACGATACTGGGTAAGGTAGGCTGGGCTCTAAGAACGCTCAGAAGACAGTTGTGCCACCGGATGTCTCAGGGTACCAGTAAAATGGTGACAGCTGGGACATGCCTGGGTCACGCCTTCCTGTTGAGAAGACCAAGTAAGGGACAGTAAGGGGTCAACGTGATACAGACACACATTTAAAAATGAAGATGTGGGTAGGTGTAAGCCAGTAGAACATAGTAATAGAGCCAATAGCCTAAGGGTTAGAAGATGGGTCAAGCTACAGAGAGAAACACGAGGGACACAGCCAGAACCTCACTGCTTGATTGACAGGCAAGTTGCCTACCCTGTCTACGCCTTGAATTTCACACTATAAAATGGATACTACTGAATTAGAGTAACAGTAATGTACCTTCCTACTTGACAGGAGTGCGAATGTCTCCCGAGCATGCTGGCACAAGCCTTTATTTGAGCCTCGCACTCCGGAAGCAGAAGCAGGTGTATCCCTCTGAGTTTGAGGCCAACCTAGTTTACTCAGCAAGTTCCACGGTAGCAGAGCTGCAGAGTGAGATACCGTCTCGTAAACAGTCAACAAACAAAACCCCAAGCCCCAAATAAATATGAAATCTTTCTTCTACACTTTACCACTCTTCAAAAGTTACTTATTACTATTTTTTTAAACCACTGTTTAGGAGATCTTAGGGAGTCACAATAATTATAAATAGTGGGATCACAAACAGGTACATGGAAATACTTGATAGAAATGCCACAGAGTGGTGGGAAAGGTATTAGCTAAGGCAGTGAGTGAGCACACTCAGCCCTGTGCACTCGCTGCATGTCAGGGTTTGAGATTTTAGGCAAAAACAGTGATCTAGCAGGACAGTGAGACAACCCAGTGGAAATGTAAGTCCAGTAGAATACTGGCTCCAAAAGGTCAGCAGGCCAGGACAGTGCCTCATGCAGAGCAGCCAATTAATACATATGTGTTGACTAAATAAATTAGGTAAAATGTATTGGGTATTCCTAATTAAGTTCACTTAGGGCAGAGAGTGAAATGGTGGTGCCAAGACATTTCTTATAAGGCAGCAGTGGTTCATGCGTACACACGCTGGAGAAAATTGTCAGGATCTGAGTGCCTGGGGCTGGAGAGATTGCTCAGTAATTAACAGCATTGGCTGCTCTTGCAGAAGATCCAGATTGGTTCCCAGCACTCAAGGGATGGTTCATTGAGTTCCAGGAGATCCAACCCCCACTTCTGACCTGCATGGGCAGTAGGCATGTACATGGTACACAAGCATTAAAGTACCTGAAGGCACAGAGAAAGGCAACTGGTTCTTCCTACTAAAAGATATCACTTGCGTGTGACTGAGTTATCTTCCTCAAAAAGGTAGATTCATGGAGATGTTTTCCAGAAGGTAACCCTTGCCAAAGAGGAGAATAGACTTCTAGAGGATGAAATGGATGGCCACACCATGTTCAAAAATGTAATAGGAGGGGGCTGGAGAGTGGCGCAGTGGTTAAGAGCACTGTCAGCTCTCCCAGAGGTCCTGAGTTCAATTCCCAGCAACCACATGGTGGCTCACAGCCATCTGTACTGGGATCTGATGCCGTCTTCTGGCATTCAGGTGTGCATGCAGATAGAGCACTCACCTACATAAAATAAATAAATTTTAAAAAGAACCTTAATTATCTTAAAAAAAAGAATGTAATAGAAAATTAACAGCTTCTGAGTAGTCATTGATAGGGCCTTAGAGGTAGGAAGTAATGAGAAAGACAGAAAGAAGGTGAGAAAAAGGGAAATGAGAGAGTAGTGGGGGAAGGACAGACACAAAGAGGGGGAAGACAGCTTTACTGATTCAATCTTCCCACTAAAATTTAAGTAGACTGCGAATGTACCTTATTAGCTATGGGGCCAGCTTATAGCCTGGCAAACATTCTGGGTCAATAAAAATTATGTGGGGGTAGCCATTTTGGAAAATAGTTCGGCATTATCTATTGAGACAGACACTCCTCATGAAGCATAGCATTTCTACTTCTAAATAAAAATCCCCAAAAACTCTTGCATGAGCGAGCCAGGTTACATGTGCAGGAGAGCTGATAGCAGCACCATAAGAGCCTCCAGATGGAAATAAATGAGTATCTAGCAATAGGATTACAAAAAGATAGTGACCTGGCTACCCAGTGGAATACAGAAAGCCACAGAGAGGATGGGAAGTACTCGGCATAGCACTAGAGAAATGCTCTGAGCAGGACAAATGGCACTGTACATTCAAAGACCTCAGAAGAAAGAGGACTGAGGGACTCAGGCCTGTCAGGAGGCCCTGTAGGAAAGGCAGCCCTGGGGATGGTACATGTCTTGGATTCTGAGCTTTTTGGACTGTGGCCTGAAAACCTCCCAGCAATGTCCGAAACATCTGTGAGAGATGGGACCACGTCAGCTTAGCCTTCAGCTCAGCAGCCAATGTAGAACTCTGAAGAAGAGGATGGGGGACAGATTTTGGAAGTGAAAGGCAGTTGGGTCCTTCTGTCTTAGAACCTCTTATCCACACTTTAATGACAACCACTTGTGGTGTTTCTTTAGAGATACCTGCAGTTCAGCATGTAAGCTAAGAGTAACCACTTAGTAAATCCATGTTCAGTTTTACTCATAGGAGGGATATTCAGTAACTCTAAAGTAATGCTCCTGTAATTGTTGCCAAAATAGTATTCATAGCATGCATTCCTAGTAAAGTGTTGGTTACTTTTCGGTGCTCAGATTGGGTGGTTATGTCTGCCTCCTAGGTTGAGAGGAAGGGGGTGTTCTAGAATTAATAATTCAAATAGGGCTTTTATGCCAGGAGGGGGAGAAAAGAGTGTCAAGGCAGTGTTAAGAATCTGGGACGACTGCCAGCATGGTTTGCATGATAAGGGTGGGTAAAAACATAAAAAGAAATATGGCCCCACGCTGGATCTATTTCCGTTTCATTTGTAAGGGTGGTTTACTCTAAGCAAAATTGTGTGGCTTTCATGTTTCTGTAAGATCATGGGCGATAACAGATCTCTTTTGAAATCAGAATTTCTACCACCTACATGGCTGACTGGGAGAGGATTTGGCCATCTTGCTTCTGCGTCAGAGGGTGTACATTGAAGCTTTCCATGGAAGTGCCTCTGTCCAACTCAAGGAGGACTACCTATGCTGCCATATCTAAAGGGGAGCCCATTAGAATTTACAAATTAAAAGCCAGTGGGGGAGAGCATAATCTTGGCAACTGCCTCTTGGGAAATCTTACAACTGCAAGAGCGCCATGGAAGAGTGCTTTAAATAGCATCGCGGTTCATCCAATCTCCTCACAATTGTACAGGAGGGCATGTGGCCAAGGCCTCGCAGGGAAGAGGCCAGGGTGCCTGGGCTTGTGATTGGCTGGGAGGGGGCGCGATGTTAAGCGAGCCACTCAGCCTGCTTCTGCTTCATGAGGAGCACAGCACATGCTTCTTTGCACATTCTTTTAAATCCTTGTGTGGCTGGCATTTGGAAAAATATCGACTGCAAGCAGACGTCGCAATCCTGATGACAGCTCCTGAAATCCCATCTTTCTCTCAGCAGCATCTACTGTCAGCTCCCCACCCCTGTTACCAGAGAGACGTCCCCACCCAAGTTGCGCTCCAAATAGCACCAACTGCAGATGTACATGTTTGGCTGCCTCCTCCAGAGGCCCTGACAAATATTCAGGTAGTAAATAGCCCGAGAGAAATGCTGCTGATAAAATTAGTTCAAATATTTCCCAGAAAACAAACCTGACACCACCATGATACTTGATAGCTCAGACTCAGCACTTAGGAGCCTCGGGAACCCCCGTGGCCTTCAATGTCCCAATGTCTTGTTTCCGATTACCAACTCTCTCTCTTTCCCAAAGCCTTCCCTAAAAGAAAAGAAAGGAGAGGAAAGGACAAGAAAACAAAAGAAAAGAAAAGGGAAGAAAGACAAACAGACAGAAACCTAAAGCAAACCCAAAGCCCAACGCTTTAGGGTAGCTTGTCCAACCAGGAATTTTATATTGTAAATGACCACCCTGAAGGCTAATGCCCAAGGTTAGGGTTATTAATAGGTGTTTGTACTTGTGGTTATATTATTTCCTAAGTTGCCTCTTGGACCTCCCTTGGCTTTTGTCTGATCAGTGGCTCTGCTTTCATCTCCTTGTTGCTGTGTCTTTTCTCCACAAACTATACTGTAGTGCTCCTGTGTGAGCGTTAATTGATTTTTGCACTGTCACTTCATTTCCTTAACTTTATCACAGGAGGAAAAAGCTTAAACCATTCTCTTGAAATTGACCTCAGAATACCCCTGTGCTCAGAATCAGCTTTCCCTCTTTCTTTAAGGAACTTCTGTATATACAGAGGCTGGTAATGGCTCTGGATTCAAGGGAAGCATTCGCTCTAATTTGTCTACAGTTCTTGGGGTCAAACCTCCAGCAGGAGGTAGCAATCTTTGGGATCTACTTGTTATACTCTGGTTTCTGTTGCCCAGGGGCCCAAAGGGTCCTCAGATGATCATTAACAAAAGCCTGCAAGAGAGACTGCCATTCTTCACTCACTAAGTGGATGAAACTCAGGTTCAGAAAGGTTGCCCAAGGCCAGAGGATGGAAATTGGTCAACGTAGGACCTAAGTCCAGGTCTACAAATTTCTCTAGCTGCCCTTTCCTAATCATGATATAGACAAGGGCTGGCCAGTTGCTACACACAAGAGAGTTGCAGGCCTCTACAGAGAACACAGCAATTGTGATTTATAGCCACATCATCTACAATGCTACAAAACTGTATTTTTGGACATCTAAAAATAAAATAACTTAAAAATAATTCAAAATTGAGGGTGGTAGAAATGTGGGAAGTGAAAGTGGCACGAAGTGTATACATGTGGAATTATAAAAATGAAAATCAAAAAATATACTAACATTAGTAAAATAGAAAATTCTTAAACATAGGGAAGTAAAGAGAAAATCCACCAATATCCTAACAGGTTAAATAGCAGCATAAGCACCATTTTTATTTGTATTGATTGCAATTTTTTCTTTAAAGAATTTACGTATCTGTAACATTTTGAATGTGTAACTTGAAGTCCTGTGTCTCTCCCAGTACTGGGAAAGGAACTTCCATACATGAATTTTCCACTTCTTTTGGTTGTCATAGTTTTGAATCAAAGACATAATGGGATCTGTGTTGACTCACGAGGTAAAGTCTAAGCATCCATTATTAATGTCACTGGTTAAGATTTTGAATAAATAACACACGCATTTGCTTAAAATTTAAATGTATAAAAAGATGTATTTTTTTAAAAATCCACCTCTTACTGCTGGCTCACAAGGATACCTTCCTCTGGAATCAGAGGCCCAGGCTCTAAGCCTTCATAGCGTCTTCCTTTTATGAATACACGCTTTGTAACTCAGCTTTCTATATTTTGAATTTAAGTCCAGAGAAAAATGATGTTGATTCTAGCAGAAGTCCAAACTCTGAGTTCTTGTCTCCAGCCTCGTGATTCTGGATCCGTAACTGAGAGACAGACCCTTCCAAACAGCCATTTCTCCAGGATGAAAAACTCAGTAACAACCTTCACATCATGGAACCTTCCAGCTTTTTAGTAGATGCCCACGTATATAAAGGGGAAATACAGCAGATGGTGGAACCCCATCAGGGCACTTAGTTAGTCCAGTCATTTCTGCTACATCCTGGTTAATTTTTTATTACTAACTTGACCCAATCTACATTTATCTGGGAATAGGAAACCTCAGCTGAATAGCTGCCTGAATCAGATTTGCCTGTGGGGATGTCTATCTTGACTGCTAATTGGTGGAGACCCTAGTTCATTGTTGGTGAAGCTATTACCTAGGCAGATAGTCCTGTACTGCATAAGAGTACCAGTTGAGTGTGTACATGTGAGTGAGCCTGTAAGCAGCATTTGTTTGTTTGTTTGTTTGTTTGTTTGTTTATGGTTTCTGCTTGAGTTCCTGCCTGGATTTCTTTCAGTGATGAATTTTGATGCAGAAGTGTAAACCAAATAAACCCTTTCTTTACCAAGTTTGCTTCGTTGGTTTTGTTTTTGTCACAGTGTTTCTTAAAGCCAAAGAAAATCAAAACAGAGTATTGTCTAGGGCAGTGGCTCTCTACCAGTGCTCCAAGCTCAACACCACTGACACCAGCATTTCTACTTTCAAATATTCACGTCGTCATATAGGTGAAGTTCCACTACAGGAAAGGCAGTCTTAGATATCAGAGAGGGATGTTTTCAAGTAGAGTTTGTCAAAGGCTATCCCACCACAGTCCTTGGAATTCTATTATATGCATTGCAAAAAAAAAAAAAAAGTTTTCATAGGCAATAAGTGCAGACCATGGTAGATAAAAGTAAGGTATGAAGATTGCTGTGAGCTTGACTTTCAGGTCAGCCTAGTTTCTTTGTCTGAAAAAATTAAAGAGGGAGAAGAAAGAAAAAAGTTTCTGTTTTCAAATGCAAACCTTTCTCTCTCTCTCTCTCTCTCTCTGTGTGTGTGTGTGTGTGTGTGTGTGTGTGTGTGTGTGTGTGTGTCTACGGGTGTCTGGGAGTCAGAGGACAACTTTCAGGAGATGGCTCTGATGTCACCTGTAGTTAATCCCCTGCCAATTTCTGAGATCTACTGATTGAACTCGTGTTAGCAGGCCTGCACACACCATCTCTGCTCACGAAGGCACCTCACAGCCCTAGATGCAAGGCTCATAACAAAACCTTTAATTTCGAACTAGAAAGTCTGAAATTTTAAAAAGAGAGAGAAAAATGAAATTGGCCACAAGCTATATTTTGGGCATTAAAACAAAACAAAGCATGTTTTTAATTGAAACTGCATTACATCACTTTCCCTACTCCTTGGACAGAACACAGAACACACTTCAAGAGATGGTGTTGGATTTTGTAACAGGACTTGGAGTTAGATAATTAAGTGTACATCACTAAATACTTTGGCGTAATCAAGTAACCGTTTAATTGATGTGAAAAAGTTGCTTTACTATCAGTTGTTTCCAGTAACTAGTAGAAGCAGGGCTGTCTGATGTCTGTGACTTTAGACTCAGATCAACAGTCTTTGCAACATAGTTACAGCCACAAAGTGGCATTTAGTGCCCAAATGTTATTACTGTGCAACACCAAGTCTCAAGTATCTTCACCTGGAATGTGAACTAAAACACATACAAAATAACTTTACAGATAATGTCTGTTGTGGGTTTCTATCACTGTGAAAAAGATCACAACCAAAAGCAACTTGGGGAAGAAAGGGTTTATTTCAGCTTACGATTTGTAGTCCTTCCTCCTGGGAAGTGAAGGCTGGTACTCAAGGCAGGAATGTGGAGGAAGGAATTGATGGAGTCACCATGGAGGAGTGCTTCTTACGTGGCTTGCTTCCCGTGGTTTGCTCAGCCTGCTTTTTCATACATCACAGGACCACCTGCCCAGAATTGGTACCACCTACAGAGAGCTGCCTCCACCCCCAACATCAGTCAAGAAAATGCCCTGCAGACTTGTGTACAGGCCAATCTGATAAAGGCATTTTCTAAGCTGAGGTTCTTTTTTCCAGATAACTCTATATTTGTGACAAATTTACAAAAACCAATAAAAACCAATTGGTACATGGTCCAAAAACAAAGGGTAAAAGACAACCTGATGATTGGGTCAAAGATTATTTACAAGGTAGATAACCTAACGCAATGATATATAAAATTAGTTTGCATAAAATATTAATACACATAATTCAGACAGTTAATACAAATCTGCAAGAGGAGGAGAAACACAATCCAGTAGGAAAATGAGCAAGGCATAGAAGCAGGACTGACGTGCTACAAAAACACCAACAAACACATAAAAAGGCTTTCTGATTTAACTGAAAAATGCAAATTAAAGCAAAATATCAGCTCACATCTATCAGCCTGGCAAAATAGGCATTTGATTGGCACATTTATTTAGAGAACAACTTTTCAATAATTATAAACATGTAGGTACACATGCTGGCTAGTTTTATAAAGTCAACTTGAAGGAGAGCCATTTTGGAAGTCATTGGGAAAGTCAGTTGAGAAAATGTCCCCACCAGATTACCCTCTGGCAAGGCTGTGGTACATTTTATTTATTGATGATTAGTGTGGAAGAGTCCAAGTCACTGTAGGGGTGGTACCGCCCATGGGCTGGTGGTCTTGGGTGCTATAAGAAAATAGGTTGAGCAATCCATGAAGAGCAAGCCAGGAAGCAGCACTCCTCCATGACCTCTGCACCAATTCCTGCCTCCTCATGCCTGCCTTGAGTTCCTGCCCTGTCTTCCCTGCATGATGGACTACATACTGTAAGATAAAACGAACCTTTTCTTTCTAAGTTGCTTTTTAGCATGGTGTTTTAGCCACAGCAATAGAAGCTCTAACTAAGACAGTACATTGTCATGAGACAGTGTTTTCCAGATTCTTCGCTGTTGTGGCACAGTGGGCGACCCAAAGGTTGCTCACACAGGACAGAGCCATAGTGGGCTGTGGTTATTAGACCCTTTGTTTCTCTGTAGAGAAAAAGACTTCACATTGGCTTATTGGGAAACTGGCCCTACTTAAATGAGTTCAGTGTGTTTAAGGAGATATGTAAAAAGATGTGTAGCCTCTTAAAGACAGCCCCTCTTTCTCCTCCTCTCTCTCTTTCCCTCTTTTCTCTCATCCATGAGTGCTTCTTATCACAGTGCTTACGTAGAGTTCAGAGAATGACTTTGTGAAGTCAAGTTAGTTTTTGCCTTTCACCATGTAGGTACCAGGGATCAAACTCAGATTCTCAGGCAAGGTCACAAGCTCTGTTACTCACCTCACCATTTTTTCTGGTCCTACCATAGCATTTTTATGATATCACAAACAAAGAAAAAAATGGAATCAACAACTCAAATGCTTATCAGAAAAGGAATGAAAAAATAGATCTAAGGATATTTGTAAACTAAAATATGATATAGCACTTGATACTGATGAACTTCAATTATTCTAGCTTTTCAGAAATATATACTACATTGCTATGACTTTTAGTCACTTTGTTGTGAGCAGAACATTAGAAATTGGGTCTCCTGTTTAACTGTGGCATTGTGATCTCACCAGTGATAAATCTAATAAATATATGAACACTTACCAATATAAGCATATATTGAAATAACATAAATATGAACATTTATGTGTATTGGTTAAAATAAAATAATAATGAACTTGAATTTCAGGGATGATGTGTCAAACTGGAATGCTAAGTAAGAAAAACAAAATACAAATAAACACAAGTACCATGATTCTATGTGTATTAGTTCATTTCTATCATTATAATGAAATGGCCAAAGAAGAATGGCTTTGTGAAGAAAAGAAATATGTTTAGTCTGAAACTTTGGAAGATGAAAATCCAATGTGACATGACCCCGTTGGCTTTACCTCTGGAGGAGACTAAAAGTGTGTGACATCAGAATGGCAGAAATTTATGAAGATGGCAGAAATTTATGAAGAAGCAAGATATCACATACAAACAGAAGCCAGGGGAGGCCTGGTAATACAGCTGTGCCTGACAGCATGCCCCAAACTGCTCTAAACACTTTGTACTGACTCTGTTTCTTTCTTTCTTTCTTTCTTTCTTTCTTTCTTTCTTTCTTTCTTTCTTTCTTTCTTTCTTTCTTTCTTTTGTGGGTACAGGAGATTTATTGATGGTATTCAAGACAGTAGGGTTCCCTGGGCCCCTCCCACTATTCTTGGGGTCTGGGATGGAAACCAGGGAGGTGCTCATTGTCAGGGGCTCCTCAGCAACCAAGGGCCTCTCCCTTGCTCTCTTGTCCTTGCTGGGGTGGGTGGTCCAGGGCTTTTTACTCCTTGGAGGCCATGTAGGCCATGAGGTCCACCACCCTGTTGCTGTATCTGAATTCATTGTTATACCAGGAAATGAGCTTTACAAAATTGTCATTGAGGGCAATGCCAGCCCCAGCATCAAAGGTGGAAGAGGTGCCAATTATGACAACATCAAGAAGGTGGTGAAACAGGCATCTGAGGGCTCACTAAAAGGCCTGGGTTACACTGAGGACCAGGTTGTCTCCTGTGACTTCAGCACTGACTCCCACTCTTCCACCTTTGATGCGGGCACTGTTTAATGGCTCCACACTGCCTCTGTCTCCCAGTGTGCTACCCTAAAGGTCACAACACATGCACAAGCTGTGGAGCCTCAAACAACGTCGGAACCAGGTGAAAATTTAAATCAAACAAAACTATACATGCCTACTTAGTAGAGCTACATAGAGATACGTAGATGAAGGGAGTGTCTGCCACTTCAGGACAGCAATTGCCTCTGGGCAAGGAGTAAAGGCGATTAGATTTGATGGTTGGTGAGGAACGCAGGACATCTATGACCAAATGGAGCGAAGGAGGCAATAAGTTCATATGTTAAATCTAGAGAGCAAATACCTGGATTTGAATATATTTTCACTATACATTTTAGAACTTTAATTTTTTTTTTTCATAATTCAGAAAGCCAAGCAGGGGATTAGTGATTTCAGGTGTCAGTGCACATTAGAACTACTGGGGTGTTGCTAACCGGTGTTGTTTGGTGGAAATGTGCTTGGCAAGCATAAAGAAGGGCCTGGTCTCGATCCTCTATTAAGAGGTTGGGCCTAGCCACCTGTATCATTCGGAAACAGGCTCTGTTGGTTGGTGAGATGGCTCAGCAGGTCAGGTTGGCTGCCACCAAGCCTGAAGAACTGAGTGAAATCCCTGTGACCCGTATGACAGAACGAGAAAATGAACTTCTGTGGCTCTGACACCTTGGACATCCCTAAGCACGCCTAGAATGATGAAAAATGCACACACAAAATAAATATAACTCCGCCAAAAAATCTTCTTGTAGGTCTAGTGTGCACCTCAGAGTTCAAAAGTACTGACGCAGATCATCTTAAAAGTTACTCTCAAAAAATATTTTCTGTCTTGAAGCATTTTAGCTATATTGCTTTTTCATGTGGCTTCATGGGAAGGAATACAAGAAGCAGCCAAGCTCCGTTATAACTCATGAGGCTGTCTCCTCTCTCAGAAGCCATCAATCAGTGCTCACGCTCTGCTGTTTTCTCTCTCTTCTCCTATCTAAGTTGTCGATCCCTCCCTCTTCTCTATCTTTCTGAGGCCATGTTAGCAGCAACTTCGCCAAGCACCACGCCGAACTGAAGCCCTGAGTCACTCATATACATCATTTCTGAGCATATTAAATACATCCATATGCTTATTTACATTGAGATATAGAATTTTTCCCTAAGAAAATAGAATACAGAAAAAAAAAATCAGTCCAAAGTGTATGCTTCCAGTATTTTAAACAGGCATTTCAAATGAAACAGAAATTAAAAGTAATTTGGATCAGAATTTTGAGCATTAAAACATTACAGTAAATTGGTAAAACATAAACTAAATATATAGATGTCTACTTTATATCCAAAAAAGTTACTCTTTCTCTGCCATGTACACAGAGACACAATGGCTCCACTTCAGACAGAGTTGGATCACAAGTGAAATAGTAATGAATGTGGCCTTTCCCAACATTGTTACCCCCAAAGACACTTTGTTGTCCTTCCCAACTTTGGCAATCATGAAATCATCATCAACCAATCAGAGTTTCTAACAGTTTGAAATACCCAGTGTAGCCAGCCACTTTGAGTTGATAGAGAATCAAAGAAACATGACGTTCTCCTTAGCCTGGGCAATTGTGTCAGCAGTAAACATATGATTTCCATTAGGTTTCTCAAAATACAGAGAAATCGCTTTCAGGCCCTCCTCACTACCTCCAGGATACCGACTCTAGACCAGAGCCACTAGCAAAAATGCAACTGTCTTGACTAAACCCTTCCAAAAATCTGATCTTAGGGACATAAAACAAGAGATACTAAGATACCACATATGTCAACAGGCCAGGATAAGCTCCAGCACATATACTTAACTGTAACCAGACTGCTGGTGTCCCCAGAGGAAAAGAAATCATGCTACAGTCATAAGAAGAGGCAGACTCAAGTTTCTGTAATTCTCTAAAGCATGACTGGTGGGCAGATTTATTAACCACCCTTTATGAATAAAATTGAAAAATTAACAGTTCCCATCATACCCAGCATCCAGATTTTCACTTCTCATATCATCACCAACAAAAAGAATTCCTTAGAGAAATGGCTAAGATAATAGCAACTTCTCAGAAAACAAAAAAACAAAACAAAACAAAACAAACAAACAAACAAAAAACAACCAAAAAGATGAGAGTCTGTCACAGAGATGTAGGAGGCAACTGGGAGAGTCCTCAGTGCTCAAAGCTGAGGCATTTGATCAACAGTGGTCACCTTGGTGACAACAGTAGTGCAGTATTAGAAGCCACACGTGGGATGTTTGTGTGTCCCCACCACAAACGCAAATGCTGGAACCTCATTCTTCAAGTGACAGTATTTGGAGGTAGGTCCTCTGGGATGTGCCTATGTCCTGAGGGTGGAGCCCTCATCAAGAGGATTAGGGCCCTCCTTAAGAGTCCCATTCGCATCTTTGGTCATGTTAGAAAATAGTGAGAAGATGACAATCTACGAATCAGGAAGCAGCCTTCAGTAGACACAGCTGATAGCATCCAAATTTTGGGCTTTGTAGTTTCTGAGATACTGATATATCCTAAGAGTGGCCTGAATTGATTAGCATTTTTAGTTATAACCAAAAATAAAAAACAAATTTTTTGAGTGTGTGCTGATAGGAAGATCTTACTGAATATTCTTCAAATAGAGGAGTGTAGACAGCTTTCACATACAGTAGAATGTTGAGTAATTTTTATAGAAAATGGGTCTCCTTTTAATGGGCTGTGCATGAGAACTTCATGAGTTCAGTATGGTGGTTCAGGGACAGTTCTTCTACAGGCAAACCTGACAAGAATCACTTCAGTTGTGTTCAAGGTTAACATAATGAGTGATGAAGCACAGGGATGTATGATGAGACGAACTTCCTCTCTGGGACCTCATACACCACACACCACAGCCACAACAAAACCCAACTGCAGAGCAGTCTGCAAAGCACCTGACCAGGACTGACTTCTCAGCTTTTCAAGGCCATCAAAAGCAAAGATAGAGAAACTGCAACAGCCAAGAAAAAGCTCAGGAGACACAGCAATGGCAAAGGGACATAGTACGTTAGGCAGGATAGGTTGGAAGGGGACAGTAAGTAAAAACTAAAAAATATGTATAAAATAGAGATGAGAATTGTGCATCAACAGTAGTTCATAAGTAATAAAAATGTAGCATCTGGTGTAGGCTTTTAATGAGGGGGACTGGGTTAGAGGGTGGTTGAGAGCCACTTCACAACTTCAATAAATCTAAGAGGATTTCAAAACCAAAAGGGGCAGTAGTATTTCATAGAGTAGTTACAGAGATTAGGCTAACGATGAGGTTTCAAACCGCTAGCATACATACCGTCACACAGAGTATGAAAGACCTGGTAACTGTTGTATTGATCAGTATTACTAAGCTAATTTAATTCATGAACTGTAGAGATAACTTGGAAGAACACTAAGAAAGCTGTGCTGGCTTACACTACGTTGAGCACTTGATCCTTGTCAACATCATGTGGTTTTGGGACCCCTGTCATGTTACCCTTGCTCAGCAAGTGTATTCTTCCATGTGTGTTTTTCCAGCATCCTCCAGCACTCGAGCGAGAACACCGAGCAGCGAGTTGGATAACATGTCTGGATTATTTAACTTTCTTATACTTCTGCAAAGAGTTGGGAAATGTTCCTCTGTAACTTTCTTCCAACTCTGTCTTTGTCTCCAACAAATTTAACACAGTCACTTTATAGAAAACGTGCTGCACGCACCTCCAGCGCACTACTGGAGCATCTTAAAGATGCTGCAGCCCAGATGTGGTTTAAGGGGATGCGTTTCATCATCGGGGGTCTGCTCTACAGTGTCTCCACATCTGCTTTCTACTTACACATCTACGCCCCAGCTTTGTTCATCAAACTTTTTTCACCCTCTCCCAAAGTAAGTCCTTAGCCTCTCCCTCTTTGGAACACTGGAGACTGAGCCCTATCCTGACAGTATCTGCAAGAATTCTGTGTGACTTCTCCTGGGATTTTTCAACTCCCTCATGGCAGAAGCCAAGTCCCACCTGATAATCTTTTTCACATTTAGTACAAGGGGAGCGCATCTAGAGGTCTAGTTCGTATTTTGTGAAGTGGTGCTAACTTGGTAGCCGCCCACAAAAGTTACGGAAGCATCAAAACACGCTTCTCTACCAGGATGACTCGCTCAGCCAAGGGAGCCAGGATGGGTGTTACGTGTAGTCTGCAGAGGAATTCCTAAGAACTGATAATAAAATAAACATCTACAGTGAGCACCTTCCCACCTCCCCGTTAGCTTTTACCTAATTATAATTCTCCCTCTTCATTTATCAGAGTTACTTATCATTCTTTTTGTTTCCTATTAATAATAATTCCAGTATTTTGGTGACTTAAATTTGGAAATGGTTAAAATCAACATATTCTGTGTTTGAAGGCCAAGGGAAGATTTGAAGTTAAGCTGCTAATTGCTAACTTACACAGGTAGCTAAAATTAGGTTTTTACTATCTATCTATCCATCCATCCATCCATCCATCCACCCACCCACCCATCCATTCATCCATCCATCCGTCTATCCGTTTATCCAACTGTATACCTACCTATCCTACTTACATAGATATTACCGATGGCTACTGCTTGCGTGGTATTGTGCCAGGTAGTAAAGATGCATCAATAAATATTAAAGCCCTTGTCCTCAAAGAGCTCCCCACCTATTAAGGATTAATAAGTTGAAGGAAACATAGGTTAGAGCAAATGCAGAGCGCAAGAGGGGCTCCCGTAAGTGATGTGGGACTCTGTAGTTGGGGAAAGATGTGCAGGAGGCAATAATTATTGTGTCAAAACCAAACAGACACAGAATATTCCCATGCTTTCCTCAAATGGCGTCCATAGCCTGGAGAAGTCTTGGGATGATAAGAATGGAGCCTCACCTCTGGCTTGTCTTAGCACTGACCTTAGGCAAGGCCTCAAGCTGCCTTGAGCAATTTCCTTTTTCTGCATAATAGCATCATTGCTTAAAAATGTATTTCCTGGAACTTACAGGGAAGACCACATGGCAGACCCCTGTGAGCCCTTTGGAGCTTTTGATCTCTAAGAGTATGATTACATTATCAGTAACTTATTGCAAGGCGTGTAAAATTACATTTTGTTTACAACCTCTGTTCCACTGTAAGATTTGGCAGTTTTAGGTGGATCTCTTCTCTCTATGGAATGACCAGGTCAATCTTCCCTTAATCCACACAAAACAAAAGAGTAATGTAAACCCACCCAGATGGAAGGTTGTATGACCTCTCCCACCATCCTATAGAACATTTACTAACCTACTGCCTTACTTTGTCGCCTACTTTTCCTAATGATGCTCCCTCATTCTTCCCCTTTGATATATATATATTTTTTTTTTTGCCACTCAACAGCATCCCAGAATGCTTCATTTGGTGACATCACAAATAGCCATGGGTTGCTTCTGGTGTCCCATCTGTTCCTGCAGCCCTTGTTTCAGTACAGGCAAGATATGAAGCTTGTGTGCAGTTGAGGCTGGGCTGGGCTGGGGGAGGGGATCGGGCCTTTGAAGCTGTTTTCTATCAGGGCCTTGCAGCTGTCAGTGTTGGCTGCAGAAGCCAGCGATTGTCCTTGCAGCTCCCTGATGCCGGCCGTGCACTGTGCTTGCAGATATTAATTGGGCTTTCATTATGTGAACGCACCCAGAGGCTTTTGCAGTCAATTCCTATATCTATATTGATTCATAAAAATGCCAATAAATAAGAGCTCTCTCAAAGCATCTTTTAATACTTCTGATAATCAGTTGGTTTATGTTTTCCCAGGTTTTCTTTCTTTAATTTTCTTCTCTCTCGTTTTCTCTCTCCTTTCTTTTTACACATTGCAGCATAATAGACCACAGAATCTCTGGGACAATGGACAGGCACATTGGCTAAATCACCTTATTACAGTTCCATAGAGTTGAAAAGAGGCTTAATGCTAAATTATCAGATTCTAGCTATTGTGGAAACCAAGAAAGAATAATGCTCCAAAATAAGCGCCATGCTGCCTCTGTTCTACTCATTGTCCCGGGAGCCATTGGCACGCCTTCCACTGAGTTCTCCATAGAGGCTCAGTCCCTGAAATGAACAGTGGGGCCCAAATTCAGGCCTAGAAGCATCTCTTTGCTTTCTGGTGTATTATAAGTTAAAATATATTTTCAGCCCCGGGCTTTCAAAAAAAATTTATAGTACATTTGTGTGTAACTATGGACAAAATTATGTTATTAGTTTTGGAACACCCCAATTAGGTGTCACAGACTACCTTAGCACCCAAAATTACTGCATAGCATGCCACATAAAGTGAGGATGAAAGCAGAAATTGCATGTCCATTTAATTCACTGAAATTCAAAGGAAGAAAGGATGTTCATTAAAAGTTAATAGTGACACAGCTGTGCAGAACTCTCACAGAAAATGCCATTGTCACAGGAGTCTGACTGTGACCTGGTGTCATTCTCTGTAGCAGAATCTGAGGGGCCTCTGGTGTGTTGAGCTGTTGATGGACAAAACAGAAGAGCGATGACCCATGGAGGCAGGGGACAAGAAGATTTTGGAAGACACTTGTTCTGGCTGTTGTACTTAACAAGAAGCGGATATAATTTTAATTCCAGCTAGGTAGGGTAGGAGGTCCTGACGAAGCATGGCCATTCATATCTGCAAAGTTGGGGAGACCTGCATTCTTTATAATAAACCCTCTCTCTTACTTTGTAGCAAAGTTTCTTTCTCATTCTTTTCTTTTTCTTTTTTTTACTAAAAAGGTCCACTGATCTGAGAGTGACAGTAGCTGGGATTTAAAACAAATAAAGACTCTGTCACCAAAATGTAATCGTAACAGCATTGCAGTTACCGTGCCTGGTGGTGACTGGTCCTGCTCTATTGTATATGGTTATCTCTAATAGAGTCTTTGGAGAAAGCAAGCAACAAGAGTGGCGGAGTCAACGGCGCAGCGCCAGCTGTACCGGACCAGCAGATGACCCACCTCGAACTGCCCCAAGGAATACGAAGCAGTGGCACTAGAAGACTGACTTTGGGGAAAACAACCTAGATTTCTTGATTCCAAGAAGTGTGAAGGTGTTCAATATAGTACTTTTCTGTATGAGTTCAAAAATAGGGAAATAAGTAAAAACGGATTTTTAAAAAAAAATCCCTAAATTTGACAAGCCTTTATCTGAGAGAGAAACACACACACACACACACACACACACACACACACACACACACACAACAAGAGGGTCCCAGGACCATTTAAAGAAAATCAAATTTATATTCAAGGTCATATGGCGTTGTAATCATAGGAACCTTTTAACAAGATTCCTCTTCCACTTAATAAAGAAGTAACCAGACAGCGACAGCCTCCAAGACATTTACCCATGGAGGTGATCTGGCCTAGGAGATACACAAACATACTCCTATTAATTAAGGTATGCTAATCAGAAAGAAAAAAAATGATTTCATGCAGAGGGCCCCAAGGCAAGGCAGGCCCTGCCTATCAGAACAAACACGACAGACCAGGAAGGCCGGTGAGGAAGAGCCGACAGCATCCTAGCCATCATTGTTTTCTCGTGGTGCCTGGATGGTTCGGTCCCAGCCCAGAGTTCCTACTTATTTCATGCTTCCTCCAGTCCAGCCCTGGACAACGTGCTTGCCCAGTATGAATATTTCTCATGCTGGTAGGAGTGACAAGATATCAAAGACCGATGGCCACTACTTATTTTTGATATGGGATTCCAATTGCAGTGTAATAGGGAAGGTTGCAAAAGGACAGCACATCATTTATCTGAATTTTCTTCGCTCTCCAGGTTAAATTATCTCCTAACTAATGGTGCAGAAGTTTAGGGCGTGTGAGAGAGGAAAACACTTCAGAATACCTATTCTATGTCTCCCCCCAGCAACCTCTACTATTCACTTGCTGGCCTGCTCTTCTTTGCTTTACCGTTTCCAAGGTCTCTACCCAGCTCTTCAAGTTCCCCCTCGTGGTCGCTCTGCCCCAGGAAAACGCCCGCTGGCAACAACAGAAAAACCTCCCCAGGGAAGCCCTGGCTTCTGAACTTCAGACCCAGACACACGTCTAAGAAGCCGAAGGCTTATTCAACAGAGAAATCAGATGGACCCTGTGAAAATCAGGTGCTTCCGGAAAATGTAAGCAGAGAATAGGCCTTGTCTCTGGAATCCCGGCGTTACAGTTCAGGACTGCACGCCACACAACCCGAAAGTCCACAGACACGAGTTCTGCACATGTCGAACAGATCTCCGGCAAGGCTTGCGTGGGCTCTGCCTCTCCCGCTGAGGCAGCTTCGAGCCACCCTAGGTCACGGTCTCCAGGAACTTCCTCAGCAAAGCCAGCAGCACAGCCATGGCGGAGGGTCTGGCAGCTTGACGGTAACTGCCGGATCTCTCCTGGGGAAGGCCAGCGTTAGAGACGAGGTCAGAGTCTGAACAAAGGGTTCCGGTGCGTTGCAGGAGCGTGCTCCAGCGGCAGTCATGGGTCTCCTCAGCGGTGTACTGTTCCCCGAAGCTCTCCTGAGTAGATTTGGTCATCTTTACCTTCACGGTCCAGTACGGTGACCTCTAACCCTCACTCACCCCTGAAGCACGGCTAGTGCAAACGGAGATGAGCAGTAAGCACAAAGTGATAGCAGTTTTGTAGGCGCGGATGCTCACAGAAAGAAAGGCAATCTATGTGCATTTTTAAAATACTGGCTGTATGCTGATAGAATTTAAGATGGTGGCTGGCTGGCTCTTGTGGTCCACGTTACATTATTTCATTAAAAAGCAGTGGTCTAGATTGCTGGAGGGTGAGCCAGGACAGTTTTACAGGCCAAGATAATACATTTTTAGAAATTACATTTGCTTTGCTCTTAATTTTGTGATTGATACTAACAGAGAAATCCTAAATGTAAGAAGAGATTATATATATATACATTTTTTTTGAAGTAGAAATTGTTTTTGTCAGCATTGGGTCTCTTTAGTAATGAAAAAGGCAAAGAATTTCGAAGTAATTTCAAATAATCATATTTAATATTATAAAGAATTATAATTATTTATTTGCTCACTCTAGCTTTAAAAAGAGCATTAAAATAAGTTTATTTAGATTATATTTCCAAACTCTTTAAACTCAGAAATCACATTTAAGTGTAGAAAAAGTCAACATTATGCATTTGGTCACTAGAGGAATTATCCTAAAAAGAAATAAAATATTACAATCTTTGGTGGGATTTTAAAAGTTACCTAGACATTATAGGTTGCATTGTTATTTTTAATAAATCAATAAATTCTTGTTGGCTAATCACCTCAGCAAATAAACGTTTCCCATTTAACATAAATGACAAAATGTTGCCTGGTGTTCTTTTGTGTCTGGCCTCTTTGCAGTGTTCCAGTTCCCTTGTCGTGTGTACGGGTCCTTGGACATTGACTTCGGCACACACAGCAGCTAATCAGCCATCACAAGCGGTGTCATGTCAAAAGCCACACGCACACAGACAAACACACACATAGACCAACACACACAGACACACAGACACACACACACACAGACAAACACAGAGAGACACACATGCACAGACAAACACACACACACACAGACAAACACACAGAGACACACATGCACAAGCAGACAAACACACACACATAGACAAACACACACACACATTTTCCTTCACTTACTCATCTCCAGATTCACAATTACAATCGGAAGCACGCTGTCACAGTAAGCAGCATCTTGCAGACGGAATGTACTATAAAATCGCTTTCTGTTTCCTCAGAGTTGTTCCATTTGTACTGCTGATTGATGACATAATTTGTCCACATAAGATGTTTTCATTCAAGGATAAGATATTTGCTCAATAAGTGTGCAGAAATACGGTTACTTTCAAATTAGAATACTAAAAACTGTATGTTTAGTAATGCCATTTGCTGATGGGTTTGTAAAGCTTAGCCTGTTCATTACAACACCTGATACCGAGGAGATGGCTTTGCACAGTAAAAACTATGTATGTTCCTCAGATTGATTATTTATTTAGACCCAGTTTTATATTTCTGAGGTGTCAGAAAGTCTTTTTAAAGCATCCTATGCTCAGAAAAGCAGCCCACAGTGTAACTCAGGTTAAGCTATCAGCTAAGAAGAAAAGGCACCAGGAAACAAACCAAGGCAAACCTAAAGCAAACAGCCTGCTTATCACATAATAACTACCGAATAACGCAAATATTAGCAAAGCAAACCAAGCCGGGCCTCCAGCTCAGGAAGAAGAAAAGCCGGCAAACAAGACAGTGATGGCAATCCAACTGGTGCAGTTCTTCCTCATGATTTAAGCCTGAGAAAAAGTGGGTCAGGGCTGACATCTGCTGGTCTGGTTAATGGATGTTGTCCATTGAAACCAGATTCTCAGAGAGCCAACCACTGAAGCTGCATGGCTGGCTGGGACCCAGAGGGGCACCGGCTTGGCAAAAGCCTCTCTGGGAAGCCATCTGCGAAGTGGCCAGCCCTCTACCAAAGTCTCTTTCTCTGCTTCGACGTTTCACCCTGGTAACCAGGAATGGTTTTCTAATCACCTCCCAGAACACGGCAATGTCATGTAGGGGGATTCTACTTAGACGGTCAGACTTCCAAGAGACTGTGCTCAACTGGGTGCTAAGAAATTTGACAGGGAATTCCAAGCCTTTATGAGAAGATTCACTGGAGAAAATTACGTTAAAAGGCTAATCCCATGTTCAGATACTGACAGTCTGTGTGCTTCCTGCAGCACCCACTGTTCTATCAACTTTGAGGCTATCCACTTTCAGGGTATTGTGAACTAATTTGATTTGACTGCTACGGATCTCTCTTTCACCAGCACCATTTCCGCACTGGAATTTGCCTGGCTGCACAAACACTGGATTTGTAGCATTTTATCCTTATGAAACCTTGTTTCCATTCTCTGGCTCCGCGCCCCTGCCCCCATTTTGAGACCAGGCTGTGGTAGCACTCACTCTATAAACTAGACTGTCCTCGAATTCAGAGACCTGCCTGCCTCTGCCTCCACAGTCCTGATACTAAACGACTAACGCCACCACACTTGGCTTCCATTCTCTGGCAGCTTAGTTTTCTGCCTTTAGCAAGTTCGGTTTCCTAACTGACTTGGAAACTACACAACTCTGGGATGGTGTCTATCTTTCCCAAGCCACCCTCTCGGTTCCTAGCCACTTCTCATTATGTAAGTGGACATTCAATAACTATCTTCTGCCTCACTTTGACAGTTCTGTGTTCTATATCCCCTTTGTTGCTCTTAGGAAGGAGACTTCTCCATGGTGGATCTGTACAGAACCTAGAAATGCTGGCTCGAATTGACAGTAAATAGTCTGGGCATCCCAGCAGCGTTCAGTGCCTTATCATGTTAATCTTCCATGGGAGATGTCCTTCTCAGATTTGTAATGAAAGTGTTAGGCTACAGGTCATAGAAAATCTTCTCCAGAAAAATCCTTAATACTCCTCATCCTGTTAACAGGAATGAACAAGTTGACTGGAGAATTTTTCTCTCACTCTCAGTTACATGAGTTCCAAAGTCTGGAGGGATAGCTCAGTAAAGACACTGTGGCAGCCGCACAAACATGATAGCCCGAGTTCAGACAGTAGCACCTACTGAAAAAGCCAGGTACTGTGGGGGAATGGAAGGATCATTGTGATTTACTGGATATCAGCCCAGCTCCAGGTTCAACAAAAGACCCTGTATCAAGACCCCATATAAGGCAGTGAATAAGAGAGTAGGACACTTGATGTCTTCCTTTGGTTCCTCACATAGAAGATCACATATTCCGTTCACACACAGCAGATCATTGCTGTTCCTCTCAGTTAAGTATGTATATGTACAGATGCATGTGTCATTGGCTACAGCCTTAAATTTTCTTTTATAAGATATGGAGAAGAAATAAAACTTGAAAACTTAGAGGCAGAGGAAGAGAAGCATAAAACCATACACTCTCCTTAAAAGCATTTGCAGCTACCATCGGGTCATGACGAAGCTGGATCAGATTGCTACCTCAAACTCCCTTTAGAGAGGCAGAGGTAAAACAGTGCACATTAGCTGACCACAAGGAGAGAAGTCATTAGTTTCTGTCAAAAAGTCCACAGATTTGACACCCCCCTTCTTCTTCCTTGAGCTTCTCTCTTGTATTCCCACTTCTTGCAAAGTACAAGTAGAGCAAAGGCTCTTTTCTCTTCCTCCAATTCTGAGGAAATAATTGAGGTTTGTCTTTTTTTTTCTCATTTGCTAATTTACAAATCTAAAAAACTATAAATCTCAGTATTATTATCCAAGAATTAAAATTACGAAGTAAAATACATTGCTAATATTACTGGGTAGCATCGTTTTAATATTTATAATAATTCTATCACTTTTCTTAGAAGCTTATTAAGTTGAAGAGGGAAATAAAAACACCACTCAGACCCTTTACAAAGCATTTTTCTCTTTGCATACCACAGCAACCTAATACAGATATGGTAACTTGGCAGATGGCATGGTACATTAGCCTTGGAGCAAAATATTAGATGCCAAAAAAATGCTAAAATAGCCCTGCCTTCCCTTTTTTGCTTCCGTTTCCTTCCTTCTTTTCTTCCGTTGTTTCTTCTCCTTTCCTTCTTCCCTTCCATATTTGTCTTATCCTTCATGTCATTCTATTACAAAAAAGTTATCAACTTACAGTTTTTCAGTGCTTAAACAAAAGACACTTGCTAAGGCCAGAAAGTTTCTGGCCCTCTCAATCTGGATAAAAGCATTGTAGGTAATAGTTTCTGTCTTCTTAAAACTGTCTTGTAAAATGTATACAGACCGGCCATTTCTGCCATGTCTGAGCAGAATTATTTTCTTTGTCTTGTTCTTACACATACATCTGAGTCCCTCTTCTAATGGAGTGTGTAGAATCACCCAGCTGTACACTCCAGGAGTCTCAGCATCTGTGGCCATGAAATAATGCAGGCAGGGTACCCCTCTTCAGGGGGGAGATGGACCCTGTTAAAAATACAGTCTTGTTTCTTTAAGAACTAGTAGAATTTTTTCCAGCCAGCCTCTGAGGGCAATGAAAGTTATCCCTGCCAGGTGGCAATGCTCCAGGTGAGGGAAGATGTAGAGCACACTTTTTATGTGTGTGTGAGTGTGTGTGTGTGTGTGTGTGTGTGTGTGTGACCAACTTTGTAAGTTATAGGTTCATTAAGAGTCCGAGGAATTAAGCTAGATCTAAGTTATACTGGAAAGAAAAATCCTCTTCTTTCCCTCCTCCTTCTTAGCCCAGCCCCCTTTTGTTCCCTCTCCTTCTCTTTTCCCTCCCTACTCTCTTTCTAAAGATCTCCTTGGACACAGACTTTTTAACCTCATCTGTATCAGAACAAAACTATAGGCAGCTTTCTGTGTTTCACACTTTTCTTATGAGTATGAAACCAATGAAAGGGCCTGTCCTCTAGAGAGGAAAAGATTCAACATTTTGCCTTGTAAAAGCTGGCTTTTTTAAAAAAACATTGTCATGTGATTTCAGTGCCATCTAAAGTGTCTTATTCTATAAAGGCAAATCTCTCTGTGAAATAATTGTCATAATTCAGTCTCAGAAAGAAAATTCTACATAGCAATGAGATAAACACAGGTTTTCATGAAATGTATTCCAGGCTATGAGCCTAAGAGAAAACAAACAAACAAACAAACAAAACTAAAGATGGACAATCCAACAAGATTATGAATCCCTTTGGAAAAAAAAATTATTTGTAATTGTCACATTAAAATTTAGAATGTTCTTTATAAAAGAAGAATCAGAAAATTTAAGAAATGAGACTTGTTATTTCCCATCCGTTTTCCTTTTCTCTTGGATATAGCTCTATCTTTCTTTTACCTTCTACTTAGAGTTAAAGTTATTTAGTAGGTTGAGGGTCAAAAGAATATATCCCACTTCCAAGTTTAAGCCATGAAGACCTCTCAGCAGCCAGCTCATAATCTCTTTCCCTCCATCTATGAGCTAGAAATGCAGTATAAGCTAGAAGTCATATGGTGAGTATAACATGGCTTTCATCAGCCTACTTCCCCAAATGGCTGCAGGGAGCTGAGCCTCTTCACTAATCAGATTTCGGTGAAGAAGGAATAAAACTCTGCGGCTTTACGCTGTTGAGATTTCAGGGTTTATCTTCGCAGCAGCTAAAGTTGCCCTAACTCTAGCTGGACTATTGCCATATCACAAATGTGAAATGTATGGCGTGGTTCAGCGACGAGGGCAGGAACAGCAGTGGAGTGGACTTTGGAGGCTGGAAAGATGAAGCTAAGTTAAGCGGTGGCAAAATCCTTTGATGATATTGCCTTTGATACAGCCCAGAAGATAGGCCAAGTGCCTGCTGGTTCCTTAGCTCCGGGGGAAAGCGTTAGAAGACAGAATGTTGGTGGCAAGTCACAAAAGGGTGGATGAACTCAGGAGCAAGATGGCTTGTTTTCCAGCAAAAAGAAAGCTAAGCATCAGAAATGAGAGGTATTGAAAAGCTGGAAAAAAAATGACTGCTTCTACAACAAAAACAGCAAGGAATAAGACTGAGTAAGACCCAGCTTTGCATCTAAGATCAAATCAGGAGTGAAGTCTCTCAGTGTAAGCTACATAGCCTCAAGGTAACAAGGAAGCAGAGCTGGGGCAAGGATGGGAAGAAAAAGGGAACTCCTACCTGAAAGTCTTAACCAGGAAGAAGCTGATTGCAGCAAGCCTTTCACCAGAGCAATAAACTTTAATCCAAGATTATCAGTAAGAGGTGAGCTTTGAAAGCCAGGAATTCTCCAGGAAAGCATGTTGTTCCCCACCTTAACTTAAAGGTGGATAAAATAGCATGGTCCAAATAACTTCTAGATGGTGTACCTGACATGCCATGAAGAACAATAAACAGAGAAGTTTCTGCAGGGAGGCAGGTTCTCCTCATCCCCAGTGTTCTCTCAAAACAATAAGATGTAACATCTTTACATACCAGGGACTGCTCTGTGTGCTTATCACTGAGTATATGTGGATCTCATATCATGGTAAAATTAAAAAGTTACGAAGTTAAACCAGCCTAAGGAGAGGACTGTCCCTGTCTTCATCCACCCAATATCCCCATATCCTCACAGAATGTTGAGGCTAGAAGTGGTTCTGATACTCGTGTGAAAACACCTTGCCAATGTCAGCTGCCTTCTTCAGTGCATGCATGAAGCAAGGCCTCCCATCTTTTCCCTCCAACACCGAATGATATTGCGTGAGGAACATTCAATTAAGCCACTACAACTTCTTAGTTGACATGTCCAGGTAAAAGAGGGTCTATGAGTTCTCAAATATCTTTTTAATTTATTTGTTTTCGGTTTCACCAAGAATTGTTTTTTGACTGCAACTGAAACTTTCGCCTAATGTATTAGTTGTAAAAATCAACCTCTTCTTCTGGTGTACTGACACCTAAGTATATCACACATAGATAACAGCTTTTTTTTATTTTACCATAGGTCAGTTAAAACCCCTATCTGAGTCAACAATTGAATCCAAATATCACCTCTCTGCAATGAGATTGTTGCCTCCTGTTAACTGATTACTGAGAAGAATATTATATGACTGATGAATTGTGATGAGAGATGTGTGAACTCAGGACTTAATGAGAAACAAAAACAGTGGAAAGAAAAAACATGTATATTTTCTTATTTTCCCCAAAGGACCACGTCAATCATAGCCAATACAGAAACATCTAAACACAAAGAAGAGTTGAATGTGTTTTACGATGCAAGTTGATGGTGACTGTTTAGAAAATTTCATGCCCTGGGATGACATTAGGATGTCAATTATCCTAGAAGGCCCATGGGGTAAGTACATCTGCAAACAAAGACTTGTAGAATATGGACCTGTGGATAGATTTACTTTGGGGATGGTCTTGTAAACCATAGTTTTAATCTTGCTCAAGGAAGAGCAAATTACATTAACACTTGTAAGGAAGGCTCATTAGGACGATTCAGTTGACCGAAAGAGGGGTGGAATTTTCCATAAACTCAAAGTCATAAGCCACAGTATTGAAGTCTCATGAATTTGGAACTAAAAGATCATTTGGAGTTTATGTCAAGCTCTGAAGACCTTCAGAATCTGAATTCAAATATCTTCCTTTCTCTTTCTATATATTTCAACCATTTTTACCTTTTTTGGTGTTAATTATAAGTAATTTTCATTTCCTTGCTTAAATATCCATTTGTTATAGACTACAGCTTTCTTCTCCATGGTTTAGCATGGGTGGCTACATATTTAGCTATCATATCCAGGCTTCCAAGACCATAATAGATAGTATACATAGATAAGAGGAGGAGAAGCAAAGAGATTCCAGCATCTCATTGGAAGATTGGTTCCTCTATGTTCTTACATAGTACTTACGTTCATGTTTTATTAATTTTACTAATAGGAAATTGAGAATAGGAAGAAAGACTCAAAACAAGTCTTTATTTTGGATGGTCACACATTCAACAGAAAAAAAATAGGTATAGAGTAGATCATGAGAAAAAAAAGGACAATGGTGGTAGACACAGAGAGGGTGTCAGCAGTCTTAATATTTATTTCTGTAACAAACACACAGCACTTATGAGTTCACAGACACTGATGCCAAGTGCTTGGAGACTACTCTTTGTTCTACAAACCTTGACAGCATGGTTCAAGTGCAAGAAAGGTGTGTGGGGAAATGCAGCATGGGTTTGACAGCTGTAGGCTGCTGATACACTGTCAATACCCCTACCAGAGGTCAATCACCTGAAAACCAAAGCTGACTGAAAATTTACTCAAACAGCTATGCTCAAAACAAAGTGATCAGTTTCATGTCTTCATTACCTTGCTTTTTGGTACAGTTTTCAGCTTCTACAATTTACTTTTCAACAGTAGCTATGGCTAAAAACTGGCTGGCCAATTTCCTGTTGATATGACAATCCACTTTTACAAGCTAGAACAAGCCAGTTTCAGCCCAGAACTGGGTACCCCCTGCCTGGAGATGGAAAAAAAAAAAAAAAAAAACTGGCAACAGGAGCTCCACAACCAGCCAGGGCTTATTTGCATGCTTAGGGTTGCAGTGGTACCAGTATCTGCTCCATCTCCTTCAACTCCAGCCCAGACTGAAACCTCAACATCACAGAGCTCTTTCTTCCTAGGGAACAGTTCTTCCTAGGTTAGAGACGGGAAACACCTCACGTTGTGGTTTGAAGGTTACTTACTAGTCTTCCTGCTTTAGATAATCTGATGAAGAAAGTCCCGCACAGGAGTGCCCAACAGCTTATTATATGACATGAATTGTGAAGAGAGACTGAATCCAGATCCAGTCCGGTTGACAAGCTAGATTAGCCATCCCAGAGCTTCTACAGTGTGCTATGCTATAGAGCTCGTAGTAAAATTCAAATAGCTCTTTGGGATGGGTTAGCCAGAGTTCAGCATATTCTCATATCACTTTCCTCCTGACTCAGAAAATGGTTGTCTTTCATAGGGACACTTGGCCATCTTGGATATTCAGAAAAAGAAAGACTGTGGTGGGAGGGAACCCACTCCTTGTTAATAAATTGGGGAGCTGCTAAGAACTTTCATGGATTATAAAAAGGGAGTTCTCTTCCTCTTTGTAGTCTTGGCTTCTATTGGTAGGGGGGTGGGGGTGGAGGTTTGATTAATGTTCCTAGACTGAATGTGGTGGCAAGCTTCATGATGGTCCTTAATATGCCCTTTTCCTGGCAGCTTACTCTTTTGTGTGTCGATGCCCCTTACATTGTGTTAGGATGATCTGTGACCAACAGAATATGGCTGAAGAGATAACAAGTCAGTTATGAGGCTAGGCCACAAAAACACCTTGACATCTATCCCACTCACTCTTAAGTTGCATGCTAAGAGGAGGAAGGAGGGCTCGCCTTGCTGTGATCAGCAAAGCAACTGCAGCCCCAGCTGACATCTTGACAGCAAGCTCATGATTGACTGTGAGCCAGAGCTAGCCAGTAAGCCCTTGACCCTCAGACTCTGCATGAGATAATTAGAATTTGTTGTTTTAAGCTGCCAAGTCTACAGCCATTTGTTATGTAGCAATAAATAACTTATATACAGTCTCAGGTTGTTTTTCCGTATGTTCCCATATAACTCATTCTAGATTACAATCACTTACTGGTCTGGCTCCTCCATTGAACCACTTATATTTTGAGGACAGAAATCAAGCTGGTGATTCCATCCTCAGTACCAAGGGAAGCGTATAGCACACGGGAAGGACTCGGTCAGTGTCGCTGGATAAATGGCTATGACAGGATGGAATGAAAAGTCGAGATGTCTCTCAGGCAGGCTGATGGGACCTGCCAGCTGAGGACAGAGCTTGTGATTGAGTTATTGTCTCCAAGGCTGAGAGGTTCAAAATAAAGCTTCCTTCTCCTCCTGCTGTGACTTTCCTTCCTGCTGTCCCCCCTGATTCTCCAACTTGGCTGCAAGTAGCAGAAAGAGTGGCTTTACCTCCCTAGCCACAAGAAGCTCAGACCTTGGGGACACCCCCCCTCCCAGAGAAAGCTTGTTTAGAGGAGGCCGAAAGTTCAGCAGCTGCTCTAAGGGGTGTGGCATCTGGTTACAAATGTTCTGGGACTGACATCTCCCCTTGAGGCCTCATCATGCCCTCTTTGAGAGCCATACAGTGTGATCTCAAGCCCTTCATGGAGCCTTTCAAAGAACCCCGAGCACTCCATCATTCATCATCTGATGAGAAAGTCTGAACTGATATGCAGAAGACCAAAAAAGTTTTTAAAATAAACAACAAGAAAACTGTCCAGTAAAATAAACAACAGAGAACTGTCCAGGTCTGATCATGGATGAACGCTTGGGCGGGAAGCATCTTTGCAGAGAGTTAAGGAACCCAGACAGTTGTCTGAGAACTGTCAGGAAATTTTAAATAATACTGACTGCATATTTTTTATGTATACCTGAGAATAAGGAGTAGGGAAAGATGCCCCCTCTTATTTTTTTCTCATTACAGAACTTTCAGAAGTAAACATATAGTATTCCCTTGGTGTGGTAAGCAGGGCCGTGCACGTGGAACAGAAGAGTGGGATTTCAAATCCCTCAACTGTTACTTCTAATTGTTTAACCACAGGCGTTTCAGCTTTCCTCAGCCTCAGACTTTTTTTTTTTTTAACCTATTAAGTGAGTGGTATTTGCCAACTCTCCCCAGCCCCAGTTCTCCCTGAGAACATGTCAGCTCAATCTGACTAGGATTCTTGAGGCCAGAGGAAATTTTAAAAAGATGTTAGCAGAATTTGGGAATGTTTGATTAAATTTAGGGTCTACGGATACAAGGGGTAACTCAGAGGCTCCCTGCCAGCTTGGGGTATTCTGCTGCTATTTCTGCAGGTAGTTTGGTGTCACTCCAGGACACATGCATAGACCTAACACTGAGCTTCTATTGGCCATGACAAACTTAATTTTTATTTCTACATTTGCAAGAGACTATTTAGTATAACTCAGCATCTGACTAAGGAAAAAAAAAAACAGTAAAAAAGAGAGAGATCTTTGCAAACAATTTGCTGAAAGTTAATAGGTTTTCTGACATCCCATGTGCCTCAGAGGTTTGAACTCCCATAATTCCTACCTTTATAAAATCACCAGTGTTCCCTTACATTGACTTGGTCTGTTTCATTAGTGAAAGCGAATCTAGAGTGCATTTCCATGGACTCTTTCAGAAGTCTTGTGAGACTTGAGACCCGTTCCCTGCCAAGTTTTCATAGCACATTGTAATAACTCTAAAAAAGGAAGCTATATAGAAACAAAGTGGCTACTAAAAGGGCAAAAGCTTATATATATATATATATTTTTTTTTTTCTCTCAGTGCTGGGGTTTGAATGTAGGGCCTCAGGCATGCTAGGCAACAGAGCTAGGCCTCCCTCCCAGCCTCCTTTTCTCTTAACTTTTCATTTTGACAGGTCTAGCTAAGTTATGCTTAGGTTTGACCCCACCCTGTAGCCCAGGCTGGCATTTGGCTTATGAGGCTCCTGCCTCAGCCTTCCCAAGTAATAAGGCCTACAAGTTTGCACTGTCAAGATTGGCTCTTTTCCCCGATTTTACCTGTTTTTCTTTTCAGGATGGCTTGTAAGGATGGCTTACAGTTCAGAGGTCTAGCCCATTGTCATCAGCTGGGGAGCATAGCAGCACGCAGGCAGTCATGGTGCTGGAGAAGCTGAGCGCTCTCCATCCAGATCCACAGGCAACAGAAAGAGAGAGAACACCTGGGTCTGGCTCGGGCTCTTCAAAACCTAAAGCCTACCCCCAGTGACACGCTTCCTCCGACAAGGCCACACTTCCTAATAGTGTCCCTACTCTGTGGCCATGCATTCAAATCTACGAGCCTATCAGGGCCATTCTTATTCAAACCACCATCTCCCCACAGACAGTAACAAGGAAGTCAGGCCAAATGGCTTAGTTTCCTTTTGGTGGCTGTGGTGGTTTGAGGTATCTGAATTCTCTGTCTCCAGGTAGTAGCACTGTTTGAGTTGATTTAGAAGGTATGATCTTGCTGGGAGAAGTATGTCACTGGCAGGCAGGCTTTGAGGTCTAAAAGCCAGTACCATTCCCGGTTCATTCTCTGCTGGTGCTTGTAGTTCAAGAAGCGAGCCCTCACCTCTCAGCTGTTCCTTCTACCCGCTGCCACAATTCCCAGACACGATGAGCTCAGATCCCTCTGGGACCACATGCCCAAATAAACCCCTTTTTCTGTAAGCTGCCTTGGTCATGGTATTGTATAATAACAATAGAAAAATAACTACAGTAGAAAAAGAGCTAAGTCAGGGAATGGGCTGTGACAGACCTGACCATTCTGTGTGTATGGGAAATATGGAAGATGCTGAGGCTTTCTAGAAGAGTGGTAAATGCTATAAGTGGAGCTTGATGAGCTGTCCAATGGGAGATGGAAAGGTGTTAGTGCTGAGACCCACGTGCACTGTGGAGGAAGCCCAGCTCTATAGGTCACAGTATAGAGAATCAGCAATTGGGCTAGAGTATACTCCAGTGATCATCTGGCAAAAAACCTGGCTGCCTTCTGCCCTTGTCCTAAAGGGTAAAGTAAAATGTTTCAGTGAAGGTTTGTGCTGAAGAAGAGAATAAGATAAAGAGAGACCTGACCTACAGCCAGACAACATGTTGCAGAGAGGCCCCGAGTGGCTGTTGCATAAAGGCTGAATTGCATTGGAGAACCCAGGGTGTTTGAGATGCCAGAGACCTGGGCCACCTGCTGAAGAGAGCTGTAGACAGGGAGTGGAACTAGCCCGAGGGAAAGCCGGATGCTACAGGCAGCAGAGTCGAGACGCTGGCCGATCCAAGCCATTTGACACCAGACACGGAGCTGCAGGGTTTGGTGTTTGTTCTGTTGGGTCTCAGTCTTTCTTTGGCCAAGCATTTCCTCACCGTGTCCCCAATCTTCCCTTTTGGAATGGCAGTTCTGTGTCATCGTATGTTGGAGGGATATTTGCTCTTACAGGGACTTACAGTTAAGAGATTGCCTGGAGTTTCAGAAGAGAATTTAGACTTTTAAACACTGCTGATCCTGAGAGACAGTGAACAAATTCATTTTCCATTACAACATAGCCATGAGCCTTTGGGGCAGCAAGGAGGGAGATGTGGTTTGAAAGAGAATTTCTTCCATAGGCTCAGATGTATGAATGCTTGCTCTCCAGTAGGTGGCACTGTTGGGTGGGTAAGTTTAGGAGGTATGATTTTTTTTTTTTTTTTTTTTCCTGGAGAAAGTGTGTCACTGAGGCAGGCTTCGAGGTTTTAAAAATCACGCGCTATTTCCAGCTGGTTCTCTCTGCTTCATGCTTGTGGTTATAGAAGTGAGCTCTGAGCTTTCAGCGTCCAGCTCCAGCCTTCATGTCTGCCACCTGCAGCCTTGTCATCCCCACCATGACTGACCCCAACTATCGCAGTATTTTATCACAGCAATTCCTTGAAGTAGGATGTAGAGCCACACTCGGCTACTATCAACAGAGAGCCTTCAGCTCCCACAATCCACCTGGTCCTCTGCCATATAGACTCTCCCAATATAGCCATTTCCTTTATCAGAATATCAGGAAGAGTCTGTATGATGATTTTTGCTGGCAAATCAGTCGTATATAAAAGACTGTTATATTTATTACACTTTATAATCAGATGGAAGACATCCTGTCACCTTGACTATCCTGTCACTCAAAAGGAGGGGTCACACCAGTGTAAATGGTGGGGGGGGAACCTCAAAGACTGTCCATTGCTATCATCAAGGGAAAAGGCACAACTAGTTTTCCATTTTAATTGCCCAACTCAACTTCTGTTTTATCCCTATAGGCTGGGCAGGTTTTATAGTCTGTTAACGAGAGGCACAAAAGCACAGGCAAGATGGAAAGAACCAAAATTAAGAGAAAGGGAAAGGGAAAATTATATGTTCTATTTGAACTGTGGCAAGGGTGATGTCAGCGCCAGAAACAAGGGCACAGCCAGTGTGGCTTTGGGGAAGGCACTCTGAGGAGACCCACAGAGCAGGCCTAATTCAGCTGCCCTCAGACCTACTAGTCAGGAAACTGCCCCCTGAGCCGTGAGCAAAGCTGCCTGCCCCGCAGGCAGGTCGGGAAATAACTCTAACCTCCCTTCAAAAGACACAGGATAATTAAGAACACAGCACTTCAAGCAGTTTCCTTTCCAGAAAGGGAACTGGGGAGATAGACTAAGGTTTTAGCAAGAAAGATTTGTATAGACCTCTGGATGGTCACTCGGCATCAATGGAAGCTAGGAAATGAAACTGAAATACTTGCCCCTAAGCTGTTTTTAAACAAGCTACAAAACTACCTAGACACTAGCCCAAACTCGGAAAATCATCCAATAGGTCCAACACAGGACTCCCCTTTCAAAAGAGCTACGAGCTGGGCATGGTGATGCATGCTTGCAATCCCAGAGCTTTCGAGGCTGAGGCAAAATGACCATGAATTTGAAAGGAGCCTGGATTAGATGTCGAGACCAGGTTATCTCAAAGGTACAAAAACAAGTTCAACAAAAACCTTGTTTGTTTGTTTGTTTTATTAAATACAAAAGTATGTTGCTACTGATAACCAGCCCAATTGACGTAGCTATTAAACAGAGACTATTGCTTTCCCTGTACTGAAGCAAGTACAGATTCCCGGGTCCTCCCGAGAGTAGAATAGAGAGGAAGTGAAGTATTTTGAATTGGGGTTCAGGTGTAGACTGTGGGAGTGTGTATGTGGATACTGAGGCTACCATAAACAAATCACATCAAAAGTGGGATTCCTTCTTCAAATTACCTTATCTCTACACTGCCACCCACAACCCTAAATTCCAAAGATGCATCTGCTGCCTCCCCAGCATCTCAGAAGGCCCCTGGCTTTAATCTCTAAGCACAGGCAAGCAAACACACTGCATGGGCATGGGCACATAGGCTGGCTGTGGCCGTGCTGCCTCCCCTGGGAAATGACGTAATAGTTTGCTGGCTGGCGCGCGCTGCTGGTCCTAGCACTGCAGATGAAGCCCCACTCCCATCTCTCTAGGACTCTCGTGTTTTGAGGGGAACCACAACAGCCTGTCTGCGGCCTGCACCCCAGGGCTCCAAGTCATGCTGGAAGAAATGTGTGGCTGCTGTACCGCCGCTCAGGGCAGGCCCTGCTAGGCCCTGCAGGCCCCCGCTGCAGGCTGCGCTTGAATTTTTGCAGGACCCTATTAGGGTCCCCAGGAGAGTTCTCATATGAAGTTCAAGAAATCTGAAGAAACTGTGGCGCTTACATGATGGACTAATTTCATTTCAATAAAATTCCCGTATTACATTCAATGCGCCTGGCTTTATTAAGTTTTGTCATAAACGCTGGGAACGCTTCCAAATTTAGGCTTGCACAATTATTTTTATTGGTGCGTTAACTAAAAATGGTATATGCATAAGTCAGAGTGTACGTTCGACTTCATCTGGGAAGCCAAAATGAGCTTTGGGTTGATTTATAGTCATTTTACCCCTGTAAATGAGATACAGGAAATGGGAGCTAGAGTTTCTGATCACGGCATCGCTAAAGCCTCCACCGGTTCCATCCACAGCTCTGTCGTGTATCTAATGAATTTAAATTCCAAATGTCTATCGGAAACCCACAAAGTCACTGAACAAAGAGGCTGGCTTACTTTCAGACCCAGAGCCATCCAAACAGCGCAAAAAGCTCAGAGGTTTGTTGCACAAAAGTGGGACTGGGGAGTTCTTGGTGCTTTGAAAGGTTTTAATTGCTATGGAAAAATCCTTTCAAAGATTTGCCCCCTCAACGTGGGCCCCTTGGAAACTTTTCTTAGGGGAACTGTAAAATATTTATACAGCTAGCAACATTGTTTAAAAAAAAAAAAAAGAAAAAAAAAACTAGAAGAGAACTATACTGAATGAAAAGCAGACTCACTTGGAGCAAGCCCTGAAGATTTGGGGAGCCTCGAGGGGAGGCCATTGCTGTTTCAGCCCTGGAACACAGGATTCATCCGTGTCGGAACCGCACAAGGCACAGAATTTACGGATGTGTGACCTGCGTGGTCACTCAGTCCTGCATTGTAGGGTCCATGTTCGGTCCAGGGCTCGGTCATCACTGTTTGAAACTCTTTTTAATAAGGGCCCCGTATTTTTCGGGGCGCGGGGCGGGGAGTTGCTAGTGAAGCTTGTGGAGTGAAGGAACTGGCCCTGCTTACAGAATTTCCTTCCGGAAGTAGTTTTGGAGCCCGGATGTAGGATCCCCATCTGGCAGTTTGGCGCTTTTACTCTTCAAGGTCATTCCAGGAGGCAGTCCTAGTGCTTCCCACCGGCCTGTTGTGAGCACACACGTCCTACCCACGAGACTGTGTGCGGGAGGCTCTCAAAAGCTTGGAAAACATGGCCCTGATCTGGGAATAGGCCCAAAGTGTGGAGTTTGGGAGTTCAGAAAGACCGTGGTGATCTCGTTTTGTAGCGTAAAGGTATTCCCAAGGCAACTTATTTAGTACTGGTCAGGGGCAGGACCTCGGGCCCACGCGCCTCTCCCATTCTGCAGCATCTGTCAAGAGGAGCTCACCTGGATGATTACAGTCCCAAACAGCCCTAGACTCACATCAACTTCAGCCTTAGTGTGCGCTCAGTACTTCAATCAACAACAGCTTTATTAAAGGAAGGGATGAGGAGATAACCGCTCTCTCCGCATCATCTCCCCCAACATTTTCATTTCCTCCCACTGCTTGATCTTTCACTGATGAAGCTATGTGCTAATAAAAAAAAATAAAAATAAAAATCACGGATGTCAATCGCATGGCCTCTCGGGATTCAACCTACGCACGATGCCGTCAACCCTGTAACCCTGTAGAAAGGAGGAGAGAACCCAAGGTCCAACAACCCACAAAGTGGGTAATTAACACTCAGAGATAGTCAGATTTGGCTTCGTCGTGGTGCCTGAATTACTGAGGGGCAAGATGAGACAGAGCCCCAAACTTTCCTACAGAGGAGAAGGGCTGCAGTACCGCCATGTTCTCCTCAATCAGAAAGGACCCTCTTGTCTCAAGACGGACTTAATTGCCATAATTCAATTAACATGCTTCCACTAATTATATAAGCTTGGAGATGACAGTTCAACAGCAGCACCACTGAGAGCAAGCCAATTTCTTTTCATTTTTTAACTTAATCTTAATTATAAGTGAATTGGATTGATTTCTTTTTCACATCTTGCCTTCAGCCTCAGCTGTTTAGTAGTGTGGGCTACTATTATATAATTTAAAGATACTGGGTCTTTGACAAAAATTAAAGGTATTTATTTTGTGAAGAACTGCTGAATCCATAAACATAAATTCACAAATATATAAATTTCTTTTTTCTTAGATGACAATTCTTATCATGTGTTAAGTGAGATAATGACTGTTCACATCAAGCGAAATAAATGATCATTTATTTCCCAAATTCTGAAGTATATATGGAAGATTCAATAAAGATTTGTAAACTAGTTATCAATGAGATGACTTTGGGCACAGAAAGAAACGCTAAGGAGAGCCAGCGCTATGCTACCTCATTACAAAGAGCATACGTGTTCTCTCCCAAGATAAAGTGTACGGCCATTCACATAAGGAGCCATTCAAAAGCTACCTGGAATTTAAGACACCGAGTGCATAGTCTATGCTGTAAAAATGGTAATTGGATTAGCTCTTCCACCGAGCAAGATAAGAAGACGGGCCTTCAATATGAGTTACCATAGCCACACACAAATGAGAGCTGACAAATGTGAATTACCTGCTAGAAACCAGCAGACAGTGGCCCCACCACACTTGGAAACATTTCAGCAAAGCAAAGAATATCCCAGGAGGGCTGGCCCAGCGCTCATTTGCATCACAGAACAGATTCATTTTGATAAACCTCTGTGTTCATTCAACAAAAGTGTACGTGTTCTCCCTGCCACACCATTGCTGATGTTTTAGGGTTTCCATGAGTTTTGATTTAGTAGAAGTTCATGAGTAAGTCAGAATTTTGATATACTCAGGATTCTAAAGTTAACAGAGTAGAAATAAAACTATTTTTCCCCTTATGAGCCCTTAGCCTCACTTTCTTGCCTCGCATTTTATTTTAGTTAGATCAAATTTTGTCTTATGCATTTGCTACTTCATAAGGCCCCAGACTAAAGAATAAAAAGTACCAAAGGGACAATATAGCCAATAGCATCAAATGAACAAAGTGGTATCAGCTTAGGGGGTGTGGAAACAGACATCTTAAAACTCAAATACTCCCCAGCTATGCAGGATTCAAACGGCAGCGCCAAGCTTGGCCCAGAAGCATGAGGTGAATTCACCCACCCTCATTGCTTGCCTGTGTCCTTCCTTTTCCCCAGGTATTAGGCTTCTTGTTTGGGTTACTTCGCCTTATGGAACAGTAGACATCTGAAGCTCACCGGTTATTAGCTATCTTTGATGTTTATTTATCCAGCAGAACATAATCTGCCTGAATGTCATCATATCACGGCCATGGTTCTGTTCTGGCACTTCCACAGTTTTTGCAAACATTCTTCTGGAGGAAGAGAAAGAAACTGAGGCTCCCAGCTCATCTACCAAAGTCTTTGACTTCGTTGGAAGTTTTTCACTTGCATGGGATAAACATATGGCTCAAACTCCTGAGATTTAGGAATACAGCAAGCTTTCTTACAGTACTGGAAGAGACAATATTCCCTCTGCCTGCCACCAGACGTCTGGTGGGAGGAAGGTGGTTGCTTTCTCCTTGGTCATTTGGCCATACCCAAAATACAGTGCTAAGCTGGTTCAGACTGAGTCAGGTGACTATTTCTGTGGTCAAAGGGATACAGAGCATTGTTCTCCAGGTTTTACCTGTCTATAAATTAGTATTGTGGAGCAGTAGTGAGTAGAAACAAGAGTGGGAAGGATGTTAGGCACAGACAATTGCGGTGATCCCAGAGTCAACCTTCTCTGGAAGAAAATAGGCTCTTCCGAACCTCAGAATACACAGAAGCCTCAGCCTCAGGAGGGGTAAGTTTTACTTCATATTGTAAGAGCCATCTGCACTAATGAGAGTTCACGTTACCATGCCTATCTCGACTGAGCCTCTTGCTAGGAAAAGGTATATCCACATGCCAGGAGCAGTATCTTGCAGTTATATTCATACTGCTACCGACTGGTCATCATGAATACGTGATTTGGAAAATAAGACATACATCTGGCTTACTCTGGGAAAGATCTGAGGGACAGAAGTGGCAAGGGT